>NC_037673.1:154016236-154338581 GCF_003255815.1 Theropithecus gelada
TAAATAATTGCCCAAGGTCACACAGCCAGGAAGAGCAAAGCCGATATCTGGTTTAACCACCAGGCGTCATGCATTTCTCCACGACTAACCTTGCTCCCAATTGTATAATTTTTTCGGTTTTTTGTGTTTTGAGACAGGGTCTGGCTGTGTCCCCCAGGCTGAAGTGCAGTGGTGTGATCCTAGCTCACTGCAGCTTCAAACGCCCAGGCTCAGATTTGGTAAAGATGAGGCCTTGTTGTGTTACCCAGGCTGGTCTCAAAACTCCTTTCCTAAAGTGATCTTCCCACCTTGGCCTCCCAAAATGATGAGATTTTAGGCCTGAGCCACTGTGCCTGGTGCATAATCTGCTACTACTTTATTCATGTATTTTCTTGTGATCTGTGCTCTTTCCCCATCTGGATACAAGCTTCATGAGAGTTGGCTTTGATTTACTGCTTATCCTCAGTGCCTAGTACATCATAGGCACTAAAAAAACCACAAGATTGAAGGAACAATGTCACAGTCCTTCCTTGCCCAAACTCTCCTGGGACCAGCACTCAATGCAAGGGAGATCCCAATAGAACCCTGCATGTTAAGCAAAGCAACTGTAAACTGATATAGTCAGCAGTGTCTCAGCACACAGCCTGTGACAGGCGCTGTTGGGGGCTTTCACATACAGAACTTCATTGATGATCACGACACTTTTGAGGTAGGTATATTACTCCCATTTGTATAGTGAAAAGAGACTCAGAAATCTGGAACTTATCCAGGCCCACTCATCTACTGAGTAGAAAGCAGCGTCAGGACTTCAACCAGGGTCTGTCCAACCAGGCTTTCTCCATTATGCTAGTGACCAACACGTGAGCATCACCCCAGAGACTGGCTGACAGCAGGGAAAGAGTGGCCTCTTAACCAGGGAGGCATGTGTCAGTGGGAAGCAATTTCATGAGCAGGCATGTTAGTAGTGAAAGCATTTGTGTTTAGATTTCTTTACGGTCCATAGGCAACCTCATAACCACGAGAGGTTAGAAAAGTATAATCAGGCTTGTTGCGGTGGCTCACGCCTGTAATCCCAACACTTCAGGAGGCTGAGGCAGATGGATCATATGAGGTCATCTCTACTAAAAATGTGAAAATTAGACAGGTATGCTGGTGGGCACCTGTAATCCCAGCTACACGGGAGGCTGAGGCACGAGAATTGCTTGAGCCTGGGAGGTGGCGGCTGCAGTGAGCTGAGATCGTGCCACTGCACCCCAGCCTGGGTGACAGAGAGAGACTCCATCTTTAAAAAAAAAAGTATAATCAGAGAGCAAGAAGGCCCTCTCAGCGTTTTTATGAATATTAAATGAGATAATCCTTATTTGTAAATCGCATGCAGTGGGTCACATATGTTAAATACAGCTGCTCCTTGGTATCTGCAGGGGATTGGTTCCAGGACCCCCATGGATAACGAAATCTAAGGACGGCCAAATCCCTTATATAAAATGGTATAGTATTTACAAATAACCTACATATATCCTCCCATAGACTTTAAATCATCTCCAGATTTTTGGAATACCTAATACAATGTAAACGCTGTGTAACTCGTTGTTATACCGTATTTTAAAATTGTATTACTTTTTAGAGTTGTACTTTTTGTTTTTTCAAACATTTCAATCTGCTGTTGGTTGAATCCATGGATTTGAAACCCACAGATAGGGAGGGCCAACTGTATTCAGTAACTGTTACCTTCCATCATGGTTATTAATCCTCCATCTCTCCGGGAGAACCTCAAAATTGAGGTAGGGATCAATGAGAGAATAAGAGTGGGATCCTTTTATGGACGGGGAAGCACTAATGAATATGAGATGTGGTATCACGCAGGGTTCTGGAATCAGAAAGCACACCCAACCCTATCCCTGGCTGTGCCTACCTACCCAGCCCAAGAGACCTTAGGCAAGTGTCTCCCCTCTTTAAAGTATGATCCCTTGCCTTAATAAGATGAAGAGGTGAGCAGAGGCTCTCAGCTGTCTTCTATATTCAGTAGTGTAGGATGAGAAGAAACATCGAAGAATCTCAGGATTTAATAAGCAGCCTGCGTCCAGGTGCAAAGACAAACAGCCCCCTCTACTGGTCATAGGAAAACACAGGCTTTGCTGTGGCTCCGGGTCCACCATGATGGCTTTATAGGCTGAACTCATGGTCCTTGTGGGAACTCTTTCTGGAGTCCACATCATGAATCTTATCTAATCTGAGCAGCAGGACATTACAACAAACACGCAATAAAGAGTTGCCAAACCAGATAACATTGCAAATGACAAACGATTCATTTTAATTAAATACAAACAAGGAAAAAAGGCACCATGGCCCATTCAAGTATTTTGCATAGATGTACAAATATTGTAAACAATTAATAGGTGGACAAGAGAGAAGATCTGTTTTCCGTGAACAATCTCCCAAATAAAAAGAAAATTCACATTGCCCTGGATCCCAGACACATACGGACGCACAGTGGACGGTGTGAGAGGACGTGTGGGGGGTGACTTTGGAAGTGTGGGCTTGGATTCTACAGAACCTCTCCTTCGCAGGCTTCCCTTGGGAAGGGGACCTTTCCAGTTGGTGTTCCCATGGCTTTCTTGGGCGTCCAGCAGAGCTGTTATACACGTGGTTAACACGATGACTGACTTTGGAACTGGTCCCCAGTTTTCAAATTGCAAGTCTTCCATACCTTCTGTCAAATAGGAATAAATTAGGAAGTAGGCAGGGAGCGACTTTATTGGAAAGGCATATTGCAGGAGGTAGTGAGGGGCTATTGCTTCACGGGGAAGGGACTATGGCAGTACAAAAAACTCTCCAACCAGAAAATCAGCAAGTCTCAGACCTTAAGATCTGCAAGTGTCTCAGAGCTGGGGCAGAAAAGGGCTTTACTTTTATAGGGAGAAGCCAGCAAGGCAGAGAGGAACCTATGGCTAGCAGGCAGTTACAAGATGGAGCCAGGTGCCCAGGCTAAAGCTTCTACAGAGACAGGGAGATAGGGCACTAAATCCCTTGAGGTTTGTTTTAGAGATGGCTCCAAGGCCTGTAAAAAAAAAAAAAAAATTATTGGGTTGTAAAACTAGCAGAAGGTTAATTTCACTTTTAAAAAGATTTGCCTACATCTCCATCTGCACAAAGAACTTGTAACTCACTAACCCAAACTTGAGTTAAGTTTCCCTCCTCCCCACCAACCCTGGACTTTGGCCCACCCTCAGCCTGAGCCAGCAAACAGCCCCTCCCCTGGAAAAAAAAAACAAAGGCTGGGCACAAAGTCATTCCCTGAACGTGGCTCTTTCTAGCCATGTTAATTCTTCCAATAAAAGAAAAGGCCTTTTCTGCCTGGGCTTTGAGACACTTGCAGATCTTGCCATCGGTGGGTCTGAGCCTTGTCACAATTCCCCTAAGGCCCCTTCCTCTCCTCTTTGCAATATTCCCTTTCCCCTTCTGCAATCATGCTTTGGAATAAGGTCTCTCCTTCCCTAAGCCCAGATTTATTTGTATTTGACACCTCAAAACACCATACTGGGCATTGGAGAGAAAAGGGGATGCACAATGGCCAGTCTTCCTCCTGGGCAGCCTTCCTCAACAGAGCCAGGAGTGAAGAAGCATCAGTAGAACTGGTTGCCGAAAGTCTATCAAATTCCAAAACATTCCACCATCTTCTAGTTCACAGTACAACTTTATGGGATGGAGGTGATATGAAAATAATAAAACAAAACAAAAAGCAAGAAAACAACAACCCAGGCCTCTTTCTGGTGTGGTTCCAGGGAGGGTGGACTGCAGGTTCAGCCGGATCACGCGCTGCCACTTCAGAGCCATCTACCTCCTGATGTGAGGGAGAAAGGCTGGAGAAGCCACGGGAACCTCTGCAAGGCATGGGGTTGGGTTTTGAGGATGTTGCTTGTTTGTTTTGCAGGGGGGTTAGGGGGGATGTTTTCACCTTTACTTTCCAGGAACCAAAGCCTTGAGGCAGAGGGTGGCACATTTAAATAAAAGATTGTCTCCTGACTTAATCGGGCCACAGGAAAGGTGGGGAATGGATCTCAGGAGCAAGGATGGCCCACGGCAGGGAGATGGGGAACCTGTATCACCGCCACCCTGAGGGAAGAGAAACTCATTTTCCTGAGATCTTTCTAAACCCAACCCAGGCTTTTCCCCCAGGGATACAGCCCGTATTTTCCACTTATTTCCAAACCCAAGAACATCCAAGAAGCACCTATTGTATGCAGAGAACTCTAAGGAGGCCCTGGAGTGGTGAATCAGAAGCTCAGCCTCAGCCTTGCAGTGAGGTTTTCAAGAGCAAACAATTGCTCATGGCAGGACAGGAGGAGGCCCCAGAAAAGCCTCAGAGGAGTGAGAGTCAAGCCAGCTCCTGTCCAGAGAACTACCCAGCACCTTTGTGGGGTGGGAGTCAATCTCCCAGAAAACATCTCCAGGCGCTTTGCAAAAACCGTTCTGTCTAGCACAGCACCACGTGGCCCTCCCTCCCTGCTGCGGGGAAGACAGGAGCCCCCGCAGAGCCCCTCACCTGCTCAGAGCTCTCTTTCTGTGAGGGTCAGGTAAGGGCAGTGACCAGAGAGAGAACAAAAGGCAGTGAATGACAAAAAGCTGAGCTGAGGAAGAGGCTCCCAGCTCTGACTGTTCCAGCCCAGCTGCTGCTGGCTGCCTCCTCCAGTGATCTCAGGCAGCTCCCAGAAATGGGTCCGTTCTCTGCTCAGAAGGCAACGGTCCAGCCCGAAGTCAATGACCAGCCACTAGGGCAGGCTGGCTCCCTCGTGTGTACTTTGTAAATAGCTGGGCTTCCTAATGGGGGACCTCACTAGATTTAGCTCAGAGAGTTACGGAGGAAGACCCCCACCCTGCTGAGGTCACAAAACACAATGAAAAATAAACATATGACCACATGGCCATGCCCCAAGTCTACTCTGGTCACACTCCTGAGAGCCAACGCGGGAAATCCAGTGGCCGACTGTGACAGAGGACTCTGACTTGTAGGTCACAAGCACCTGTTCACCAGAAGGTCAGGACTGCTGAGGGTTTGCCCACCAAAGCACCACACTTAGAAGGGGAATGAGAGGGGAAGGAAGAGATAAAAACATGGGGCACCGGGAAAGTGCAGCAGAAAAAACAAAAAGCAACTAAAAATTATCCAGAGTCAGGAGTCGCAACCTTTGGCATCACGACTCAGAGGAAGCCCAAGCCCGGGCTCCTCTTGCTGTCTACACTGCCTATGAATAGTACCTGTCTGAGTCAGAGTGACCCGTGTGAATATGGGGATGCAGGCGTTTGGGGAGAGGTGGGAGGGGACTTGGCTTATCACATGCAGCCATACAGCCAGAAGCCGTTCCCTCAACCAAGCCCTGGACAGAGCCACAGCAGTGGCTGGCTTGACCCTTCTTTAATCCCTAAAAGCTAAAAGGAGTGGGTAAGTACCAGCCTCTGTCCAGCCCGGGACCTCTGAGGAGAGCAGAAGCAATGGGAAGCTCTTTTGCGTGCCCTACACCCCAGGAGTGAATGGATGAGCTGGCCTGAGGGGCTTGCCAGCCTTGATCATCTCTATCAGCACCTCGGGGCTAGGAGTCTGGAGGAGAAGCTGCCATTCACCCTCCTCTCCTCTCCCCTCCCTACCTGGGGCTGTATATTGCACAAAACAACACCTAGAAGCCATTGGATCGTAGTCCCTCTGGGCTTCCAAGGAAGCCGAGGAGGCACTGAGTCAACAAGGAGATTTTTGGAGATGTGGAGGTTCCTGGAGGAGGGTGGGAGGAGATCAGAGGCGGCGGCCAGACATGCTTCTTCAGGGTTCCATGGCCATGCGTCCTCTGCAGTGTCCAGAGAGCTCGAGGAAAGGGAGAAGCCCCCTGGACAGGTCTAGATTTTCGAGCTAATCATCCCTCCAGCCCTCTGTGATCTGTATTCTGGAAACTGGGAAGAAAAAGAAGGGAGGGAGAGAGACATCAGCTTGATGCTAATCAGTGGGATCAAGGGGGAGTCATCCTCCTGATTTTACAAGAAGGGGTGGACCACCCACTGAGAACAAAGGCTTCTTGTGAAGTGCATCCGTGTGTCCGCTCACCCAGACCATCAGTCCTGCAGGGAGGGGTGTGGTGGGTGCCACTGTCTCAAACTAACCAGTCACCCCTCCCTCTTTCCTTCTCTGCTAAGGCAGCAGCACAGCCCATAGTTTTCCCGGTGCCTCATGGGAATACAGGGTGGTCAGCCAGCTTCTTCACCACATCCCTTTCTGACCCAACTCCCAAGACTGGCAAACTGAGACTGTTAGCCACAGAGAAGAGGTACGAGGAGGGGCCAAGTGTGCACAGCCTCCTGCAGGCCAGGTGGCTTCTACTAACGCACTGCCTTGCCCTTCACAGCAACCTGATGGGGCTGGTACTACTGCCCATCATTGCCTCTGTACAAATGAGGAAAAAGACTCAAGAGGGACTTGCTCAGGGTCCCTCTGCAGGTCACATGCAGGGGCAGGACTGAAGCCACCGCAGCTCGGGATTCTAAGCATCAACTTTCACATGAAGCCAAAACTCCACAGTCAAGCAGGCACCAAGAAACATGAATGTTTTGCCCTTGGCTTTTGTTCTGGAAGTTCAGTCCAGACCACAAGAAGCATGAATTGCTTCGTTTTCTCAACTCTACACCTGCCCCCCTGGAGCCCTCTGGTACCAGCTTTCACTTTCGGGGCTTCCCATGGACTCACCTTTGGGGCAGGTGCTGCCAAAGGCCGGGAGTGCTGAGGGCCAGCACCAGGGGTCCGCAGTGGGGATGCACCCCCTGGCCTGGGGAGGCTCCTGCGGCCTGGCACTGGGTTCGCCGGGAGTGCCTTCTGGGGCGGCCGAGGCCTGGAGAAGTCCTGGAGAGAAAGCAACAAGCCTCACTTGAAGGCCAGAGGCCTGTTTGAAAGAAAATATCCCTGCTATCTTATGGGTCAAAATCAGATAGGAAAAGGTTATATACTGTATGGTCCCATTTAGAAAGAAACTGTATGTATAATGTGTTTATCTTCTCAAGAGGAAGTCAGGAGAGCAAGCTGGCAGTATCTAATGAAAGGACAAATAACCAGTGATGATGAGCTTTTTTTCATCTGTTTGTTGGCTGCATAAATGTCTTCTTTTGAGAAGTGTCTGTTCATATCCTTCACCCACTTTTTGATAGGGTTGTTTGTTTCTTGTAAATCTGTTTAAGTTCTTTGTAGATTGGGGATATTAGCCCTTTATCAGATGAATAGATGGCAAAAATTTTCTCCCATTCTCTAGGTTGTCTGTTCACTCTGATGATAGTTTCTTTTGCTGTGCAGAAGCTCTTTAGTTCAATCAGATCCCATTTGTCTATTTTGGCTTTTGTTGCCATTGCTTTTGGTGTTTTAGTCATGAAGTCTTTGCCCATGCCTATGTCCTCAATGGTATTGCCTAGGTTTTCTTATAGGGTTTTTATAGTTTTAGGTATTACATTTAAGTCTTTAATCCATCTTGAATTAATTTTTGTATAAGATGAAAGGAATGGATCCAGTTTCAGCTTTCTGCATATGGCTAGCCAGCTTTCCCAGCATCATTATTAAATAGGGGGGATCTAGAACTAGAAATGCCATTTGATTCAGCAATCCCATTACTGGGTATATACCCAAAGGATTATAAATCATTCTACTATAAAGACACATGCACACGTATGTTTATTGTGGCATTATTCACAACAGCAAAGACTTGGAACCAACCCAAATGCCCATCAGTGATAAACTGGATAAAGAAAACGTAGCACATATACACCATGGAATACTATGCAGCCATAAAAAAGGATGAGTTCTGTCCTTTACAGGGACATGGATGATGCTGGAAACCATCATTCTCAGCAAAATAACACAAGAACAGAAAACCAAACACTGCACGTTCTCACTCATAAGTGGGAGTTGAACATGAAATGAGAACACATGGACACAGGGAGGGGAACATTACACACCGGGGCCTGTTGGATGGTGGGGGGCTAGGGGAGTGATCGCATTAGGAGAAATACCTAATGTAGATGGCGGATTGATGGGTGCAGTAAACCACTATGGCATGTGTATACCTACGTAACAAATCTGTTCCTTGCAGCACTATTTGTAACAGCAAAGAAACCATAAATAAGCAAAATTTCATCAGCAGAAAAATAACTAAAATTATAAAGTGACAGATGACATATCACTTAAAAAGAATGAAGTAGGTTGACAGGGGCTGGCGTGGGGAGATGTTCAAGAGTTGTCAGGTGGAACAAACAAGCTGGGGAGGATAGCTGACATAAAATAAGTCACCATGCTCACCACCTACTAGAAATGTCTATAAACAGAAAAAAAGGAAGGATACGGACCAAATTGAAAAGCGATTATGCTGGGATGGGGTGCAAGAGGGGAGGGGTGTGGTCCAGGTGAACATTCCTTTTTTTTTTTTTTTTGAGATGGAGTCTTGCTCTGTCCCCCAGGCTGGATTGCAATGGCACAATCTCAGCTTACTGCAACCTCTGCCTCCCGAATTGAAACGATTCTCTTGCCTCAGCCTCCTGAGTAGTTGGGATTACAGGGGCCCACCACCATGCCTGGCTAATTTTTGTGTTTTTAGTAGAGACGGGGTTTCACCATGTTGGTCAGGCTGGTCTCGAACTCTGACCTCAGGTGATCTGCCTGCCTCAGCCTCCCAAAGTGCTGGGATTACAGGCAAGAGCCACCGTGCCCAGCCCTCGAACATTCCATTTTTTTTTTTTTAACGAGAGCATGTATCTGTGTTGCCTGTTTAGATTAAAACAAAATTTAAACAAAGAAGCAGCTACATTTTGTTCATGTTGGTTGTCTATGTGTGTGGCACATTTCATGGATTCTGTCCTTGCTGTGTTACTATTACCTTCATGTTCTCACCATCTCCACAAGGCTTTGCCCTGACTACCTTATTTAAAATTACAACAGCCCCACCCTGACATTCCCTGACCTTTGTATCCTAACATATCTCTTCTTTTCTTTTCATATCACTGCCCGCCTTCCAACATATATAATTTAGTTACTTATCAAGTTGAGTTTTACTTTCTGTCTCTCCATCCCCCTCTAGAGTTGAAGCAGGGTGGGGTCTCCATCTGTTTGGTTCACTGATACATCTTCGGCTTTCAGAACAGTGTGCCTAGCATACGGTAGGTGCTCAACACATATTAATTGATCCATGTTTTTTTTCAGGGGGAAAGAATGATGGTGCCACCCGCAGGCCCCCAAGCTGTTGGGGTTTAAGGGGAAGCCAACTGCATAGATGGGTGTTCCAGTGCCTGCTCTCCTTGACTTCCTTCCCTTCTCGAGAGGGTCACTACCACATATTAAAGTGGACAAAAGGCAAGCATGTAGAAAGGCCAGGAATAACACAAAGAGCCGAGATTTTCCCCAAGAAGCTTCGCGGCATCAGAAAGTAAAGCAAATTCTTAGGGCCAAAAAGCCATCCATGTTCTTCAGCTCCACGTAGAAGGACAATGCAACCCGCCCCCTTCACCACCACTTTCCCCAGCCCAGAATAGCTGCCAAGTTGCAGTGGTTGCTGGAAGCCAGGATAGAGAACTTCTGGGGCAGATGACAGCTGGGTGCAGATGTCAGGTTGCAACTGGTAAAGGCTGTGCTCCCAAGGAGCTGTGCCAATGAGCCACTGAGGGGCTGGTGTTTGGGCAGGAGCCTCGTCAGCATGTCAGCGCTGGGCCTCCCAGCACAGCAACCAGCCAGAGGCCACATCTGTGATGATCCGACTCAGCCCTACCAGGGCGCTCGCCCCGCACTGTTTTCCTTTTTCTAAAGCAGTAACAGTCCCTCAGCTACTCTGGCCCACGCTCCCTTCCACCACAAGGGACGGCATCTCACTGAATCAGACTGCACAAGCCTGACACGGGGCGTCATTCCCTGCCAAGCCCTGTTTGCAATGGATCCTCAAGTCCTGTCTATTTTCTCTTCTGCACATTTCTTATCAGCTTCACTCCATGAGCCCTGCCTACTCCCTGCTCCGAGCTTTTACCATCTTTCTTCAGGACAACCTTTCAATCTTCTAACTAGGACACCCATTTGCTTCTAGAGTGACTTTCATTTTTTAAAACTATTTTAAAAATTCAAATATAATATACACAGAAAAAGGTGAACAAATCATAAATATACAACTAGATGAATTATCACAACGTGAATACACCAAGTAATCCTCATGCAGGTCAAACAGTAGATTAACAGCTTCAGAAGCATCTATGGGCCCCTTGCAGGAACTACACCTCCCTCCTGCCTAAAGATATCCCAAACAGCGATCAATCCTTGTCAATAGAGAATTGCATCATGTCACCACTGTCCTCTTTCTATGGAATACAGACCAAAGTCCTGACCAAGGCCATGTGGCCTGGGCATAGTTGGGCTCCTCCTGGCTTTCCAGCCTCATCTCATAGCTCCTTGGGCCCCAAGAACACAAAACTTTAAGTTCCTTCAACCCGCAGGGCCCTCTCCCATGACAGAGCCTCCCTACTAGTGGGTCCTGGGACCAGGAAAGCTCCTTCATCACTTGCCCTCACAGCCTGGTTAAGCCCTGTTCCTCCTTCATGTCTCAGCTCAAATGTCACCTCCTCAGGGAAACCTTCCTGGATTTCCCAGACTAGGTCAAATCCCCTTGTTACTCTTCTGAGCACCCTGAGCCTCTCCTTCCCAGCATGTATCGCTGTTGCAGTGACACGTATCCTGCAGTCGCTGCCCCAGCAGAATGCGAGCTCCTGGAGGCAAAGCTGCCATCTGCCTTCCTCGCCATCCCCTGGCCCAGAGTGCAGGTGCATAAGCCGGTTGAGAACAGCAGAACTGAAGAAGTGCTGAGGTTTCATCCATCACTTCTCCAGGGCGTCCATGTCCCCCAGCTAGGAAGTGGGGAATCTCTGATGGCAGACTGGAGACTGTGAGCGGCCCCAGGGCAGGAGGCTGTCTCGCTCAGCTGGGTGAGACCTGGGTTTAAGCCCTAGCTCCTCCACTCACAACTGCGCAATGTCAGGCAAGTCCCTTCAACCCTGTGAGGCCCCGCAACCTCCAAGAGAAATGAAGGCTGCGGCAACTCCCTTCTTGGAATGGCTGTGAGAAGGTAGGTGGCAGCCCCCACTCAGAGCAGCTGCCTCCCACTGTTCGCTTGTAGAGAGACCCCCAACTGGGCCCTGAGGCCCAGGAGAAGCTGTGCTTGGGAGCTAGCTGTGTTTTGGGGCACCTGCCACTGGCTGGGCAGCTTCCTGCACCCGGGACTCCTGCCAGCAGCCCCAGAAACGCAGGCACAGGGTACACGCAGCCTCCACCACTTAACACACAGCTGGGTCCCCACTGTCCCTGACCCCTCCTGACCTAGGGCTCAGCACCTCGGGGTGACAGGGGTGAGGCTGGCCCCGTGTTCTCTGAACACGCCTCTAGTGTGGGTTTTTCGGAACAATAGTCTGAGTGGACTGCTAGTCCGACCCACTCCCTCCTCCCTCCGCTGGCACCCCTGCTCTCCCGTAACCCCAAGTCTCTACACGCCTGCTTTCTCCCTTTCTTTCATCTCTCTGTTAGGGACTGAACTGTGCACTCATCACTTAAAAAAAAAATCATATGCTGAACCCTTAACCCTGAGTACCTCAGAATGTGGCCGTATTTAGAGATAAGGTCTTTAAAAAGGTGATTAGGGTAGAATGAGGCCACCTAATCCAATCTGGTGTTCTCATAAGAGGACAGTTGGCCACACAGAGACACCAGGGAGGCAGGAGTGCATAGGAAAGGCCACGTGAGAACTCAGCAAGAGGGCGGCCACCTGCAAGCCACTGAGAGAGGCTTCAGAAGTCAACCCTGCCAGCACCTTGACCTTGGACTCCTAGCCTCCAGAACTGTGAGAAAATAGGTGTCTGTTTTGAAGTCAGCCAGTGTGCAGTACTCTGTTAGAGCACCCCCAGCACACGACTACACTCTCCACCTCTCTCTCTCCACTCCTCCCCTCTCTTGCTTTTTTCCTTTCCTCCTTCCCTCTCTCTCCTTGTCAATCTTCCCTCTCTCTTTCTGCACAGATTTCTCCATTCTACCGCGGCCCCACACAAAAGGGAGAGCAGCTGTTTCACAGCAGAGAAACAGAATGGATGCCCTCAGCTCTCCCAAACTGTCCCACTGCCACACATCCTAAGGACCCTCCAAAGCCTGCAGCCAACCCCAGAGTCCTTAGGGTCAGAGACAGCTTGGGTTGCATGGACCCCTCCGGACCACACCCAAGGAAAGGAAAGCAGTCTCAGTTGAGAGGTCACCCCCAAAACACACAGGCCAGTTCCGGAAGGCAACCCGCCCAGCCGCCACCCAGGAAACACCTGTGTCTGCACGGGGGATCTCCTGCAGAAGGTGTGGTCGGAGCCATCAGAGCACACACACGCAGTGGGAACAGGCTGCTGGGCAGGCTCTGCTTCCATGAGCACCAGGCCTGGGGGCAGAGAATCTGAACCCCACTCTCACCTCCCAGAGGCACCTGCCCCTTGGGATGGGCAAGGCATCAGGGCACATCCCTGGGTAAGACCTTCCAATCAGTAGAAGGTACCAACAGGTACAATTTGGTGGGAAGTGTACTCTGGTGAGAAAAGTACAGTCCCATCAGCCTCAGACTTGAGGAATCAGAGTAGGCTTCCCGGGAGAAGCGGCATCTAGGAGCAGATCTGAGGACGAGCAGGAGCTGGTCCCGCCAAGGCAGAAGGAGTGTATCAGGGAGAACAAGCAGCAGTGGCAAAGATCTAGCAGGCAGACGAGCATGGGGAAGTGACAGAAGTTCATTTGGGGTGGAAGGTGGGTAGTGGCTTGTCATAAAATAGGCCAACCCGGGAGAAAATGCCACGTGGTTTAGGAGCTGCCTGGAGAGTCTGTTTCCCCATGTTAATTGCTCTAATCCGCTGTGTGCTCCCATATTGACCGAATTGCAGAAAAGGCAGTCAGCTCATGACCCCACAAGTTTCACCTTCCCCACCTTTGCCATTACCCAGTGAAAATGGCCTTAAAAGCAATGTTCCCAGCCCAAGGCTGCTGACAATCCACTTACCTGGGAAAGGATGCAGTTTGGTGCGGGGGGAATTGGCCGGCTTGGAGGAGGCCTCCTGGATGACTCCGTCCTCTCTATTTGAGACCCGGGCCCTGGGGAGTTCCTGGCGGCCCTGCTCAGGTGTGCTGGCAGTGGTGCAGGTGGGGACCCACCGCGCAGATAATCTGGGGGGGGCCGGGGAGGAGGCTGGGAGGGCTTCCGCAGGATTTCAGGAGTGTTGATTACCTGTATGCACAAGTCAAGGAACACCTGAGACAAGAAATCACTCGGGCTGCCCTTGTGTGTCTCTTTGAGATAAACCAGAGCCCAAAGGGAGAACAGACACACCCATCTATCAACCGCCCGAGGATCCCAGAGGTCAGATGCAATCTTTAAAGTCATTAGGGGAAGTCAGAACCAAATAACATGTCTCTCCAGCCAATAAAAGGGCTTTTATTACCAATCCATGGGCCCACAGAGGCTCTTAGAAAAATACAGCATGACCGTGAGGGATAAAGTAGCCAAGTTCAGTGGTGCAAAGCTCTTACCTTTCGCTTGCCCTGGGGCGTCTGCAGCTTGAAAGTTGGGTTGGCATGACCAGTCCCGCTGTTCTGAGACACCCTGAAGGGACAACTAGAAACAAGAAATGGGGGAGGAGAAGAAAGGGGCAGATGTTCAGCAGGGGACAGTGGCTGAGTTCCCTTTGACGCAAGCAGGGCCAGCAAGCAGCTAAATCTTCCCCAAGTCTGCTCTGGAGGGAGTGGGATTGGTCTTCTCAAACCACGTCTTCCTAAGTAGGGAAACGTGTGGCCAATGGAGAACTCTCAAGGAAACAGAGTTGGCCTTATACAAAGCAGAGCTCTCTCCACACCTTCTCTTCACCCTTTTAAGATCCTTCCCCTCTGAGGAGACACAAGGGTGTCACGAGCCATCAACCAATCCCAATCAGGCACAGACCCACAGACCCTAGGACTTAAAATCCCCTCCAGAACAAGCATTATTTAATAGGTGATTCAGAGACTGTACATCTTCCATATCCAAAATAATAAATCACTTTTTAAATGGACACCAAAAGCGAGCAGGAGTAGCTATTCTTATATCAGATGAAACAAACTTTAAAGCAACAGTGGTTAAAAAGACAAAGAGGGGGCCAGGCATGGTGGCTCACGCCTGTAATCCCAGCATTTTAGGAGGCTGAAGCGGGCAGATCACCTGAGGTCAGGAGTTTGAGACCAGCCTGGCCAACATGGTGAAACCCCATCTCTACTAAAAATACAAAAAATTAGCTGGGTATGGTGGCACGCACCTGTAGTCTCAGCTACTCAAGAGGCTGAGGCAGGAGAATCGCTTGAACCCAGGAGACAGAGGTTGCAGTGAACCAAGATTGCGCCACTGCATTCCAGCCTGGGCAACAAGAGCGAAACTTCATCTCAAAAATAAATAAATAAAAAAATAACATGGGGAACAAATCAAGTAGATAAAGGACGGCAAATAGATTTTATTTTATATTTCAGCTTGATTTGGTTGGGGATATTCTGCTGAGAAGAACTCAGGAGTGATGACCAGAATCAGTAGAGTACTTACAATAAGATCAACTAGTAATGCCTGTCACAGTCACAGCAGGGGAGAGGGCAGCGTGTTCCTTGCATTTGTCTTCCCTGAATTAGATCCACTGTCACCAACACTTCTGCTAAGTACCATTGATGGAGACCTTTGTGACCCATAAATTGACCCTGAGTCCTCCATGGAACCCTGTCATACCAGAACTGTTGCCTCAGCTTGGAAGGGAGAGCTGAGGGCTTGAGTTGGCCTAGTTTGTTGTTCTGTCTGCAGCAGTAGTACATCAGCATGAAGACCGCCAGCACGAAGATGGCCACCAACACTCCAGCTACCACAGGACCCACACCTTCCAGAAACAGAACCCAAGTGGGAGATTTAGAAGCTGTCTGGGCTACAGCAGATTTCAAAATAGGTATTCCTGCTTCTTCTTCAGGCATTTGATTTGCATTTAATTTGTATTACTTACTTTAACTTACATATTATAATTAAAACACACATTATGGGCCGGGCACAGTGGCTCACACCTGTAATCCCAGCACTTTGGGAGGCCATGGTGAGCGGATCACAAGGTCAAGAGGTCAAGACCATCCTGGCCAACACGGTGAAACCTCATCTCTACTAAAAATACAAAAATTAGCTGGGCGTGGTGGCACTCGCTTGTAGTCCCAGCTACTCAGGAGGCTGAGGCAAGAGAATCGCTTGAACCTGGGAGGCGGAGGTTGCAGTGAGCAGAGATTGTGCCACTGCACTCCAGCTGGCAACAGAGTGAGACTCCGTTTCAAAAAAAAACCACACACATTATGTACCACTGGGAAATCACTAATGTTAGCTCAAAGAGCCAAGTCAACTTGTTTTGCACAGATTCTACAATACAAAGCTTCTATAGCCACTTCTACTTAATTGAAGAGAGTCCCTTTTCAGGCAAGCAGTTCAAGCTCTGTTACAATTTGCCACTAGTTTTTAGCCTGAATCATGATTTTCCTGAACACAAAGGAACCAACACAAAATACAAAAAGACTTGGCCAGGCGTGCTGGCTCATGCTTTGAGAGCTTTGAGAGGCTGAGGTGGGCGGATCACTTGAGGTCAGGTGTTCGAGACCAGCCTGGCCAACACTGTGAAATCCCATCTCTACTAAAAATACAAAAATTACCCAGATGTGGTGGCAGGCACCTGTAATCCCAGCTACTCAGGTGGCTGAAGCAGAAGAATCGCTTGAACCCGGGAGGCGGAGGTTGCAGTGAGTCGTGATCACACCACCGCACTCCAGCCAGGGTGACAGAGCGAGACTCCCTTTCAAAAAAAAAAAAAAAAGGTTTTTTGGTTTTTTTTTTTTTTTTCTGAGATGGAGTCTTGCTCTGTTGCCCAGGTGCCATCTCGGCTCACTGCAAGCTCCGCCTCCCGGGTTCACGCCATTCTCTTGCCTCAGCCTCCCGAGTAGCTGGGACTACAGGCGCCCGCCACCACGCCTGACTAATTTTTTGTATTTTTAGTAGAGACGGGGTTTCACCGTGTTAGCCAGGATGGTCTCGATCTCCTGACCTTGTGATCTGCCCGCCTCAGCCTCCCAAAGTGCTGGGATTACAGGCGTGAGCTACCGTGCCCTACCCAAAAAAAAAAAAAAAAAAAAAAAAAAAATGAACAAAGAAGCAAAAAGACTCAGACAGATTTAAGACTAGACCTCTCACCCATAATCCATAACTTAACATTTGGTTTCATCAAAACTACCCCAATATTCTCTCAAGTGGTTAATGTAAATATACAGAATATATTTGTACTAACAAAATACTGCTTTTATCAGTTTTACATATTGGGGTTTCTTCCTTGAAAGATTTTGGTGCTTTTTTTTTTTAAGTTCTTTGTTATTATTATTTTTTTAAATCTTTAGAAACCACAGTGCTAGAATCCTTGAGAGATCCACTAAAATACTACAAAACTTTTCTGAGAGTCTGGTTCCCCATTTTAACTTGTGTCCATTAGAGGAAATCTAAACCACCATAATGTGTCCCAGGTTCATGATGATTTTTAAGTGCCCAAAAAGAAATAGTCACCACGTTCCCTAAAAAGAATGGGAACATTCAATGACCTACAGTCTCTCTTACTCTCACTCTACTAAGCAGGCTCCCCCTCCTCAGTAGAAAGGATGGGAGAAGAGAGACTGAACCGTGACCCCACACCACACTACGGGCAGTCGCTCCTCTCTCTTGGTCTCTCTTTATCCTGATTTCCTCTGCAAAATCAGGACAATGAAGCTGACTCAGTGTGGATGCTCTGCAACATGCCACCTGCCCCTGACACCTGCTCTTCTCACAAAAGCGGGCAGTGGCCCCAGCAGGGCTGGCACTCACTCTCAGGGGGCATGGGCCCACTGTCGATGCTGCCCCCGTGGCCCGGTGTGTTGCAGAAGGGCGGGGCCCAGCCCGGCAGGCAGTGGCAATTCTGATTGTTGTTACAGACCTGGAGTGAAGGAAGGGTAGAGGCATCAGCACCCCAGAGAGCATCACCACCCACAGGGCCTGCCCTCATGACGCCCCCATGACACAAAGCAGCCAGAACCCAGCACGCACCCCGTGGCCATTGCACTTCTTCCCACAGCCTTCAGTTTCAAAGAAGGAGGTGTTCCTGCACTGCCCCTCGAAGCAAATCTGCACAGGGAGAAAATAAAATGATCAGTGCAGTGGGAGGTACGCTGGTTGGGAGTTAAGAGGCAAGATTTTGCACTTGGAACATATGAGGACCCATGGCCCGGCCTGGCGGCTCATGCCCGTAATCCCAGCACTTTGGGAGGCCAAGGTGGGTGGATCACCTGTGGTCAGGAGTTCGAGACCAGACTGGCCAACATGGTGAAATTCTGTCTCTACTAAAAATACAAAAATCAGCTGGGCCTGGTGGCCTGTGCCTGTAATCCCAGCTACTCGGGAGGCTGAGGCAGGAGAATTGCTTGAGTCCAGGAGACAGAGGTTGCAGTGAGCTGAGATTGTACCACTGCACTCCAGCCTGGGCAACATAGCAAGACTCCATCTCAAAAAAAAAAAAAAAATTATGAGGACCCAAAAAGGCAGCCCACTTCAGGTAACTATCAAAGTGAAAAATGGAAAACAGCCCACAAACGCTAAGGACAGGACAATAGTCAGCTAAATTCTGCTATTACTTTTGTGATTAGGGAGAAAACAAATATATTGTTAAAGTATCATATTTAACAATATAATATTATAGGACTATTATGTTGATTATGTTAATTACTTGTCATTAATATGTACCAATTTTAACATTTTATATATGTGTGTGTGTATATATATATACACATATATATATATATATATATATTTTTTTTTTTTTTTTTTTTTTTGAGACGGAGTCTGGCTCTGTCATCCAGGCTGGAGTGCAGTGGCCAGATCTCAGCTCACTGCAAGCTCCGCCTCCCGGGTTTACGCCATTCTCCTGCCTCAGTCTCCCGAGTAGCTGGGACCACAGGCGCCCGCCACCTCGCCCAGCTAGTTTTTTATATTTTTTAGTAGAGACGGGGTTTCACCGTGTTAGCCAGGATGGTCTCGATCTCCTGACCTCGTGATTCGCCCGTCTCGGCCTCCCAAAGTGCTGGGATTACAGGCTTGAGCCACGGCGCCCGGCCTTTAACATTATATTTAAAAATAATGATGGTGACAGTATTCTGTGCCAGGTGCTATGCTAAATGCTTCATGTTTTTCATAGTTTCGTTATCAGAATCGACTCTACGGGATAGTTGCTATCATTTTGCTCAGGCTTCCCTAACTCCTAGTCCATTTTTAATTCCCATGATAATTAGCGATGAGAATGAAAGTGGCACTAGCTAGGCCACCTAAGTGCTTTACCGGGATGATTTTCTTTAATCCTTCTGACAATTCTCTGGGGTGGGCGCCTGCTGTCATTATACATGCTTCATGAAGGGAGCCACCGAGGCTCAGAGGTTGGGGAGGTGGCATCTGAGCCCAGGCATCCTTCCCTTGAAGGTCACTTCTCAATCACTCTGCTCTGCAGCCAGCTCCTAGGTGAGCTGGGGGAAGGGACTCACATGGTTGTAGCCACACTTGGTTCCGGTCATCACCAGCCCTGGGTCCAGCATGTCACCCTCCTCCTCAGGACCTCGGTAGACGTGGGTGCCCCGGCACTGGATCTGCCTCCCATTCATGATGATAGTGGTGTCGATGGGCACCGCGTTGGACTCCAGGGGCCGGGCCTCGGAGCTCTGACACTGGATCTTCCCACACTTCGCATCTCTGGGCACAAGAGACAGAGAGGGAAGGAGGTGGAATCAGAGCAGAGGAAAAGCTGGAGCACCAGAGAGCTTCAGCCTTCCCTGACCAAGACAGCGGGCTTGTGTGTGGTGGGGCAGTCATGTGCTTTGGAGACTCACCAGGAGAGACTCCATGTAGACTGACACCAAGGGAAGAGAACAGGCTCCTTGACCCTGAGCAAATCCAGACCAGAGAACTGGCCTCAAAAAGTCCTTAACTCCAAGAACAGCCACCTGAGCTGAGCAATCTTTCCCTTTTTGCTCCTTATACCGCCATCCACCCAGGAGCTCCAGCCAGAAATCTGGGGTCATCTCCAACTCCCCATTCTCCCTCAGTCCTGGGCTCAAGCCATTTTCAAACCCTATCCATCTTCCCTCCTATAGATCTACCTTAATTCACACTGCCCCACTCCCCTTACCTGGTCTGCAGAAGACTGATTTCCCTGCCTCCAGTCTGCCCCATAGGAGTCGAATTTCCACACTGCTCTCAAGCTAAAGTCCAAACTCCCCTAGCCATGCATTTGAGGCTTTTCATGACCTGGTCCATGCTAAACTATCCAGGCTAATTTCTCAGCAGACCTTCACCTTCGCATCCCAACATTATACTTTAACCGTATCAAACCGTTCTCAATTCTTTCAACTGCCAGTTTTTCTCCATTCATCTCTCTTCCTGGATCACTCTCCTATGCACCAGTACCACTCTCCACCCTGTTCACCTAGGTAACTGCTCCAGATCTCAGTGTAGGTATAACTTCCTTTGGGAAACCACTCTGACACACTAAGATGGGTTGGATGGCTCTCTCCACACTCCCATTATCATACTGTATTGTTAATTACAAGTTCCATGCACTCAGCACTGTATCTTGCACATGGTAAATCTTCAATAGATAGTAGATAGTTGGTAAATCTTCAATAGATACTAGATGGATAGATGGATGGATGGATGGATGGATGGATGGATGGATGGATGGATGGATGGGTAGACAGATGAGTGGATGGTTGGTTGGAATGAATGATGAATAAATGAATGAATTAGTGAATTAATGAATGAGGAGTTATTCAAATTAGGGCACGATTAGAATTTTGCAGAAATGACCCAAAAGGGCTGATTACCTGCCCTACTGTAAGATGGTCCCCAAAGGAAGCCTGATCAACTTTCTAGGAAGCACTGCCACCCACACCCTCCTCTGACTTCCTTAGAGATGAATAGGGCACTGTCAAACAGGGGGCCGAGAATAGATGACTGACTTCAACTGATTGACGTAAAGGTGCAGTTCTGGGGCCAGTCACGCTACTAAGCTGGGCAGCAGTGAGGACAGAGTAGAAACTGCTTGTTCGTCCTCATTTCATGAGGCCTGCCCTTTGGTCATCACCTTGTGTTGCACTTCCTATGTTCACCATTCATGTCCTTTCCACAGTTTCCAAAGGTGTCTCCTGCCACATTCACCTTCTCGAAGCAGAGGTCAGGGGCAGGTCGGGCTCCTGGGTGGGCAAGCAACATCTATCAGTATACTCGTCTGTCAGAACTCCCCAAGGGCAAAGGTATCTTTGGTAAAGTAGTGAAGTTAAGAATATTTTCTAGGAGGGAATATTCAGCCTCTTCTTCCTGTTCCTCCCATCCCAGGTTATTCCATCCCCATATTCTCATCAAGATCTACTCAGAGAATAATGTTTTATATAAATTCTTTTTTTTTTTTCAGATGGATTCTCATTCTGTCACCCAAGTTGGAATGCAGTGGCACAATCATGGCTCATTGCATCCTCCGCCTCTTGGGTTCAAGCAATTCTCTGCCTCAGCCTCCCAAGTAGCTGGGATTACAAGCACCTGCCACCACGACTGGCTAATTTTTGTATTTATTATTATTATTATTTTTGTAGAAATGGGGTTTCACCATCTTGGCCAGGCTGGTCTTGAACTCCTGACCTCGTGATTCCCCCGCCTCGGCCTCCCAAAGTGCTGGGATTACAGGCGTGAGCCACCACACCTGGCCTGTTTTATATGAATTCTTCCTACCTTACTGAGGATTTATATTTGTGTGTGGGGAGGGTTGCATGCTAAGCCTGCTCTCTAATGAAGAAGCCATGTTCCATTTCAAGATTTTAAAAAATAGGTCAAACATGCATAATATTGTAAAGATATACATATGGCTTGGAAAATTTTTCTTGTAGTCATCTAGTTCCTACTTCTCTACATCCTGGAGGAATAGCACTTATTAACAATATATTTTCTAAAGAGACTTACATCTCTAATTTCTATATCTCCTAGGTATAATTCTATGTGTATCTTCTAGACATAATCTATCTAATAAAGAATGGAAGCATTTTCTTTTTTTTTTTTTTTTTTTGAGACAGAGTTGCACTCTGTCGCCCAGGCTGGAGTGCAGTGGCACGATCTTAGCTCACTGCAACCTCTGCCTCCCAGGTTCAAGTGATTCTCCTATCTTAGCCTCTCGAGTAGCTGGGATTACAGGCGTTCACCACCACACCTGGCTAATTTTTGTATTTTTAGCAGTTACAGGGTTTCACCATGTTGGCCAGGCTGGTCTTGAACTCCTGACCTCAGGTGATCCACCTGCCTCGGCCTCCCAAAGTACTGGGATTATAGGCAAGAGCCACTGTCCCCGGCCTTTTTTTTTTTTTTTTTTTTTTTTTTTTTTTTAGATGGTACGTCACTCTGTCACTTGGGCTGGAGTCCTAGAGTGGAGTGGCTCACTGCAGCCTCAAACTCCTGGGCTCAAACCATCCTCCCACCTCAGCCTCCTGAGTAGCTGGGATTACAGGTGCCAGCCACCTGTTTTTTGTGGAAGATGATTTTATTCAGTAAATATGGGCCTGCCTCCTTATTTAGCCATAAAGCATTGCATTATATGAATGCAATAATTAATTTAATTAGCCATAATTAATTTAATTGGTCCCTACTGAAAGACATATAGGTTGTTGTTGCTATGGCTAACAATGGTGCAGTAAACATCATGGTAAATATATCCTCACATACATGTGCAAGTGTTAGCTGCATTTCTAAGTATATCTCCGAATTGCTTTCCATAGTGGTTGTATCTACCTGTTTCTTCACACCCTCCACAACGCTCCATCATTATTATTGTTATTACATCATTATCTTAACTTCAGTCTTTGCAATCTGATATATGAAAAATCTCACCTCATCATAATTATACTTTGCTTTCCCTCAATATGACTGAGGTTAAACGTCTTTTCATAGCTTTAAGGGCCGTTTGCATTTGCTTCTCTGTCTCCATCCTCTGCTCATTTTTCTTTTGGATTACTCTTATTCGTTTGTCCACTCTGAGAAATAAAAGCATCAAGGTACCAGGAAGGAACACTGTCCTCTGGTTCTCCCTGAACATCTACCCTGAGTCAAGGGGATGAAAGAGGCAGTATCTAGAGGCGCCATTTGAAGCCAAGATTCCAAACTACCCTGAGGGCCAGGGGAGCTGGCTGGGAAGTGGCGGGCTGGGGAGAGCCGTGCTCCCCAGGAGAGCCTTACCGGGTCCCCACAGCTGCTGGCACTGCTCCTGGTAGGTGAGGCACATGCCGTTGTAGCAGTAGGCCTGGCCACCCTCACAGGGGGTACCATCCATCTGGTAGAAGTTGGTGGGGCAGTGGGGAGACTTGCCCGTACAGAACTCCGGGAGGTCACACTGCCGGGCCTGCCCGCGGCACAGGGTCCCAGGAGCCAGCAGCTGAGCCAAGGAACGAGAGGAAAACACAGTCAATCTCCTCCCCACCCTCAACCCTATTGCCCAAGGGCTCATAAGGATCACTCTCAAAGGACAGAATTTTCCATTACCATGATTTTACAGCACTTTTTACATGACCTCATTAGCCCAAACCATCTTCAGCCTTCTCATGTGAATACTGACAGAATTTCAAGGTGTTTTCACAAATGCTAACTCACTTTCTCTTCATGGAAGCCTTAAGAAGGAAGCAAGAAACAATACCTATACAATAATTTACAGTTTCCTACATGCTTTAGTAATAGCAGCTACTTTTCTGCAGCTCCCACGTAAGTATCCAGTACAAGTATGACTTCATTTAGTTTTCATGACAGTCCTGTGTAATATAATTATCCCTTCTGCAGAAGATAAAATCCGTAGGCTTAAAGAGGTTACATGATGCATCCAAAGACTCATAGTAAGTGGCAGAGGAGCCAGGCCCACTAACACACACACACACACACACACACACACACACACACACCCCTAGCATTCACATAACACCGGAGTTTACAAAGCACCTCAGCAATAATCCGTCCCCACTGTGGAACCAGGCACTGGGCTGACTGTGTGACATACATGTATCTCGTGGGATCCTCACAGTTTCCATGAGACAGATACTGCTATTTGCCCCACTTTGCAGATGAAAAGTTGATCAACAGCACACCTGGGGCAACGGGCGAAGAGTCTTACAGCCTCCCTGGGTAGTCGGTGTTACTAATACTCTTCCCATTTTACAAATAAAGAACTTAGGCTCAGAGAGGTAATAGGTTGCCCCAAGTCACACAGCCAGGGTTTGAAGACAGTCTCGGACACCAGGGAATCCTTTCTGAGGCTCAAACTGAAATTCTTGTGTGGAATGAAGGGGTCCACTCCATGCCTATGCTTAGGTCTTGGGCCAAAACTGGAAGAACTTGACCCAGCACAGCCTCCCTGGGGGATGCACAGCCAAACCAGATGCCATGCAAATTCCAAGAGCCAGGCAAGGAAACCTGTGACTGAGAACAGACCCCCTCCCCTGCTCCTGGGCCACTCCTCCCACCCACAGGGTCCTCCCAGGAGAGAAGGCAGACAGGCTTCTCCACTGGCCACTCTCAGGCCGAGACTGGGCCAGCCGAGCAGCTTGCTGAGAGTGGATGCCCCGTTGCAAGTGTGGGCAGGGTGGTGTATGCAGGAGGAGGCTGCAGGACACACCTCTGCCACCCAGAGGCAGGTGGAGGCAAAGAGGACCCGCCCCAGAGCCAGCCTGCCTGGGCACAAATCCCAGCTCCTTAACCAGCAGCGGGGCCTTGGGCACCTGCTGTGTAACCTGTGTGTGCTCACTCACCCACAACTCAGGATAATAACCCACTCATGGGTGATTCAACATGAGTTAGAACAAAGTATGTGAATGGTATCTGGCCCCTAACGAGTACTCAGCAAGTGCTGGACAGAAGCCTAGGCCCACAGTTCCTGCCTAAAATGTTGGGGCCAGATGGGGTTCAGCCTTTTCAGATTTAGAAAGCAGATATTGTAATGCATAGGTACATATGTACATGTGTGTACATATATAATTACACATATGTGTGTGTGTGTGTGTATACAGGGATATGGATAATTACATATGTCTGCACATATAACTACCTATGTATATTACCTAACCCCCCAGCAAGGCCGGGGATAACACCTTCTGATCAAACATATTA
The DNA here is from genome assembly GCF_003255815.1 of Theropithecus gelada. Classification (NCBI taxonomy): domain Eukaryota; kingdom Metazoa; phylum Chordata; class Mammalia; order Primates; family Cercopithecidae; genus Theropithecus; species Theropithecus gelada. Next base: position 154,040,512 of record NC_037673.1, read on the forward strand.
ATATTTCTGTAATGCAATATAAATATTCACTTTAGGAGTGATTTTTTTAAAAAAGACTACAATTCGTCTCGTGTCAATTCAGGTCAAGTTTTGCCACCAAATGTGTTTACATTTTTTTCCCAGCTTTTAGAACTCTCTTAACTTCAGAATTGTGCAAGACAGATTGTGGTTCTACAGTAACACTAGCAGTAATAGGCGATTTATCTCCCACATCAGTATTAGGAATGTGGGCTCCAGAGTCAGGGAAAGCTGGATTCAGTCCCTTTCTGACTGCCTGATTCCAGATAAACCTCTTATCCCCTATAAGCCCTAGTTTCCACATCTTAAAATGAGGATAATCGCATCTATTTTATGGGGTTTTTGTGAGGAGAGAATGAGATAACGCACATAAAATTCTCAGCACAGTGCCTGGCATCTACTGAGAGGTTCATCAATGTCAATACCAATTATGATAATTCTTATTGTTTATGAGCTCAGTAAAATCAAGTCCACTCTCTCCGGACGCTTCTTTGAAAACGAAAAAAAACTACCATTTCCAAAGAGGCGCCACCCTCCTCTGGGATGGTCTGAATTCATGAGGCCCAGTATAGGAACAGTAAATTTTATTCGAGGCGCCTTTCCTGCTCCATGTTTCTGAAACTCTGTTGCCATCACTGCCCCAGGATGGAGGCAAATCCCAGCCAGCCACCCCAGCAGAGCAGTCCTGTTGTCTCACTGCCAGGCCAGGGCCCAAGGCACGGAGGAAAGGGCCACTTACCTTACACTGGTGGCAGCAGGAGCCATGAGCACACTCCGCCCCTGGCCTCAGGGTGCAATTAGAGGCATTGCAGCAGGGGTTGTTACATTCCTGGGGAGGCAGTGGGGTGGATGTGAGTTGGGGAGGGCCTTCACCATCCCCAACATTTTCCCCACCCTTGCCCACACACCCCTGGAACCCCAGCTCTCTAGCAACTCTCTCTCTCTCTTTTTTTTTTTTTCTTGAGATGGAGTCTCACTCTGTCACCCAGGCTGCAGTGCAGTGATGCAATATATCTCGGCTCACTGCAACCTCTGCTTCCTGGGTTCAAGCGATTCTCCTGCCTCAGTCTCCGAAGTAACTGGGACCACAGGCGCACGCCACCATGCCTGGCTAATTTTTGTATTTTCAGTAGAGATTGGGTTTCGTCATGTTGGCCAGGCTGGTTTCAAACTCCTGACCTGAAGTGATCCGCCTGCCTCGGCCTCCCAAAGTGCTGGGATTATAGGCATGAGCCACCGCACCTGGCCTAGAAACTTTTGACCTCAAAAATCATGTGACAGTTTTGTCACTAAGCTAATATGTACTTATCACAAGAACCATATGTATGCACAATCATTAGTAACATGACTTGGACACAGCTACATCTTTTTTTGAGACGGTCTGCAACCTTCTTCTCCTGGGTTCAAGCAACTCTCGTGCCACAGCCTCCCAAGTAGCTGAGATCACAGGCACACGCCACCATGCCCGGCTAGGACACAGCCACCTTTTGAGTATGAATAAATATTTATTTAGGCAAATATATAATTTATTTAGGCAAATATAATATAAAAAAATATATAAAATACCAGGCATTTTCTACACACATACATATATATTTATACTTACCTTATAAAATCATAGTATCCACAGTGCTTTTCACTTAATATAACATGTATATTTCTCCCTGTAACCATGTATTCTTCTAAAATTGACTTTTTAGCATAGTATATGGAAATTTTATGATTTGTTTTTCTAATCCCCAGTAGAATATCCAGACACCCCGTCTTTCATGGGTGCCCTCCTGCCCCCAACCCTCCTAGGATTTCTTATCTCATGCAAAGGGGCTGCTGGTGCAAGAGGCTGCTGGAACAACCTCTCCGAACAGTTTATGTCAACTCCTGGGCCTGTTTCCTTAGACTTTTTTCTCCATCCGCTTCTCTTCCTAAGCTCTTCCTGGCCTGGACCTTTCTGGAACAGAAAGGCCCAGGTGTTCCTTACTCTCCTCTCTTGCTTCCTGCCCCCCGGCCTGAGATTTTTAAAAGATGATGAGGCGCTCCAGTGACCCTGAGTGTCCTCATCACACTCTTACAGTATTCACAGGCCAATCCATCAGCCATTGAGGAAGAGTGTGTGGGGCTCCACACATCTCTCCACCACCGCCTTATGAGGCAGCCTTGTCCCCATTCCACAGATGGGGACGCTGCAGCTCAGGCAAGTCCAGTAGCTGGCCAAGGGACACACCTGCCGAATTCAAGTCAGGTCTGCCTGAGGCCTGCCTCATGTTTATCAACCTTATACCCCTAACTGTCCAGGGCTCTAGCATATTGGAGAGCCACATCCCATCCCCTGACCACAGACATCTGTCCACCTGTTTCCCCTAAGAGAAGGAACAGAACACTTTCCTCCCATTAATCTCCCACCACATTGGGCTCCAGAAAGACCTGTATTCCTGCCTTCCTAATGTACCGTATTTCTTCCCATGAAGGTACACGCTCCCCTTCCACCTGAAATGTGCCTTCCCTCCTGCGTGCCTCACTAACTCCTAATGCAGCCTTCAGATATGGGCTCCACAGTCACCTCCCACACAAGCAAGGAGGTTCCCCTCACATTATATATGTTCAGAGCACTGTGTCATTTGTCTTTCTAGCACTTGCCATGGACTGCATGTATATTCTTTCGCAATTATTTCAATATGTGTTTCTCTCACTAGTCTATCAGCTCCCCAAGCACAGGAACGATGTCATTTTTGCCATTCATCCTAACCCCAGGACCAGACACAGTAGCCCACACTCAGTGTGTCTGTAGAATGAGCAGCTGCTCAGAACCTAAGCCGACTGGCCACGCCCACTCTCAGGCTATTCCTCAACCCCAATGGGCCCTCCATGTTCCTACCACTCCCTTCTTTCTGATGGGTCTGGGTTGATCTCTCTGGGCTCATGGTGGTGGGGGTGGCATCCTTGACTAGTACTTATCCTATTCTGAAAGTGGCATGCTGGCATTAAAAAAAGAAAATCACATCATAGAGGTCACAGGCAGAGTGCGGTGGCTCATGCCCGTAATCCCAGCACTTTGGGAGGCCGAGGCGGGTGGATCATCTGAGGTCAGGAGTTTGAGACCAGTCTGGCCAATGTAGCAAAACCCTGTCTCTACTAAAAGCACACACAAAAAAATTAACCAGGTGTGGTGGTGCACATCTGTATTCCCAACTACTCAGGAGGCTGAGGCAGGAGAATCACTTGAACTCTGGAGGTGGAGGTTGCAGTGAGCAGAGATCATGTCACTGCACTCCAGCCTGGGCAACAGAGTGAGAGAGAGAAGGCTATAAAATCAATTTTTTTTTTCCATTTATACAGAACCTCAGTCTCACCCCCATAATTTACTGTTACTTGTTATCTACCCCAAATTGTTATCCATGTATAAACATACATATTTTCAGCCTTCAAAAAATAGAGATGAAACAATCCAGTTCTGCTTTCTGCAGAACCACATGCATTTGTTAAAAATGACCAGGCTCTGCCGTGTGCCCTCCACACTCACTATGAAGATCAGAAGGAAGGAGAAAGTTTACACATAAACAGTTCTGCCCCTTCTTCCTCCTAGCAGCCCTTTCGAGACTCGACAGCACTTCCTATATCCCCTTTCCATCATTTCTCCTCCAGCCTAAACAGCACAAGCTTGTTATTTTAAGCATCCTCATAAGGCCCCTGTTCAAGCCCAAATATCCAGCTGTGTGGCCTCCAGAATAAATTCCGTGCAGCTGGAGGGCCAAGCAGGCATGTGCAGCTCCACCGAAGAAGAGAGAGTCAACATGCCACGCGATTGTGGTTTCTGGTTAGACCAGACATTTACAAGAAGAACTGATCTTGGACGCTAGCGAGGCTGGCCACAAACTGGGAGAGGCAGCAGAAACACTCCATCTGGAAGCTTCTTCTCCGTATCTGATTTGTCATGGGGTATTGGATAGTTATGTGTAGGAAATGCCTGTGACTAAGAAATTTTCAATTGTGTTCTTTTTTGACCTTGAGCTTTGAAACCAATGCAAATTCTTCCCCTCCCCCTAGCACCATTGTGACCCCTCACCTCTTCTTCTCCACAGTCACACTCTTCCCCATCTTCCAGGTACCCATTCCCACACCTCCGGCCTCCATACAGCATCCTGGTATCTGGCATGTTGGAGAGACACATTCCACCGCCTGACTGCAGATATCTGTCCAGCTCTCTCCTGTTGCATCCATTGAACACTTTGGGAAAGGGGTGCCTGGCAGAGGACAAGGTTGGAATTAGTGGGGAATCTAAGCATCCAGCAGTCAGGCAGGTGTCACTCCTCCTGTCACTCCTGCTACCCGTGGGGCTGACTCCACCTGGGCTCAGACCCCCATTGTCTCACACACATACATTCTTGCCCCTTAGAACATTTACCGATACATTAATTTAGAATTCTTTCATCCTTAGTGATGAGATAGTAACCATCCCATAGCATTTTATTTTTCTCAGTCTGCATGGAGGAAGCATTTGAGAATCAGGAGTATCAATTTCTGCCCATTGCATGAGGGGGTTGCAATAAGTAAAAGGTTTGAGTGTGTTACAATAGGTCTCCCAAGCCTTAGTGCTGGAGAAAATACCAGTCAACCTAAACCTTTCCTGAAGCTGATATCAGGTGAATATTCTCTTGCAACAGAGGACCAGGCCAAAAAAAGGCCAAGATCATAAGTTTTATTTCTTTCTGGGCCAGTGATCTCATCGCTGTTCCAAGGATGCCGAGAGCACTCCAAACTCAACCAGCCAACTCATAAACGCATGCTCTTTATCACAGGAGCGTGGAAGGTCCTGGGTCCCACTATTGGTGAGAAGGACAAAAAGTACAACCATCTGGGTCTACAAAAGGAGAGTTATCCTGCTCCCACTTCTCTAAACCAATTAAAGGTTAAACCCTCCAAGAAATTGGAGATTTTCCTTCAGTGGGAAGGTATGCTACAAGGAATTTGTTACTAATCGTTACTGTTAAACTACCCAAATTTGTGAATAATTTAAAAATGAAGTGGAGTAGTAATCAATATAACTCTCAATGATTTGTCTTCAGATATGTTTTTCAGATTGAGAGAGAAACGGGTGGGCTTAACCATGAGCTTATAGGGATCCAGGCACGACTCTGAAGTTGTATCCTGCCTCATTCTTTTGTTGTTGTTGTTGTTGTTTTGAGATGGAGTCTTGCTCTGCTGCCCAGGCTGGAGGCTGGAGTGCAGTGGCACAATTTTGACTCACTGCAACCTTCGCCTCCTGAGTTCAGGTGATTCTCCTGCCTCAGCCTCCCTAGTAGCTGGGACCGCAGGCATGTACAACCACGCCCAGCTAATTTTTGTGTTTTTAGTAGAAACAGGGTTTCACCATGTTGGCGAGGCTGGTCTCAAACTCCTGACCTCAGATGAACTGCCCACCTCAGCCTCACAAAGTGCTGCAATTACAGGCGTGAGCTACTGCACCCAGTCAACATCATCCTTTCTATGTCACAGCTGAGAAGTAATTTTTAAAAATTAACACCAGAGGTCTAAGAAAGCTGCATTGTTTCTTGGAGGCATTGAAACACCATTCTCTAAGAAAGAATCATAAGCAGGCCCTAATGGTTTGGGGTGAAAGAACACAAGGTCCTATCGTGATGCCTTCCAAGGAGCCTGGAAGAACCCAAAGATTTGTGCTGCCTGAGTCCAGATGCTACAAGACAAGTCCTTTGAAGAAACTTCCTAATTTTCTTCAAAGGCTCTGGTTTTAAAAATCCCTCAACACCACAGGGAGATGCAGCTGCCTCTCCCTGTTCCTCACGGGTAACACAGCCTGCAAATTCCCTGAGAAGTCACTGTAGGGTGTATGGATGGCCCTCTTCTTCAACTTGTTCTGTTACATCCGAGCTTTCAGTGAAGCCTGGAATTGAAACGGCACTGATTCAACTCTCTTAGGATAGAAGAATTAAGGTTTGTGGCTATGATCAAAATGTGTCCTCATCAAAAATTCATGAAATTAAAAAGACACATGTGGCCAAGCCAATTTATAACTCAACCCCTTAAAACAGAAATTAAGTAAGTTTAGGGTTACACCAGCACCAAACCTCCTGCTGGAAAGTTAAGTTCTTGCCACACATTTGCCTTGGTCTTCTCTCAATTTCTTTGTTGTAAAAACCACATTTTTTTGGCCCCATCAGAAGTTTAAGGGAGTCTCAGTGGGACCAGCTGGGAGGAACTCCTGTGTCACACTGTCCAGGTGTGCCCACCCTCCTCCCCATCCTCCCTCTTCCTGTTCGACTCACCCAGTGGCAGCCGCCATGATGCACCCACCGTCAGCTGCACTGGCCGAGCAGCAATCCGCAGAATCATGAGTCATGCCAAAGTTGTGGCCCATCTCGTGGGCCATGGTGGCAGCCACGCCAATGGCATTCTCGGAGTGGTCCTGCTCAGAAGACAGAGTTGAGGTCAAGGTCCAGGGGACAGATCCGCCTCTGCCCCCTATCCCTGCCTTATCCTTAGCCAAGTCTTGCAGGTCTCCACCAATTCCACTGTCACTGAGCATACAGACTCTCTACATGTGCCTCTGACAGCAAGGCTGAATCTGCTGTCACTAGGAGGAAATCAAATGTTTAAAAGTCCATGTTTCTGAGTTCTCCAAGGTTGCGGACCACAACTGACCTACTGATGAACTTCCAGACCAATAAATGCTTTCTGAATAAATAAGAGGAAGATTTTTCCCCATTCTTCTTCTGAACATATATCCCTCTCCAGACATAAGGGAATCAACATAGAAAACACCACCTTAATTCAAACGTAGGGAGTACTTGGCTTAGTGTTTCCTGAGAGAGCCACACAAGACAGATACACTCCATGCACAGCACTTGGTGTACTGTCTGGTATGTAATTGTCAGATGCAAAAGCTAAAGAAATCAAGAGGAAAAAACCCAGCAGGAAAGAAGCAGCAGAAAGATTTACTAAACATGGATGTGTGTTTCCTGCATTATTTCATTTAATTCCCATTCTTATCCTATGATTATCAACTGTAAAACTATGTTTCTTTACAGCTGAGGACACTCATTAACTCCCCCAAAATCACACAGCTGTTCTTTGAATCCAACAGGCTCAGACCCTAGAGCCTGTGGTTTTGGCCATTATGCTACTTTGTCAATAAATACAGAATGGATAGAGGGACAGACAAATAGATGCAGAGAAGTCTTCCTCGATATGCACTTCACAGGTTAGAAATACAGAGTCAAAACAAATAGTCTCATGAAGTCAGAGTGAATTTCAAAAGAAGGCAGTAATTTCCTAACCATGACTTTGAGACAGGTTCTTGTTTCTTAATGACATATATAACAGCACACGACCTGGAATAAAAACATTTTTAACCTCTACTCTTTTACTATTTTCCAGTCCCTGGTTTGGAACATATGAGATCTAGTGATGAATGCATGTAATCTCTTCAGGGTTCCTGAGCTTGGAGATACGGAATGAACTATAATAAATGAAAATTCACCCTTGGGTACCTCCATCTCTTAGAACTTAATGACTTCATTTTAAACAACTGCCCTTCCTGATATCAAAGCTTTTTCTGCTACAATAATAAATATCAACTTTTTTTTGCAAAAGATGACCTCTGGTCTTGTAAGGCAGTTCAGCGCCTTCTGCCGCACACACACATGGGCTGAGACTCACCATGTTGACTCCTCCAGACTGGTACACAGAGCACATGGCCATGAGGGGGGCCAGGCCGATGGTGGTGCCGTGGAAGGACATGCCCCTGCAGGAGGCAAGGAGAGAGGGTGACCTGGGAGGGGACTGAGAGGGCTGTTCCAATGTGCCCGGGAGTAGGTGGCCATCCCGGGGTTCCTTGGCCCTGCTGACTTTCCCAGGTCATCCCCAAGGGTAGAGGCTGTTGTAATCAGGCCAACTGGACAACTTCCAGCTCACCACACCTCTCACTTCCTCTCACCTACTCCCTCATGACTCCAGAGAAACACAAAGAGAGAGAGAAAGGTCATTTATCCCCCACAATATACCCATAACCGATTCTTTGGAAGGAAATGGGCAGGGTTTGCAAAGCTGCATCGCATTCCTGCTGCACAGGAAAAGGTCAGAGGGAGAGGTTGATGGAAGGGTGGCACAGATTCTGATGCTGAAGTGAATCATGCCCACTTCCACCAGCTGCCGGGATCCAATGCCTTATCCCTGGCTCTGTGGTGTGAGTCCCCGGGGCAGGGGTGGGGGCATCGGGGCTGCAGCTGTGGGGCTGATGATGCTTCATTCCCACATACTCAGGGGCCAAGGAAACAGCTGTGTCCCATCAGGAGCCTCACAAAGTGCAGCTGGATGCAAGAATGAGCTGTTTCTGCCTTTGTTTTGCAATGGGATCCTCATCTGCCAGCAGCAAGCTGCATTTTCCCCAGTTGAATACATCCTTCTTTTAGTTACATACATCCAGGGTAGGGGAGAAGAAAAAAAAAAAAACTACCAGTGTTTCTGTGCATGCCACAAACATGTAATATATTTAAAGAATCTATGTGAAATTCATTATGTAGTACTTATCTCCATGTTTGTCTTCTTATCTAGACCATGATATCTTTGACAGCAAGACTATCTTAACTATTTTGGGATCAGTAGAACCTAGCACAGAATGTCACACATAGTGGGTATATAATAAATGTTTGCTGAATTACAGGCAGACTTATCTTCAGAGAAACAATCTGCAAAGAAATATGCAAAATCTATGTAAATTGTATGAAGTCCTACTAGTTATTTTCTAAAGGTTCCAAAGTTCAGGCCAAAAGTTCTAATAATCAAAGACTCTTCCTAGGCAAATGTATTGTCATGAAGTAATTGTTCACAGCCCAGGTTTTGGGACAGTTATTTTTCCCAGTTTCTTTAAAAGGATAAGCCAAGGTTTAAATGATTATTGGCTCAGCTATATTTAGGGAACAGAAGAAAAATGGTTTTAAGGCCAGGCATGTGTGACTCACGCCTATAATCCCAGCACTTTGGGAGGCCGAGGCGGGCGGATCACTTGAGGCCAGGAGTTCAAGACCAGCTTGGCCAACATGGTGAAATCCTGTCTCTATTAAAAATAAAAAAATTGGCCGGGTTTGGTGGTGCATGCCTCCAATCCCAGCTACTTGGGAGGCTGAGGCACTAGAATTGCTTGAGCCCGGGAGGCAGAGGTTGCAATGAGCCGAGATGGTGCTGCTGCACTCCAGCCTGGGCAACAGAGGGAAACTCTCTCTCAAAAAGAAGAAGAAGAAGAAGAAGACAAACGGTTTTATTATCTATATGCCTTTTGTTGTAACTGCCTCAAAATAACTCCAGAAGTCAACACTAATAAATACCAAATAATCACCCTGGGGCACAGTCACATGTGACCCCCATCACTGTCTCTCTGGGGCTGATGAAAATCTAGCACAATCCCTCCTCAATGTCTCCCTCCAGCCAAACCCTCAGTTCCTGCACTGTCTCACACTTCAACTCTCTCAGGCACTCAGCCCTGTGCCCCTTGGGAACCAAGTGAAGGACAACACAAGGAGCCCCCTCTCCTGTGCCTGTGTTGGGAGATCAGCTCATGTATTAGAACAAAGTGCCAGGAAGATTGAGATGAGCCTCTTAGAAAGTCTAAGACCTGACCAACAGTCAGTCCCTTCCCAAATATATACGCAATTATTTCAGATGCTCAATGGAATATGGGTAAGTCTAATTTTCCCATTAGACTGTAAACACGTCTTAAGACTAATGTGACTCAGGCTTTTAAACATTTTCTGGGGTATGCTGGGTACAGAGCGCATGTTTAGGAAATGCCTGATTCTCTGGACCAGGGAGTCAGAATGGCCTTGTACAACCAACACTCGCCATGGGGCAAACTCTGAGCATGTGCACGGTGGGCAGAGGCTTTGCAGCCAAGGACAACACAACATATGGAAAAAGGCTATTTACGTGATTAATTGGGCGTTGTCATGGTACTTCTGGGCAAGCAGCTTGCGCCTCCAACTGAGAAACGACCAGAGGGTAGAGTATGGATTCTCTGAAACTTCACACATGTTCCCGTGAGTCCACACTTCCAAGCCCACGAGAGCAATCCGGATGTTCAAGGATCGGTAAAACTGAAAGGACACAGAAAAACACGGTATGTCTCAAACCACCTGGGATTTAAAAGCCCCTTCCTTTCATTCTGCTGGAGCTTGAGATTAGAAAGAAAAAAACTAAAACTAAAAAATAAAAATAAAAATAAATTAAAAAAAAAAAAAAAGCCCCTTCTCAACCTAAGAACTCAGAGCACAGATACCAGATTTCTCTTCTGCCCATGGCTCCAAGGGAAGGAGGCAACTGGTGTTATTGACATTTTTTAGAAAGGGAAAATGAGGTCCTGAGAGAGAGCAGGACATTCTGGTGGCAGAACTGCGGTGACTTTGCTTAGAGATGACTGAGATAAGAGATAAAATTGCTTTCAGATATGAACAGGTCTATCATGTGGAAAAAGGGTTAGCGTTGTTCTGCATGATTTTTCAAGTAGGGCTTAGGTCAACAGGTAAAAGAGACAGAAACATACATTTCATTTTAAAATAGGAAGAAGGCTTTCAAACAAAGCTGGTCATGAGATAGCTCAGAGTTGAGCTTTGCTGTCTTCTGTAATCAGTGCCCTTGGCCAGGTTGTCTGGTACCATTTTTTCTCCCAATTTCTTACATGGGCCTTATCTTTCTTATGGGTATCTCAAAAGTTCTCTTGTATATGGATTTTTAAAAACCGTTTCATTGAGGTATAATTTGCATACCATAATACCCACCTATTTTAGGTGTACAGCCCAATACGTTTTTGGTAAATTTACCAAGTTTTAAAGCCATCACCAGCCAAGCGTGGTGGCTTATACCTGTAATCCCAGCAATTTGGGAGGCTGAGGCGGGCAGATCACCTGAGGTCAGGAGTTTGAGACCAACCTGACCAACATGGAGAAACCCCGTCTCTACTAAAATACAAAATTAGCTGGGTGTGGTGGCGCATGCCTGTAATCCCAGCTACTCAGGAGGCTGAAGCAAGAGAATCGCTTGAACCCAGAAGGTGGAGGTTGCGGTAAACCGAGATTGTGCCACTGCACTCCAGCCTGGGCAACAAGAGTGAAACTCCATCTCAAAAAAATAAAAATAAAATAAAGCCATCACCATCATCCAGTTTTAGAATATTTTCATCACATCAGTAAAATCCCTCATGTCTATTTACAGTCATTTCCCATTCTCACCCTCAGTCCCAGGCAACCATGCAACTACTTTGTTTTTATTCTGCCTTTTCCGGACATTTGTTTTACAATATATGGTTTTGCGTGTCTGGCTTCTCTCACTTACCATAATGTTTTTGAGATGTATCCACGTGGTAGACTGTATCAGTTGTGATTTCTCTTTATTGCTGAATAATATTCTTTTGTATGGATATATCAAATTATATTAATACATGGATTTTTTAAATAAAATGTCTCCCACTCATTTTGGAAGTAAATGAGTATCAACGACATAAAAGTGCATAGATATGCTTATTCTTCAAATTTTCTTCCCCATCCCTGGATAGTCTCAGGTTTTGTCAAGGATGGAATAAGCAAGTTGCAAGCAATAGACTACAGAGGTTGTTAGTAATCTTCAGGGTTTTGTGCAAACCAGAGATCCTGAAATTCTATACGCAAGATCTGACTCAACCTCCTCGAGGCTAGAGCTGCATCTAACCTTTATGGCCTGGCATCTTTCATCTCATACAAATATAAGGAGGAAGAGGGTTTTCTTTAAAACTAAACCACTGGAAGGTGTGAGTACAACAGGTTTTTTGATGGGTCCACCCTACAAATACTGAGCCCGTGACTTAATAAAAAGCCCCATGTATGGAGAGTTCGTATGAGCAGAAGATACCATCTTAATCCAAAATTGGTAGGTACTGCCCCAGCTAAAAAGAATAATCATAGCACCAACATCTTTCCATCTCTTTTTATGTACTAGGCACTGAGGCTTAGAGAAGTTAAGGAACTTGCCCAAAGTTTCAGCAAGAAGATAGTGGAGGCAGGATGAAGTCCTAAATTACAGCCTCAGAGCCTATGTGTGACCCTTTACTGCCTCCGTGCTGCAGTATCGACACATCCAGATAAGCCACTTGCTCCAAGAAACGCTGGTCAAGATGGGCTCAAGATTCAGTGAAATATCAGTTTATTTCAACGGAAATTTTGATTTTTCCGTTTTGTGCCAGTTCAATCGTTAACAGAAAATAAAAGGTTCAGATTCCAATTTGAATTTGCTTTCCTAGGGAGCTTTTCAAGGAAGTAAACTTGGCTTTTTTTCACAGTTACAGAAAAACATTTTGGATTGGGTTCATGATTCAGCACAGGAGTGCAATTCATTCCAGTTTTAGTTCAACAATAGTTCAGTTCAAGTAGCTGGGTCAGCAAGCTCCAGAGAAGTGGGCGTGGCTTCCCTCACCAGCCAGGAGTGACTAACAGCAGCCGCGAGGAGAGAGCCAAGACAGGATGCATGGGCCACCCAGGCTTAGGGCTTTCAGTAAGGACTGGGGCTTGCTGGTGCCTCTCTTCTCCCTTCACTTGTCACCAGCACCCTTGGCTCCATCACCTACCCCACAGAGGGGATACCCAGCCAAGTCCCCACCTGCCAGGTCCCCAAACAATGGATGTCACATGGGTGAAAGCAGAGTCGGCCTCCCATATTCTCCCCAGGGAAACAAGCTTCCCATGTTTTCCCAGATGTTGAGTGTTTGGGTTGTAGGATTATTTAAATGTTATTCTTGAGTGAGTCAGGAGCTAGAGAGAGGACTGGACTGTGTCCCTAGAGTCTGTCCTTCCAGGAAATACCAGTGTTTGACTTTCACCTGTCACTGACCACTGACTTGTGTTTCCAGAGCCATCTAGGGCAGAAAAAAAAAACCATGGGCATGGAAACTGCCATCACATGACTTCAGAACGCTAATATATTTGCCTATTGGTCCCTAAAAAATATTTTAAGTAATCTCCTATATTCTCTAGTGTTTAGGAAAAAATGATTTTCCTTTTAGGCCTGGAATTCATGAATCCCTAGCAGGCCCAAGGTTAAGCTTCATCAATGTTATGAGTGTTCTAAAATTGTGCAATAATCGTTACCAGATTCTCAAAGAGACCTGTGATCCCAAACACATTAAAACCTACTTTTAAAAACTATATACTTCTAGCCTACCAAGAGGCTACTGTCGTTCTAGGTTACCTATTCTGCATTTTGTACTATAACAAATATCCTCTTTCTTATACACAATGTATTTCCAAGTCCCAGACCAGCCTATTCTAGTAAAATTCAAAAATGTAGGTATTTCCCAAGAGCATCTTGTAAAAGGTCCTGACCTAGGAAAGTTAACCATTTGCACATCCTTCCTAAGAGGCAAGACATAATTTCAGGATAGTTTTACACATGGAGACTTTACAGATTAGCCCCAAGTAACTCACTTCTCATACAACCCACTTCTCAAGCAACCCACTTCTCAAACAGCCCACTTCTCAGACAACCCACTTCTCAAACAGCCCACTTCTCAAACAGCCCACTTCTCAAGGCTGTGTGTCTTTCCCACCCTGACCCACCTCAGTTCCCTCCTAAGTCAGAGAATCCCTGGGCTTCGTATCTGGAGGAACCTTAAAGAACCTTAAAGGATTCTTAAACTGGGCTCTTCCATGCCCAAGCTGCTTGGGATCCACTGCAGAGGTAAGAGGAAGGGGTCAGAAGGACAGTGTTCTGGGTCCTCACCCCTGCTCCCGCTTAGAGCAGTCTGTTTTCATTCAACTTTTATACTAGACATTGGCATAAGATTTCATTTTTTAAGATTCCACCAGAAAAATAAAAATAACAAAAAAAAAAGAAAAGAAAAAAATGTGACTCAAAGAAAATGAGTTACTTGCCTAAGGGTATGTAGTTCAGGGCTCTGTCATGACCGCCCTGGGCCTCTATGGCATTGCTCATTCCCTTTCAGAAGATGGCTGGGGCAGCCAATCCAGTAGAAGGCAGCTCCAGTGCCCTTGGAAGTGCTGGCACCTGGCACCTTTCCCACAAAGTACACACCTGGTCTCACCTTATCAACATAGTTGGCGATCTCTATGAGCTTGTGTTTGGTGGCGTCCTGGTCTCGTCGATTCTTCTGAAACTAAATGGGACAAGCAGAGTCATGTGAGATCCCAGAACCTCTTGCAGGGTGCTTCCTGTGCCCCATTACTTGTCTTTGAATTTGCTCTTATTTTCTTCTGTCTTCTATAAGCCGTCATTTTTATGCAATTGTCTTCCCCACCACAGTAAGAGCTTATGGAGGGCAGTACCTGTCACATCTATCTTTGTATCCACAGCTACTAGCTCAGTGCAGCACACACAGTAGGCATGTAATAATTATGCATGGAGTTGAACTGCCTTCCTCTAACCCTTGAAGCACATCTTATTCTCCTGCCCTTCAAACTACAAGGCCTCTAACAAACTCCCACTGGGGCTTAGGAGGACTGATCCAATCCTCACCTCGGTCATCACCGCAACATGAAGCCACCATCGCACAGATCTCACAAGGCTTCCCTACATGTGGTCAATCAACAATGATCGAATTGTTGCTGAATGCCTGCTATGGGCAAGGCATTGCGCTTAGCACTATGTAGGACCCAGAGAAGTGTGAGATCTTGGTCCTAGCCTAGAGGAGCTTCAATTAAAACAGAAAGGGCCAGAAATAACTGTGGCAGATCCTGAGTGACAGATCCTGTACTTAAGGAGTATACAACTGAAATGGTCTGAGAAAACCTGCCTGGAAAACGCACATAGAAAAACCACAGTAGGAGGCCATGTGAATGGCATGAATGCTAATGAGGAGGACCATAAGACACTGGCAAATAGGCTTCATCTTGCACACCACTCAGATCCACTGGCAATGCCTTCTACAGTGAGGAGAATTCTGAGACTGCATCGATTCAATCAGACATTTCTTTTTTTTTTCTTTTTTGAGACTGAGTCTTGCTTTGTCGCCCAGGCTGGTGTGCAGTGGTGCAATCTTGGCTCACAAGCTCTGCCTCCCAGGTTCAAGCGATTCTCCTGCCTCAGCCTCCTGAGTAGCTGGGATTACAGGTGCTCACCACCAAGCCCGGCTAATTTTTGTATTTTTAGTAGTGATGGGGTTTCACCATGTTGGTCAGGCTGGTCTCAAACTCCTGACCTCAAGTGATCCATCTGCCTCGGCCTCCCAAAGTGCTAGGATTACAGGCGTGAGCCACCATGCCTGGCCGCAATCAGACATTGCTAACCAAGCATAGGAAAGAAAGCTGTGTTCCATTAGAAATATCTGCCATGGGTACCAGAAAGAGGACATTTCAGTGTGAATACCTTCTATTTACCATTCCTGCCTCAAAAAAATAGATCTCTCTGAGCTGCGATGAAGGAAAGCTTCACGGTGTAAAGAGAAAGCCTGCTACAACTGCAAGTTAAATTTGAAAATGATGGGCATGTCCTGTATACTGCCATTGTTACATAGAATCTGGGTCCTCTCTAATTTATCTTGGGTACCCACTGTACATGTTACTTCAATTCTGAACCTTCACGTCCTTCCTCCACTCTATCCTGCAAGAGTATCTAAGCAAGAAACAACAAGAACAGCCAAGTAAAACACCCTGGGATATTTGTTCGGCCAGAGGTGTGTCCCAGCCCTGACACAGGGAAGAAATCCACCATTTCCCTTTCAGCACAGCTTGTGGACATTCTCAGGCTTCCTTAAAACTGCCACTCACCAGAAGAGAATCTGTCACCACCGCTTTCTAGAGTGAGATTCAGTGAGACACTGTAACTTAGACCTTTCCAAGGTGTTAATCCAGGAGTTTCTCATTCTAGAGGTCTCCTGTTTCTAAATTGGTCTCTCAGCACAGATAGCATTGCAGCATTTCCATTCATTTAGTAATATTTATTAGACCATCAGGGTCAGATTTCGTTGTCTTTCAAAAAAATATTAACCTTCTTCTCTTCAAAGAACTGCCTAATGAGACCACCATAATTTAAGGAGTGAATTCTGTTGTCCAGAGTAGTCTGAAGCAGGAGTCGGCAAACCTTTCCTGCAAAGGTCAGATTAGGCTTTGTGGCCATATAGTCTCTGCTACAACTCTTCAACTGTGCAGTGGTGGCTCGGAAGCAGGCCTGGATGATACAGAAACCAATGGGCCTGGCTGTGTTGCAGTAAAACTTTGTTTCCAAACACACAGTACAGGCTGGATGTGACCATGGGGTATAGTTTGCAGACCCCTGATCTAAAGAAAGGACTGTCTCAAGCTTACATTTTCTAGGGTGACACAGCAGGTACCACATGCAGCACCATCCTTTCCCAGCCACTTGGCACTGTACCAGCATCATGGAAGTCCTCTACAGGCCTGTGTTTACAGCTATCCTGTCTACCCCTACAACAGTCCACCTTACTCTTTATTCCGCCCCGGATTCCGTTCCACCTGGGGAATGAATAAACTAGAAGCTCCCACCGAGGACCAGGGAGCGAGGAGCTGCCTGCTCACTTTTACTGCTGACAGCTCTCTCTCTAGGCAGCAGCAGCGTCTTGCTCTCCCTATCTGTGTCTCCACTTCCTCCTCTGCATTCAGAGCCGCAAGGTGAAGGCTGTCCTGTCTCGGCAGGAGGTTATAAATCATGGTAAAGCAGCCCTCCCCTTTCCTGCCATCCCATCCTCTCAGATTGATTAATTAATTGTCAAGAATATATTTCTGTCTGCAGAGGATGGAGACAGGTGGAGAGGGGATGATTCGTGAGCCTGTGAACCCAGCCTGGCCTGTTACACCCCCACCCCAGTCCCTCAAATGAATCATTCAAAGCCTTCAGCGGAGGGGTGCCCAGGGCTCTGAGAAATGAGCACATTCCTTTATCCGCCACGGCTGCATGAATCACAGCCCTGCTGGGAACCCAGGGCTGTTGCTGAGATGCTCTCCTTTGTAGGAGAAAGATGGCTCTAGGTGACACCAGAGTCCCCGAGGCACCTTGAGCAGACACTTTTTCTCTGGGGGTGTGCTGTGACCCTGGAGGTCAGGAGACAGAAGATGTCTAATCCCTGCCTCCCCCCATGCTGCCCACTTCTCCAGCTGCTGGAGATTCACACCCAGTGGGTTTTAAAACCTGCACAGAATTCCTCTGAGAACAGTGCAAGGCCAAAGGGGAGAAACACCCCACCTTTAAACTAGAGCAGTTGGGCTCTATATACTTAAATATTGGGATTCCCAGGAACTGCCATCTAACCAAAGGATTCTGTAGCTGAAAGAAATGACTCATGACCATTGTACTAGATGATCACAGATGCAAAGCTTAAATGGAAAAATGTCCCAGAGTCAGAGGAGCTCGGTTTTCTTCCACCAGTCCTCCCACGACGGGCAGTCGTGCAGGGCAGGCCAGAGTCAGTTCTCTCCTCCCATGACTTTGGAGCCTCAGCTGGCTTTTAAACCAGCTTTGGATTTTGCTCCCCACACTATTCCCCCATCCTATACACACACGAGTCTTTGGAGAGGAAACAGAAAACATAGAAAACACACACACACACACACACACACACACACACACACAGCTGTTGGAAAAACCAATATCAACATCAATTAAAAAGCTAAACGCTTTTCAAAGCAGAGCACAATGTTCCCTCGGTCTGGAATGCCCTTCATCTCCACTCCTCTGCCCAGTTAACTCCTCCTTGTCTTTTAAGACAGCTTCAAGGGCCACCTCCTTCTGCCACTAACTAACATCCAGTGACTAACACTCAAAGACCTTCTGGCCTGCAGCCTAGTGCTCTCCCCATACTACCAGGCCCTGCCGCCAGGACACGTGCTTTGGAAATGTGACTAGATATAGGCGACTTAGACTGAGCTCTTTGGGGAGATGGTAGCTAAACCATGCGGATGGGATACAGACAGACTGGAGTAGCGATGGGCTCTATCCTCAGGAGAGACCAAGGCCAGTGTCTGCCCTGCTCCAACACAGAGAGCGCTCAGCTCATAATGACATCCAATGCACACAAGACGCGCTTAGTACTTATATGATGGAGACGCTAAACACAGTGAGAACTGGAGGTAACATCTGGCTAATTTAGGCAAATATGGGCTCAGGGGCCTAAACTCACTCTTTAAGTGTCTGCTTCAATGTTAGAGAAGCTTTCCCTAATTCCCAAAACCATGTTGAATCCCTCATTATCTGCGCTCTCATCCCTCCTAATGGTCCATCTTAGTGCTTATCACACTTTGGACCTACAGGTTTGTGTGCTGTTACTGCAAACTCTGCGATGCCAGGGGAGGGTACGTCTTCTTGAGAGCTATATGTCCAGGTGCTTAGCACATAATAAAAAATCAAGAGATCATTGATGAATAAATGAAATATATGATGAGCCAGGTGAGGGTTCATCAAATCTTAGAACCTGTCTGATTTGAGGAACATGGTGTTAAGGGCTGAACTGCTGTGCCTTTAGGTTAGTAGTTCTCAAACTTGCCTGTACAACCCAATCGCCCAGAGGTCTTGTTAAAACATGGATTCCTAGACCCCATCCTGATGGTCTGGGATTCAGGTGGTTGGGGGTAGGGCCCAAGAATTTGCATTTTATATAAGTTCACAGGTGCTGCTGACGCTGGCAGTCTGGGAACCACATTTTGGGGACCATGGCTTGAGGTCATCATTTGGCATCATTTGACATGATTATAAAAATGGACCCACACACATGGGCAAGAACACAGTTTTCAGTCGGATGACTAGGAATGTACTTATTATCTTTGCAAACAAAAAAGAGTTTTAGAATTTCCATGGACAATTCATGGGTTCCTAAGAATAAACACCAGAACCTTAAGGTCTTCAGACCCAGTTCAAGAAATGTTAATCAGATAACTGTCTTGATTTTCTATGTGATTGATGTATCAAGCCAGGAGAGGCCTAGCTGTGTGGGGCGGGGGGCGGGGGGCGGGGGGAGGGGAACAAAGGGTCAGGGGAGTGAGGGGAGTTCCCCCCAGCCATGTTTAAAATGGCAAAAAGAGCCTTTGGTCAGATTTTTTTTTTCTTTGAGATGAAGTTTTGCTCTTGTTGCTCAGGCTGGAGTGCAGTGGCACGATCTCAGCTCACTGCAACCTCTGCCTCCCAGGTGCAGGCAATTCTCCTGTCTCAGCCTCTCATGTAGCTGGGATTACAGGCATGCACCACAATTCCCAGCTAATTTTGTATTTTTAGTAGAGACGGGGTTTCACCATGTCGGCCAGGCTGGTCTCAAACTCCTGACCTCAGGTGATCCACCCGCCTTGGCCTCCCAAAGTGTTGGGATTACAGGCGTGAGCTGCTGCGCCCAGCCCTTGGTCAGACTTAAGGTCAAAATCATAGATGAACTGGAGAAAGATAAATAGGCAACATTTCCCCAAACAGTCTGGAGCCTGGAATGGAAAGCTATCAAGAGAGCAGTTTTTCTGTCAAACCCATTGCCTCCCCCTTACCTCTGCATAATCAGCCACGAGGTAAAGCTCCACATACTTCATGGAGTTTAAATCTTCCCTTTTCATCTAAGAAAGAGAAACAGATCAGCGCTATAGAAATGGTGGACTTGGCCTCATTTTTAAAAAACTGCTAAGAAACAGAGCTGCTGGAGAAGCAGCAGCTACCTCCGTAATGATTTTGTCATTGGGCACTAGAGATGTTCTTGGCTGTGGTGGCCGTCACTCACATAACACCTTCCACTGCCATTTGGTTATTGCTGGAGGCTGCTCTGGGACACTGGATTCAGTCCTTTATTCTTAGAAAATACTGAGATGAGCTGGTGAGCACAGGCAGGACAGAGGCCAGCGTACGAGAGGGAGTGTGCTAACCACCACGTTCCCACAGAACCTCGAAACCTCAAAACCTCAAAACACCCTGTTGTTTTCAGTATGAATCAATATGAGGACTGTGTGCATAGGGTGTAGTGTCTACTCCAATAGGGAAGGCATACTTTTCTTTCCCACTTTTTTATTCTTATTTTTTTGAGGCAGGGTCTTGCTCTGTCACCCAGGCTGGAATGCAGCGGTGCCATCTCGACTCACTGCTATCTCCGCCTCCCGGGTTCAAGTGATTCCCGTGCCTCAGCCTCCCAAGTAGTTGGGACTACAGGTACCCAGCCACCACGCCCAGCTAATTCTTGTACTTTTAGTAGAGATGGGGTTTCGCCATGTTACCCAGGCTGGACTCAAACTCCTGGCCTCAAGCAATCTGCCTGCTTTAGCCTCCCAAAGTGCTAGGATTATAGGCATGAGCCATGGCACCCAGCCTTCTTTTCACTTTTTAAGCTTTCTGAAGTCAGCATCTGAGTGTTTTAAAGGTAGTGGTGCTTTCCCCAAAAGCAGTTATTCTATTATGAGGGTATTTCACACTCAACAATGACTTAGAATAAAAGAAAAACACTATTTCCTTCTTCTTAGGCATCACCCTTCAATTTAGAAATACTCCTGGATTCAAAGTAAGCAACCTCAGAGGGGACAAGTCTGTCCCCAGGTTGGGCCTCAAAACTCACCCTGCGAGGTCGCTTCTTGGTCTGTTGTGTAAACTGAAGAGCCCAGTCCCTGGTGCTGAGCTTGGAGTGCCCGAACCCACAGTTTCCCGGGGGCGGCTTGAGATGTTCAGATCTGTAAATAAGGTGTTGGCCCTCGCTGTCAGGGAGGGGCTCGATGACGTAGCTGAGGTTGCTGCTCACCGTAATCAGTCCTCTGTTGAGAGGAGAAATAGAAACTCTGGTCAAAGATTATGGTTCTGAAAAAGTCCCTTGTGTAGGTCTCAGTTTCTCCATATGCAAAATGACATAGTGGGTTTTGATCATCGGTTCTTAACCTCATTATGGGGCCATGTACCCCTTTGTGAGACTCTGATGCAAGCTCACACTTCCTCTCTAGAGAAATGTACATATACATAAAACGTGGTGCATGAGCTCAGGGCACTTGGACCTTCCCCACCCACCCCACCCCACCCAACCACCACCATCAAGCTCATCGTGAGGCTCCAGGTTAAGAATCTCTGGACTGGGAAATCTCAAAAAGTTCTGAAAAGGCTGTACCTGTGACACTTAAAACTTATGAAGGATGGTAGGTCCAGGATTCCAAAAAGCCTCCCAAACCAAAACATGGCATAGGACAAATCATGGGTCAAAACTTTAGAGACTCAGAAAAAGCAGTACAGTGGCCAGAGAAAGAACAGTGGCCTGCAAGTGAGGTGACCCAGGTTCTGGATTTAGCTCCAACATTCAATTGTCATATGCTCTTCAACAAGCAACTTAAATCTCTCCAAGCATCAGTTTTCTCATCCCTAAAATGGCAATTATAACTTATCAGGACTCCTGGATGACTAAGTGGAAAGACAAGGGTCTTTGTGCTTGGAAACTAAAGCTAGATGCATCAGTGATGACGTGCCTACCTGTCCCAACTGCCCCACGTCAGCACGGCAGTTATTTGGTGAAGTGACATCCACCACCAAGCATGAGTGACTACTTTTTTTCCTCCCTTGATTATAGATACTAGCATTGAACTCAGAATAAACTCATGGAGCCCTTACTGTGTCCTACACATAATCTAGACATAATCCTTTTCCTCGAGAAACTCACAGTCATCTGGAGGACAGTCACACACATTTACTGAGCTCCTGCTGCGGGCCAGGTTATCATGCTAGTTGCTGAGGATGGAATAGTGAACAAGACACACCAAGTGCCTACCCTTGTGAAGCGTTGAGTCTAAACATTGGAATAAGTCACTCTAATGTATAACAGAGAGAGCAAAAAGTTTCATCACCCCTTGGACTGGAGGCAGCTGCTCCAAGTGTTACATCACCAAGGCTTCTGAGGGCTTTTCTAGCCTCAGCAAGAAAGAAGACCATGACTTATGATCTATTGCTATTGCTAATGATCAGTGAAGGCCCAGGCAGCAGGCATTTGTCATCCTTGATACAATGAGATAAACATGATTGTAAAGGTATGTAATCAAGGCTCAGGGGGAGGAGGAAGCCCAGGAGTAAGCCCTACAGACTCTAGCAGCATTTTGTATGCTCTAAAACCTCAGGCAGGCTCTCATCCATCCAGAGAGCTCAGAACCTACAGCATCTCCAACCCAGTCTTTGCCACTGTAAATTGGCAGGACCTCTCTCTTAGCTTATCTCAGCTTCGACCTCCACCACAACCGCCACGTGGGATTCCCGCCCAGATTTTGCCCTTTGGGAAGAGCCTGTGACGCTCTCAGGAAAATCAGCGCCAGGCTGTGATGGGCAGCAGCTTTTCCCGGATCCCATCCCTGGCTGACCTCATTCCAGATCCAGGAAGCCTGATGACTTCCTGGCTGCCTCACCCAGGCTGACGCAGCAATACGCGACCACCCCCTCTGACAGACATGTAAGGTACTCCCTGAACATCTGGGGGTGGGAGCGGGGCAAGGAGCAAGGGTCGCATCCACTCCCTAATCCAGTCAGGAAAGGGCAGAGGAGAGAGCTGCTACACACATCCTGTTCCCAAGTTATCTTTTCATCCCAGCCAACCAAGGCCTCTCCCATCACCTCAGTTTCCCCTGATGGCTACACACTTTGGGAACACAGAGGGCTTGACCACCAATGGATGGTTCTGTGTGCACAGGTTGTGGCTGCCAAGATTACACCCAGTGAGTGGAAAGTTCCATAGAGGAATCGGGGAAAGTTCCAGTGGAGGGTCACAAGGTGCAATTGATCTGGCATCACTTGAACAAGCCTGTGAGCTAAACAGGACAGAGACCAAGCCAAAGTGTGGTGCACAATAAATAAGAATCCTCACAGTGGCTGCAGATTATAGAGCCTTTGCTACGGACTTGGCACTGTGCCAAGTGAGCATTTTATTATTCCCACCACCTTCCTAGGAACCTTACAAATATTGTCCCCAATGTACAAATGGGAAAACAAAGGCTCAGCAAGGTTAATTAACCCAAAGTCACATAAATACTAAGAGTAAGAGTAGGGATTTGTTTTTTGTTCGTGTTTCATCAACTGTTATTTTAAGTTCCAGGGTACATGTGCAGGGTGGGCAGGTTTGTTACACAGGTAAACATGTGCCATGTGATTTGCTGCACAGATCAGTCCATCACCTAGGTATTAAAGGAGTCGGGATTTGAATGGAAACATTCTAGTTTCAAGTCCCACAACTTTACCCTGACCTTCCACTGCCTCAGTCACGATAGTCCAGTAGAGGCTGGGCGCGGTTGGGAGCACTTTGGGAGGCCAAGGCTGGTAGATTCCCTGAGCTCAGGAGTTGGAGACCAGCCTGGGCAATATGGTAAAACCCTGTCTCTACTAAAAATACAAAAATTAGCCAGGCTTGCTGGCGGGCGCACCTGTAATCCCAGCTACTCGGGAGGCTGAGGCAGAAGAATTGCTTGACCTTGGGAGGCAGAGGTTGCAGTGAGCTAAGATCGCACCACTGCACTACAGCCTGGGCGACACAGCAAGACTCTGTCTCCAAAAGGAACAACAACAAAAAAAAACAGCCCTGTAGAGTGAATCAGAAAGATACCACCAGCCTACAGATGGCTCCAGTGATGGTGCCAGCAGCTCTCCTCTGAGGGGTGATTGGCCTCACCTCAGTTTCCTAGGAGAAAAGACAAAGGAGGTGTGCAGCCTACTTTTCACCTTCAGATACCATTGATTGAGCTAACTGGATGCCAGGCACTGTGTCTACAAGTGTTATTTCATTCCCACATCATCATTATAAGGAGGCACCCTCATGAGTCCCACTTTATAGATGAAGAAACTGTGGCTCAGAGACATTAAATAACAAGCTCTCATGGCTAAGGGCGGTGTGGGCTCCAGACATGGGGACCAGGTAATCTGGAGTCAAAGATTTAAGGTCCACAGACTTTGGACCCCATCCCCTCAGCCTCTATGCTTTCTGCCTCCATCAGTGAGTTCCAAGCCTAAGTGTCAGAGATCTCTAGGAGCAGAGGTCTCAGGGATATCTACTAGAATATTCTACAGTGTATTGAAAACATGGGTATCCAGGTCTGCTGTGGATATGGTTTACCTGTCCCCAGCAAGTCTCATGGTAGAATGTGGTCCCAGTGTTGGAGGTGAGCCTGGTAGGAGGTGTTAGGGTCATGGGGTGGATCCCTCATGAATGGCTTGGTGCATCCTGGTGGTAATGAGAGAGTTTTACTCGGCAAATTCCCATGACAGTTTCCTCAAGAGCTGGTTATTAAAAAAAGCCTGGCACTTCCTCCCTCTCTCTCTCACTTCCTGTCTCACCACTTGATCTCCGCACACACAGGCTCCCCGTCTCCTTCTGCCACGAGTGGAAGCAGCCTGAGGCCCTCACCAGAAGCAGATGCTGGCGCCATGCTTCCTGTATGGCTCGCAGAACTGTGAGCCAAAATAAAACTCTTTTCTTTATAAAGCACCCAGCCTTATGTATTCCTTTATAGCAACACAAATGGACTCATACAGGGCCCAACCTAAAAAACCCAGATCTGCAGGCCTGAGTGTCTGCACTGTTATCAAGGCCCATGAGTAATTCCCTGCCCAGCCACACTCAGGAACTTTGGCCTGCAGACCGCACTCTGCAGCAGGCACCTGCTTTTCACCGGGACCCTAGTAATTCTGATTCAGGGAGTGGGCAGATTACAGTTTGAGAGAAACGCAGGCTCAGAAGGACTCTGAAGGTCCTTCCAGCAATAGGATTCTGTGGCCACTTCCCTCCCTTCCTCCAACTGCTGTTCCTGGTAATGTGCCCATGTCACGGTTGCAATCCCCTCAGACGGCCTGGGGATGGAGGAGAGGCTGGCACAAGCCCCAGCACTGTCAGCGGCCTGCAGCTTTGTTGCTGGGGGAATGTCTGAGAATGTGGCTCCAGGGGCCCTCCCCGCCCCCACCCCTAATTCCTTTAGCTGCCCCCTTCCAAACACCACCAGTTGTTTATCCTTCTAGGAGCCTTGCTTGAGCTAATTTGCTGAATGTTAGCACTGGCAAAGGCAGAACTCAGCCAGAAGGCATGAGCCGGGGCCCAGGAGGCTGGGTGGCCAGCCTCACATGCCATTCTCCATTCTGTCCTCCATCCTACTGCTCATTGTTAAGAGATGGATACAAATGAAATTGTACAGAAAAACCTGGGCAGGCCAGGCCGGGCAGGCAACAGGCAATTCATGTCTCACCCCTGCATAACTGAAGGATTCACCAAATGCATTCTTCAAGGAAGCAGGCCAAGAACTGCTTCCTGGGGACTTGTCCATTCAGAGCTAAACCAAAGGGGACACGTTCTACATCCCTCTACCCAGAGGTGCCCTAAAAGGTAACTACCCCGCTACCCTTCTTTCCTCTCCCCTTCTCTGCAAATTATATCCATGCAAAAGGAGTTATGGGGAACTCCAAAGGTTGCAAAAAAGAGAAGAGAAGGCTTGTAGGTCATGTGCTCTCTTAGGGACGGGGTGCCCCCATGTAGCACCTGGATTCAAACTCTGGCTGTGCTGTCTCCTAGCTGTGTGGTAAGTGATGTAATAACACTGCCCATCTCACAGAGTTGCTGTGATAAGGGACTGAATAGGCAATGTTCACTAATAACCAAAGCAGCATTTTAAAAGAACAGCTAACAGTCATTGATTGTGTATTATACGTCAAGCAAAGTGCAAAGTGTTTTATTCGACAGCCATTCCACACATCTGTACTGAGAACCCACTGTGTGACAGGAGCGGTTCTCAGCATGGGAAACAGCATGATCAAAGCAAAGTCCCTGCTGTCAAGGAGCCTGCACTCCTCACCTATTGCAAATCCACCAATGATGTCAATATTGTTATTCCCATTTTACGGATCAGAAAAACTGAGACTAGATAGCTTAAGTAGCTTGGCAGGGTTTAAACCAGGAACTCTCTGGCTCCAGAATCTAAATTCATCACAACTTAATAATACTGTCCTCTGAGGGCTTGGTCTGTGCCATGCCTGACATGGATGTGGCATTTATGATCCATTCTGCAGAAGGAAGGCAAGGAATTCAAAGGTGGAAAGGACTTGCCACTTCTTGTCCAGGGCTGGCTGTGTGTATATGAGCCACCTCCTTCTGCCCCAGGCTCCCACCTCCCTGAGACTCTGCTCAACCTCTCTGCATCCCAGGACTTCCAACACAGAAGGAAGCTTTTAATGGTCTGGTCTACTCTCGTTTTACAGAAGAGAGGAAAGCCCACCCAAAAAAGAACTTGCCCAAGCTCACCTAGTGAGTTAACGTGACAGCCGGGGCAAATGCCAGCTCTCCTAATGTCCAGGTTCATGACTCTGGGGTATGCCCCTGACCTCACCCCCACTGACTACCACCCCACTCCCAGGACTTACCCACCTTTCGGATAGAGTAGGGCCTGTGGAGGGACCAGCCTGGCCACAGCAAAGACAAGGAAAAAATTTAATGGGGAGAGGAAAACACAGAGAGCCACACAGCCAGGAAGTATGGAGCTAGATCTTAAACGTGGATCCCTTGACTTTAAATTTTGAGCTTATTCCAGGCCATCATGCGCACTTTCCTACACATTCTCCTGCATTTATTTTCAATCTCATATTCTCACTCTCTCCCTCTCTCACAGAATCTAGTCCAGGGACCACAGTTAAGGTATAATTACAGTGAGAGTGAGCCCTGTGTTTTTGAAGGCAGGGCTGCTGTAATATAAGGGTGATCCATCAAATAGACCACGATGGATGATTTACTATATGCCTCTGAAAGACTTTCTATATAATGAAAATCTGTCAGACATTAGTATAAATGATATTATGCAATCATTAAAAGAATGAGATAGATCTATGTATACCTAAAACATAATGCTAAGTTGGAAAAAAAAAACCAAAACTGTATGTATAAGGTAACCTCATTTGGATTAAATATGTTCATATATTACATATATATATATACATACACACACACACACACACACACAATTATGCATTTCAATTAAGGATACCTCCAACAGTAATTAAGGATACCTCCAACAGTAATAACAGATGGAGAACGGGATTGGTTGGAAGGGTAGGACAAGATAAACAACTTTCATTTTTTAAAGCTTACACATTCCTGCATGATTTGAACATTTAATACTAAACCCGTATTAGTTATATAATGATAATTGTTAAAAATTTCTTTAAAAAAAGTAAACAACTTACCAACCAGATACACCTCTGCTATTGACAGTGAACTACATACACACACACACACAGTTTCCCAGAACACACAGGCTCAGTCAGAGATACCTTAACCCAGTGTAGATATTTAGAGAATGTCTTAATCTGAGACAGGCTTGGGAGAATGACACTTGACATCCCCAGTGACATGGGATGCCACGTCTTTTCAATGGTGTCTTTTTTTTTTTTTTTTTTTTTTTTTTGAGAAGGGGTCTTGCTCTGTCCCCTAAGCTGGAGTGCAGTGGTACGATCTCAGCTCACTGCAATCTCTGCCTCCCGGGTTCAAACGGTTCTCCTGCCTTAGCCTCCCAAGTACCTGGGTCTACAGGCATGCACTACCACACCTGGCTATTTTTTATATTTTTAGTGGAAATGGGGTTTTGCCATGTTGGCCAGGCTGGTCTCAAACTCCTGACCTCAAGTGATCGGCCCACCTCAGCCTCCCAAAGTGTTGGAATGAAAGGCGTGAGCCACCACGCCCAGCCTATTGGTGTCATTTATAAGTACTATAGCTTCCAATCAATTCTCAAAGGGTCCAGGGGCCCAAATAAGATTACAGACATTATACTCCTGTATTAGTCTGTTTTCACACTGCTATAAAGAACTACTTGAGACTGGGTAATTTATAAAGGAAAGAAGTTGAGTTGACTCACAGTTCTGCATGGCTGGGGAGGCCTCAGGAACCTTATAGTCATGGCAGATGGCCAAGGGAAAGAGAGCACCTTCTTCACAAGATGGCAGGAGAGAGGGAGCACAAGGGAAACTGACACTTTTTTTTTTTTTTTTTTTGAGACAGTCTCGCTCTGTCACCCAGGCTGGAGTGCAGTGGTGCAATCTCAGCGCACTGCAAGCTCCGCCTCCCGGGTTCACGCCATTCTCCTGCCTCAGCCTCCCAAATAGCTGGGACTACAGGCGCCTGCCACCACGCCCAGCTAACTTTTTGTATTTTTAGTAGAGACGGGGTTTCACCGTGTTAGCCAGGATGGTCTCCATCTCCTGATCTCATGATCCGTCCGCCTTGGCCTCCCAAAGTGCTGGGATTACAGGCGTGAGCCACCACGCCCGGCCAGAAACTGACACTTTTAAACCATCAGATCTTGTAAGAACTCCCTCACTATCACCAGAACAGCACGGGGAAACTGTTCCCATGATTCAATCACCTCCCACCAGGTCCCTCCCTCAACACATGGGGATTACAATTCGAGATAAGATTTAGGTGGGGACACAGAGCCAAACCATATCAATTACATATCTATGTTCTTTTTTCACAAGGAATATTCCTAAAAGGATATATAAGAAACTAGTAACAACGGCTGTCTCTGGGAAGGGGGGGGAAATGTGGAAATCTGGGGTAAAAAGAGATGTATCTTTCATTGTACACTCTTTTGTACTTTTTGAATTTATTTCTACTAAGATCATATATGACTTCTTCAATTAAAGTAACCTAAAGAACTGCTTTGGAGAGAAGAGGGGGCCTAGCAACCATCTAGAAGCTCAGCTGAATTCCTCTTGGTATCATCAGCTTGAAGATCTCACTTGATAGAAATCCTACCTATTTTCTCCAATCACGGGATCTTGTTTCCAGGACAGAAGAACAATCACTATGGAGATTTTTCACTGCAGCAGTGCTTTATGAGCTTTGGGAGGCGCCTTGAGTTTTGATGACATGGGTTTGAATACTGCTGCTGTTGCAGCTGCTCCTTCTCCAGGGTCCAAATGGAACCATCTGGCATGAGTCTCCAGCTCTTAAATCAGTCCACCCACAGTCCACGCCTTGGTTTCTTAAGGCGGGTGTAGTGAGAAGACTGGGAAAGTAAGGCAGGTGGACCTCACCAGACGGAAGCATGCAAAACAGAAACACATGGACAGCTCACCCGGTATCCCCCTCCCTGTCAGCACTGCTGCTGGAATGATTTACAAGATGCCAAGCCAAGTTCCCACTGCTCCAGACTGAGGGGATGGAGGAAGAGGCAGACAGAAGCAGGTCACACCTGCATGTTCTTTTTCCTCCTTCTTGGGACAAACTTTGTTTACTTGCAGACTGCAGGTGGCGGTGGCTGGGCTTGTAAATACCACTGTGAGGCCAGTTAGCTTGGCTCAACCAGGTCACTTAAACAGAGGGGATTTGGGGCCACTCTGTTATTGCTTCCCATCCAAAGCCCATTTCCTGCCTAATTTCCTCCAGCCAACTCACCATGCAGCATTCAAACAAAGTCATGGCCCAATTTATAAACAGACACTTGGGACCTGCAGTGTCAGAAACCTTCCATTTGTATAGGAGCCTGCATAAGTCTTAGCATCGTTTCACCAGTGTAAGATGAAGAGAAACCTTTACATTTAAAAGTACCATAATTACAGCAATAATCTCTATCATGCCTAATATTGATGTTCACTTTATTGACAAGGAAACTGAGGGCTCCAAAATTACAATGCTGGTTTTCCCTCCGCCTGTGTAGGGCACTGGCATCAGGAAGACACTCAATTTCAATTTGTGAATGAAAAAGGCAATCACTGAATGAATGAATCAGTCAATAGAGGAAGAACACACAATGGAGCCACCTCCTATCAGCTCACAAGAGCCAATCCAAGGCATGTCTTCCCAATTCTGCCTTCAATAACATCACATGGGTAGCTTGAAATTGATCATGGTGGGATTATCTTTGCCAGCATATTGGCAGATGCTACAAATCAGGGCTTTTTCTTTTTTGTCATAGAGCCAGTTTACACTGGGCTGAAGTGTCTCTCACTGAGCCTGTGTATTCTGGGAAACTGTAGCTCACTGTCTATCACTGCACAGAGGCACCACATAGTACAGGCAATCAAAACCCAGGCAATTAGTATATACAAGGAGATATCAGGTTTTTTAGATCATCATCCTTCTTCAAAAAAAAGGGGAGGAGAAGGAGATTGAAAGTGGTCTACATAAATAAGACTTATCACGTCAACATACATGCGTAGATGCTATTGCATGCAAGGCATTAGGGCAGGCTGGTGGAGAGAAATAGATATGTGAGATATACTGCATATTCTCAAGGAACACACCTTCTCAGGTACAGACTATAATGTGCACACAAATCACATGGGAATCTTGGTAAAATGCAGATTAAAATCCAGTAGGTCTGCGTGGAACCTGAGAAGCTGCATTTTGAACAAACTCCCAGGTAAAGTTGACGCTACCCATCCATGGACCACACCTAGAGAAGCAAAGGCCTAGGAGGTCACCGTATGCTGACAGTGTGCCGCTGCAAGTTCCTAGGTAAGATGGCTATTCGCAAGCTGAATCCTCACAACCACAGGCATATATTCTTTTTATCCACATTTTACAAATGAGACCATTGAGACCCAAGGTCACCCAGCTGGTAAACTGCTACCAGCTCAAAGCCAGGTAGTCTCACTCAGAGAAGGAAGGGTCACTCTCAAAAGCACGTTCTGGTGGGAACTTTTCAATTGATTTTCTCTCTTGAAAATTATCCTTGCCTCTCCTTTCTCTTCCTACTCTCTGTTCATTAACCGTCCATTTCCTATTTCACCACCTCCAAGTACTCCCAAAGAAGAACTGAGGAGGTGTGGAACCAAATGCTCAAACTCATCCATTGCGAGCATATTAACCATGTGTCTTCTTTTTTATCTTCTGTTTCTTTGACATCTGGGTCTTGCTGACCATAGAGGGACTGCCCCTTCCAGGGTTAGCCAACTCCTAGAGATGGTCAACAATTTCCCAGCTACCTTGCCTTTCAAATGCAAGCCAATCAATCCAGAACCCATACCCTAGCCATCTATTTTATGGGGCTGTCAACCTCTGGGCCACTATCCCCCTTCCCTAATCACCCCAGAACCAGGTATAGGACAACTAAGGACAGAGAGCCCATAAACCCCAGAGCCTGCTGAAATGATGCAAACTAGCCAATCCTAAACCTGCTTACTCTGCCTCACCCATTCCTTCCTGCAGAAACCACAAGAAGGGCTTCTGCTGACATTTCTCCAGGCTCCCTCGGCCTGCTGACCAACCCCAGTGCCTCCCCAGGCCACCCCCATGGCACAGCTGGGCCCCTCCTTTTTCTGTGAGTATAACCATCTTTTCAATGGCAGTCATCTCCTGATTTTTTGGCTTCACCATACCTAAATAATAACACAACCTATATTTTAAAACATCAAGTTTCATCAGGAAAGTTAAATCCCAATGGATTTGTGGATTACCTAGGCTTTCCCTTGCCCATCCTCCCAGGCTCAGCCCCTCTCTGGGCTGGCTTGCACACATTCTCAATGGACTCCTTCCCAAGGTCCTTGCCTTAGCCTTGTCTGTCTTGAAACTTCCATTCCTGGGGAGAGTGCTAGGTGCCACCTGTAGCCTTAGGGTCTCTTACCTAATTCCCCGGCAGGTGCTGAGCGTGACGCTGGACAGCTCTGTCTCCCTCACTGTGCCGTGGTAAAAGCAGTGATCCTAACAAGGAGAAAGGAGGTGGTCAGGCTAAAGAACACTGATAAGCATGGCAACGTTAATGTCTCAGGATGGTGATGGGTGACTCATGGCTTATTATATACCTACCCAACTTTATAGCACCTTACAACCTGCAAAGAGCTTTCCAAGACACAATTTCATTTGATTCCCATAATAATCCTTGGAGACGGGGCAGGGCACATGTCATTATCTCCATGAAGCTGATGAAAGGCTGAGGCTCAAAGGAGCAAAGAGATTTGCCCAAGGTCTCCCTGCTGTTTGGGAAATCCAGTATTTTCCTAGTTCAGAGCTCTTTCCATGGCATGCTGTTGGCCACAGAAAACACTGATTCCTGAAAGAGCCTGCCTCCCCACCAACGTTATCTTCGCAACCCCCTGCAATGAGTTGAATAGAACCCCCTAAAATTCATGTCCCCCTCAGAATGTGATTTTATTTGGAAATAGGGTCTTGCAGATATGATTAAATTAAGGTGATGTCATGCTGGGCCAGGCGTGGTAGCTCACACCTGTAATCCCAGCACTTTGGGAGGCCGAGGCAGATGGATCACTTGAGGTCAGGAGTTCCAGACCACCCTGGCCAACATGGTGAAACCCCGTCTCTACTAAAAATACAAAAATCAGCCAGGCGTGGTGGTGCACACCTATAATCCCAGCTACTTGGGAGGCTGAGGCAGGAGAATTGCTTAAGTCCAGGAGGTGGAGGCTGCGGTGAGCCGAGGTTGCACTACTGCACTCCAGCCTAAGTGACAGAGTGAGATTCTGTCTCAAGGAAAAGGAAAAAAAAAAAAAAAAGGTGGTGTCATGCTGAATTAGAGCAGGTCCTAAATCCAATGATTTGTGTCCTTCTAAGAAGAGGAAAGGACACAGAGAGACACACACAGAGAAAGAGAAGAAGGCCATGAAGATGGAGACAGAGACTGGAGTGATGAAGTTGCAAGCCAAGGAACACCAAGGATGGCCAGAAGCCACCAGAAGCTAGAAGAGTCTGGAAGGACTCTCTCCAGAGGCTTGGAGGGAGTGTGGCCCTGACAATACCCTGAGTTTGGACTTCTAGCCTCCAGGACTGTGAGAAAGTAAAATTCTATTGTTTTAAATCTTTAAGTTTATAGTGCTTTGTTGCCATAGGCCTAGGAAATGAACACTGCCTACTCTTCCACAGCTCAAGATGCTCTTCTACACAAATCCCTCCACACCTGAATCATACTTGATTTGTCACCTATGCCCATGAGGTCTGCTGCTGCTCTCCAGCCACTGTGTCTCACAGCTGTCAGAATTCCTCCATCACTACAAACAGCTGTGAGCACTGCTCTGTGCCAGGCCTGGGGCCAGCCCCTGGAGACACCATAGCCAGCAAATAGAGTCACAGCTTCAGCCTTCATGGGGATTATGGTCTTGTGAGAGGCAGTCATTAATGAGAAATCCAAACAGATATAATTACAAACCAAAAGAAGGGGCTTGAAACAAACATTTCAGGTGCGGGCTGAGTGTTTTATAAGTCAGGTAACCATAGAATTTAGGAAGCAAATATGCACTGTTGAGCATGCTAATGCGCTAAACCAGACAGACAGGGATGAAATCAGGACTGTGTCCAACAAATGGAGGGGTAACAACAAGAGACACATTCCTAGAGGCTTCCTCCCAAATAAGTCAAGAGAGATGCACTGGTCAGAACAGAGAGAAGGTAAAACCCGCAGGGTAGAGCCAAGTTCTGGAAAGATCTCAAAAGGGATGGATGCAAACCACACAGTTGCAGACACAGAAGCTTTCTCTTTTCCCCCACCTCTAGGACCATGCTGCTTGCAGTTGCTTCTTTGTCCCCACCGGACAGGGATGTGACCCAGTAATCAGCTATCCCATGTGTCCGTATTCTCTGGCTCCACCTCCCTCCCAGCTCTAAGCATGAGTATAGACGAATAATTAAATTCAAGCATTTTGGCATAGCCAGGCATATTTAAATCCAGGCATAAGCAGTTCCACAACCTCTCTCTGACCTTCAGTGTCTTTAGCCTCTATCCCCCAGAGTGGTGGTGAGAATATTGTACATAAAGGAGCTAGTAAGAGTGCCTGGCCCAGAGTGGCAGGCAATAAACATCGGCAACCATATAATCATGAAATTCTCCTTTATCAAATAATATGGCCTCAAGGGACCTGGAAGCCCACCAAAAGGCTGAATCCAAAGCCCTAGCTGTGCCAGTGCTCCATCCCATCCAGCCAGCCACGCAGCCAGATCAAAGGATACAGGCCAAGCTGACACTCAACATGGCCTCGTTCTCCAGAACACAGGTGCCCTTTCATCTGCATATGATCCGTCGGCCAGCAATGTGGCTTCTCTGCCCATTCAAGCTCATACAGTCAGGAGGAGGGACAGAGCCAACCCCTGTCTTTGCATCAAACTCTTCTGGATTTTAAACAAGTCAGATGTCACCCTTGAGGAGCACAAAGGAAAGTCACTGTGCTGTGATTATGAAAGAAAGTGTGGCAGGCAAAACCCTCCTCCTGGCCAGGATTCCAACTGCTTTCAAATGCCAGCCTGTCATGTGGCTTCTCAACTTATCCCTGGGATCTGGGATTTGGAGGCCCCTCATGAAGCACTCAAGTCCTGAACCTGGTCCTTAGAACTCAACAGGAAAGCCACGAGCCCTGTAGCACAGGATTATTCATGGGGAGAAGAGGGGCCAGGCCTGTGTGGGGTAAATGGGACTCAGAGGAGTTGGAATGACCAAGAATCAAGGAGTTCAGAAACGTATATTGGTATAGTTTCAAAATGCTGGTTAACAGAAAGAACTGAGGCTAGGCGCAGTGGCTCACGCCTGTAATCCCAGCACTCTGGGAGGCCGAGGTGGGCGGATCACGAGGTCAAGAAATCTAGACCATCCTGGCCAATATGGTGAAACCCTGTCTTTATTACAAATACACAAAATTAGCTGGGCATGGTGGTGTGCGCCTGTCGTCCCAGCTACTCAGAAGGCTGAGGCAGGAGAATTGCTTGAACCCGAGATGGCACCACTGCACTCCAGCCTGGTGACAGAGCGAGACTCTGTCTCCAAAAAAATAAAAAAGAAAAAAGAAAGAACTGAAACCCAGGGATGGCTGTGAAGAATCCCTGCACCTCTTCCTATCTTTGAATGGATGCTAAGAGTGTTCACAACTCCAGTTCTCTCGTAAATAGAGCACCTGACTTCTGTAACATGCTTTATAATTTACAGAGCTTTCACATACACTATCTCATGTGATGACGACACCTACAACTTATATTATTAACAGTAAGAGGTCAGGTGGGGTGGCTCACACCTGTAACCCCAGCACTTTGGGAGGCCGAGGCAGGCAAATCACTTGAGGCCAGGAGTTTGAGACCAGCTTGGCCAACATGGTGAAACCCCATTTCTACTAAAAATACAAAAATTAGCTGGGCGTGGTGGTGGTCGCCTGTAATCCCAGCTACTTGGGAGGCTGAGGCATAAGAATCGCTTGAATCTGGGAGGCGGAGGTTTCATTGAGTTGAGATCATGCTACTGCACTCCAGTGTGGGCAACAGAGTGAGACTCTGTCTCAAAAAATAAAATAAAATAAAAAAATAAGAGCTAACATCTAACCAGGCATGGCAGCTTATGCCTGTAATCCCAATGCTTTGGGAGGCCAAGGTGAGAGGATCACTTGAAACCAGAAGTTCAAGGCTGCGGTGAGCTGTGATCATGTCACTACACTCCAGCCTTGGGGACAGAGCGAGGCCCTATGTCTAAAATAAAAGAGCTAATATCTACCCAGCTCTTACTGCTTGAACAACTTAGGCAGATTTTTCCCTTTGATTCTGACCACAATCTTATGAGGTAGATATTATTATTGCCATATTTTAAAGGGGGGAAATTGAAAGAGAGGTTTTAAGTCATTCACAAGGTGACACAGCAAAGTGGAAACTGGAACCCTACCAGCCTGACCCCAAGCTCCATCCTCTGCCTCTCAGCAGTAGCAAAGGAGGAACTTGGCTAGTCAAGGCTCTTTTATCCCCAGCTTCTCTAGCAACAAAGGAGACAAGTTCTAGCCTAAGCCTTGCCACTTACTGGTTATCTGAACTTGAGCAAGTTACTTTTCCTCTTCTCTCAATTTCCTCATCTGTAAAATGTGGGGTTGGAAAAGATGTTTATGAATTCCCATAAAAATTAGTGATTCATCTTACCCTTCCACAGCCCTGCGAGTCAGATATCAGCATATCCAACTTACAAAGGAGAAAACTCAACACTAGTGTGGTCAAGGGGGTTGTTTAAGGTCATATAACTAGTTAAAGCCAAGATAACAACCTTGGCTTCAGATCGCAAACCGTGTCATTCTTTCTGTCGGAACACATTCACAGACCCATTCCCCCAGCTGCCTGACCTAGATGCAGGCTGTCGCCAAAAGACCTGGCTGATGAGTCTTGATAAGGTTGCCAGAATTCCAGCTACCCCAGGCCAAGTTTGGTAGTAGAGTGCAGTCTCCAACATTTGGGTCAAGGGCAGCTGAGTGGTTTATTCCATTCCCATTTTTCATTGAGATCTCGGCTCCCAAACGAGAAGTCTGACTGAGAACCCCATGGGCCTGGGTGGGAGCTTTGCAAGAGTCTAGTAGCAGGGGATATAAGCAAACAATGAGTTGTCCGTCCCAAGGTTCAGCTAGGAT
The DNA here is from genome assembly GCF_003255815.1 of Theropithecus gelada. Taxonomy (NCBI): domain Eukaryota; kingdom Metazoa; phylum Chordata; class Mammalia; order Primates; family Cercopithecidae; genus Theropithecus; species Theropithecus gelada. The sequence continues at coordinate 154,076,785 of NC_037673.1, forward strand.
GTGCTTCAGCCAACAAGACCTTCTGGAAGGAGGGGACTTTGGGAGAGGGGGAGTTCTCTTCCAGTCCTCTATTTCTGAAAGGCCCTTACAACATCTCTGCCTAATGCACAAGCTGAGAGCACAAAGAACAAGTCAAGAATCAGTCATGAAGTCATTGCATTCCTTAGCTTCTCAGCCTGATGGGGCCACCCCAAGGGGGCTTTCATAGCAGGAAGCGTGAGCTCATGGCAAATTTGTGGACTGAGACACATTCTTGAGCTGTGGGTATAGAAGTGGCAGGATCCAAACTCAAAGGAGGGTGTTTGAAGAAGGTTGTCATAGCTAGGCTTTCTAGGCATGCCTGTTCCCCCATCCCACCCCTGCCCCTGGAGGCAGAGAACAGAGGTCTCAAGAAGAGAGGAAAAGTTTTGACCAAGGGGCATTGAAGAATATGAAGTCACAGCGAGACAGCCTCCCTGGGGATGAGAAGACACAGCCCAACTTTGCTGCAGGCACTGGCCACACTACCAACTCCTTCCCTATCCAGGGAAGTCTTGGTGAAGAAGGCAGCACTAGTCTTCGCATTCAGCCACATAATACAGTCCCTGAACTACCCAGTTACTATACTCCAGGTCTCTTGGATCTATCAAAAACTGTGACCGGGCATGGTGGCTCATGCCTGTAATCTCAGTGCTTTGGGAGGCTGGGGCATGTGGATCACCTGAGGTCAGAAGTTCGAGACCAGCTTGGCCAACATGGTGAAATCCCATCTCTACTAAAAATACAACATTAGCCAGGCGTGGTGGCTCATGCCTATAATCCCAGCACTTTGAGAGGTCAAGGAGGGCGGATCACCTGAGGTCAGGAGTTTGAGAATAGCTTAGCCAACATGGTGAAACCCTGTCTCTACTAAAAATACAAAACTTAGCCAAGTGTGGCGGTGCATGCCTGTAATCCCAGCTACTGGGGAGGCTGAGACAAGAGAACCGCTTGAACCCGAGAGGCGGAGGTTGCAGTGAGCCAAGATCGCACCACTGCACTCCAGCCTGGGTTACAGAGTGAGACTCTGTCACACACACACACAAAAATTGCCTGTCCTGTGTCCCTTTCCCCATCCAGGGGTAATCTGGTGAACTAATCTGAGCTGTTAATGACTGATAGCGGCCAGTGTTATCTTGCTGGACACTTGCACTCCAGCAGGGATATTTTAAAGAACGGGCCTGCTGGAGTACTCAGGTTCAATGGGAAGCTGCTGGAGGAGTCCTGAGGTGGAGGGACCTCTCCTGCTGTTCTCTACACCGCTCCTCCCAGTCCGTGTGCCTCAGTAGTCCATTACGTCCTGCCCCAAAGGCAAAGGTCACTGCTGCTCCTACCAGCGTGCGTCTTCCCTTCTTTACCCCCATCTCACCAGCCCAGACTTTGAGAATGGTCACTTGAATCCAGGGTTTCTCAACTTGGGCACTACGGATATTTGGAGCTGGATAATTCTGTTGTGGGGGAGTGATGGGTCTGTCCTATGCATTATAGAATGCAGATGCCAGTAGATCCTCCGTGCCAGTCACGGCAATCAAAACTGCCTCCAAACATTACCAGATGTCCCCTGGGGTCAGGGGAAAACCACTGGTTCTCCTGGTTGAGAATCAATGTTCTCAGCCTACAAATTCCAATAGGCATCCCTGTAAGAAGAACCAGACACCATGAAATGTGTATCATTCACTACCTTAAATGTCTACCAGTGGAGTGCGGCAAAGCAGACTGACATGTAACCATCTGAAAGACCATTTTCTAAATGAAAGATCTTTGACGTTGTGTAAACATCCCTACTCAAAAACAACTTTGAGGGAAAAAATGTCCAATATGAATACAGAAGCAAAATAAGAAAATCTTCGTAACTTAAAAATCACATTAAAATAACAGACTACAAAATGTATATGCACAGTTATTACAACTTGGTAAATGTTATACATCCATTTAAAAAGGACTGATCAAACATCTAATTGGATGAGATGACAGGATTACGAGTAAGTCATTCCTTTTACTAAAACTTTCGTTAATATGTGGGTAATCAACATAAAGTAAAGAGCATGTATGTTTCATAGTAATTTGCACCAACTGTAATCAGATGCAATTACCCTAAAATAGTCTATGTTTCTTTAGCCATTTTAGCTAGCAAAGAAGGGGGAGCACCTATGAAACATCAAATATATGTTTTGCTTCTCTGGTTTGCTCCCTTGGTCTTCACGTGGGGGAAACACTCCCTTCAGGGGAGGGACCAACTCCATCAGGCGTCTCCTGAGGTCCTAGGAGTGGTGCTGGGAGAGGACAGTTGCTGTATAGACATTTGTTGACCTGAACTCACCTCCAATTTCAGTGTGGTGGTTTGAGGGTTACCACTTGAAGTATAATGGGTTTCTGTGTAGGAAGGAGCAAAAAGTTGCCTGCAAAAAATAAAAAGAGACATTTATATCATAAGTGGATGAACTCCATTCTCCTAGCAACAACAACTAGTGATTTTAACTGAACCAGGCAGGACTCTCCCAAGCATCTCCATGCAAAAGAAACTGGGCAGCCACTAAGGGCTAAGGAACAAAAGGGAAAACCAGAAGTTTGCTGTTAATTTTATATTTAATGTAAATTAAATATAATTTATCATCACTATGGGAACATCACTCCAACTAGATCGAATTGACAGAACTAAAGCAATGATCTTAGTATTTGTCTGGGTCCTGGGAAAACAGACATGCAAACACATGTAAAATTTTCCAGGGCCTATGAACCCTATTGTGCACCTTGGTTGATTTTTCCAGCACTGGATCTACCAATTTTTAGTATCAGCAGACCAATTTTTCTTTAAGGGAATACCTCTTCTCTGATGTGTATTTTGGTGAGACTGTCAATCAAGGAGTCCTACTTGGCCCTGGCCAAGTGGTGACCTGGCCAGTGGAGTGATGCTGCCAGGTCTGAACAGATGGAAGCAATGCATCTGTTCTGTGCCTGCTGCAAGGGTTCCCTAAGCTTCCGTTGCCTGCCCTTTCTGACGCTTAGTGGTTCAGATTCCCTGAGACCTGGTAATTCTATGTTACCCTTCCAATAAATTCCTTTTTTTCCTTTTCTAAACTTGGACATTGGTTTCTCTCACCACAGACCCCTTGAAGCAGAGGTTAAGAATCTCCTCACCAAAGGCCAGGCAACTCCAAGAAATATTCTTAGAATTTCTCTAAAAATTAAAAGAAAAATACAAGAGTCAAATGGATGTTTTCAACTATTAATAGTTCAGCCTCATTAAAGGGAGAATTGATCTAGAGAAAGTCAAGGTCGGCCAGGCGCGGTGGTTCACACCTATAATCCCAGCACTTTGGGAGGCGAAGGCGGGTGGATCACCTGAGGTCAGGAATTTAAGACCAGCCTGGCTAACATGGTGAAACCCCTTCTCTACTAAAAATACAAAAATTAGCTGGGCGTGGTGGCAGGTGCCTATAATCCCAGCTACTCGGGACGCTGAGGCGGGAGAATCGCTTGAGCCTGAGAGGCAGAGGTTGCAGTGAGCTGTGATCGTGCCATTGCACTCCAGCCTAGGCGACAAGAGCGACACTCCATCTCAAAAAAGAGAAAAGAAAAAAAAAAAAAAAAGGAAAAAGAAAAAAAAAGAAGTCCAGGTCAAGGGGCAAGAAAGGTTTCTAAAGGAAGGCACCATTAGAAATTCGAATCTGACAAAAAGAGAATGATGTGGCTCTGTATGTACTAATATGGGAAGATGTCTAAAATGGAGTTAGACAGCAACAGTGAAGTTCTGAAGAGTATGTATTTTAAAAGTCCATTTCATTGAAAATCAAATACTACACACTCTAAAGCAGGCATCAGAAATAATTAGAGGCCAGGTGTGGTGGTTCACACCTGTAATCCCACCACGTTGAGAGGCTGAGGCAGGCAGATTGCCTGAGGTCAGGAGTTCAAGACCAGCCTGGTCAATGTGGTGAAACCCCGTCTCTACTAAAAATACAAAAATTAGCCGGGTGTGGTGGCAGGTGTCTAGCTACTCGGGAGGCTGAGGCAGGAGAATTGCTTGAACCTGCGGGGTGGAAGTTGCAGTGAGCCGAGATCCCGTCATTGCACTCCAGCCTAGGTGACAAGAGCGAGACTGTCTCAAAAGAAAAAAAAAAAAAAAGGAGACACAAATGACCTTTGTTGATGGTGATTATCTCAGGAGTTGCAGAAGATGTTCACAATATAAGTTGCATATTTCTGAAGCTGGTTGACTTTTAAATTAACTGTCAGAGAGGTGTTTTGAAAACTGAAATTTTAACTTAAAACTGCTCTTAAAAAGAAGAAAATGTAGGCTGTGGCCAGCACAGAAAGCCAAAGGAATCTGCAGGGATAACCCAGGTTTTAAAGGAGGTGACATTTCCCAGCAAGAGAAGGTCACCGTTGAGGGTCTCTAGAATCCTTCTAGAGTCACTTCTAGCTCTAAGCTCTGGGATCGCTCAGATTTCCCTCCATCCCCAGTGTGTGGTCAGAAGGCAAATGCCACAAGAATTGTCTCCTGTACTATGTCAAGGTCTTCATCTTCTTGCCTTGGACAAGAAGAAAAGAAGCCCAACAGGAAAATGTAAAAATAAAGCAAAGCACAAACCCCAGCTTTGTGAAGAGAAATTCTCATTCACATGGAAACTTTGGGTCAGTGGCTAACTTGACAGAATCTGTCTCCCAGTCCTTTCTCTTTCTCCTTAGCATCTAACTAGCCCAAGATTCAAGGGAGGAGTCACCCATTTGCCTGAGGGAGAAAAACTGTAAGCCTCATGAGGGCAGAGGCCAAGCAGTTTTGCTCACTGGTTTATGTCAGTGCTCAACATTTGTTCAATGAAAAAACCACTTAACTAGTTACTGAATGAATGGATGGATGAGTAGTTCAGTGTCCTGGGAGCTTAGAGCATGGTCTGGACACTGGAAAAACTGTCGTTTTGATTCCAGCTCTGACATTTACTGTCTCTATGGCCGTGAACAAGTAAATGTACGTCTCTGAACCTTTGTTTCCTCTTAGACAAAAAAGAGGATGAAATACTCATTTGACAGGGCTGTGATGAGGATCAGACAACATAATAAATGTAGCAGGCTTAATGCCATGCCTGGCACAAAGTGGAGCTCGGTAAAAGTTAGTGATAATCATTATTGCTTTCAACAGGGATTATGACAGAAGCACCCAGAAAGTTTCTCTAACTTTCCCCAGCCATGAACTCCCCAGTCCATCGCTTAAGAGAGGTGGTAAAACGCAGCGTGCTCATTCCTGCAGCCCATTTCCTGGGTCTGCTTTCACACACTGCGCCATGTACAGCTGGTCAGGAGTTCAGAGTTTAATGGTTCATTCCAGGTGTCGGTGGGGAAGTGTGAATTTTCCCACAGAAAATGCACTCCTGGTAAAAACATTCTCAGCCTCTTCTGAAGCTTAGCAAGGGGGGAAAACAATCATCCATCCAGTGACATTACCCCATCATCACAGGACTCTCCGACCCTCAGCACTGAAAGGAACCCTAGAAATCATACAGTCAAACTCCAGTTACACTGTGAGCTCCCCAAAAACAGGGACCTCGGTGTCTTTGAAGGCTTCTCCCCGGCCCCCAGCACCTAGCAAGCAGGCAGTGCATGTGCATTCTGTGAATGAGTGGATGAGTGAATAAACTCGCAAATGAATAAATGAACTTTTTATCTCATGTAGGAATCTGCCAGATGGCCATTCACCACTGGACACCTCCTGGGAGAGGCTGCTCCTGAGACTACCCACTCCATATCTGACCACATACAGTAGTTAATTTTTACTCCAGATTAAAAACTACCCCTCTGGCACTGGTACCCACAGGCCTTCGTTCTGGCCTCTGAATCTGCATAAAACAATCTGCCGTCATCTTCCACCTAACCACCCTTTCTGAAGCAGCAGTATCATCTAGAAACTAGTTAAAAATGCAAATTGTCGGGCTCCACCCAGACTCACGAATCAGATAGAAACTCTAGGGTTAGGGCGCAGCCATCGGTTTGAACAACTCTGCAACTCCCCCAAGCTGGGTCCATGTACGCCCATGTGTTCAGGTGCTGCTCTCAGAACCAAAGGACACTGCTATCCCACAGAGAGGAGGGCACATGGCCACTGAGCAGCCCGGCCCAGCTCAGCTGCCCCATTCTCTGACCACATCTTGTTCTCATCTCCTCCCTAACAAGCGGCTGGCTCAGCAGACCGGCAGGAAGCCGTCTCTCACCACTGGATTGCATTAGGATTTTCAGGAAACGACTTATGAGTGATGTGCATCCAGGAAGAGAAAAGACTGTGCAAGATTTCCCATTCCGCCCACTCTTTTTTTCTAGCTTTAATAGAAAAGCAATTTCTGTTCTACCCTGCTGCCTCCCGCTCTGTCTGCTCCGTGCTCAGGAGCCCATGGACAGGCAGAAATCAGTAGGACACTGCCATGTCTCAGCACCATTAGAATAGTAGCCAGCACTACAGTTGAGCAAAATCTGTGTCACTTAGATTCGAAAGTCCCCGAGCAAAACCCGCATCTTCAGACTTCCACCTAGGAAAATAAGCTACCCCCAAATACTGGACATAAAACATCAGGTCACTCTCTAGGGAAGAAGAACTGAAACCTGTACAAGCAGCCAGCCCCAAAAGTACACTGCAGCCTGAAAACAGCTTGGACCCATCTTTCCTAAGGCTGGGAAGCTTCAAACTCAGGACAGTTCCTTTAAGTTCTATTTATCATCAGACAAATTTCAAATGCCTCTCTATGCTAAACCACCCTCTAGAGAGGAAGGAACAGTGACGCTAAAATGAATTTGCAAAACATCTTCTGGGAGCTCAAACCTTCTTCCTCCTGCTTCAGATAAGCAAACCAGTGAAGATAAAGTGATAACAATTTCCAAATTACCTTGAAAAACACTCTGCAGACGAGCTCAGCATAGGCGAGCATCACTCTGCTCACCTCAGTAGCGAGTTTTGCTGACACCTCCTTTCTCTGGGTCTTTCTCTATCTAATTCTTCCAAGAGTCTCCAGATGATGCCTTGGGAGGTCCTGCTTTTCTGGTCTCTCTTATTTCACCTGGAGGGTCTTCATCCTGCCTCTGTTCGTAATAATGTCCTCACCATGCGACTTAGCCCAGCAACTGCACAACACGGAAAGACTGTTCAAAAATACACAATCCCCTGCCTTCTCTAGGGAAGGATTAAGAAATCTGTATTTTTAATCGTTTTTTTTTTTTTTTTTGGTTTTTATTTCAGGTGATTTATGTTTTCAGGTTGTGGGAATTATTCTACTCCATTTGAGCAATTTTAACATTTTTAATTCTCTTTTTCATGTCTAAGCCTCCTAATCACCTTCCAAACATCTAAAGATCATCCTAGCCCAGCAGAGAGGGAAAGTCAGAATGCTTTGGTTTAAGCAGCAGCCGCACTATGCAACTGCCCTTCCAAAGCCTGGAAATAAAGCAAAAGATGACTATGGTTCCTCTCAATGTCACACAAGTGTACAGCCACGGCCAGGCGCGATGGCTCATACCTGTAATCCCAGAACTTTGGGAGGTCGAGGCAGGTGGATCACTTGAGGCCAGGAGTTCAAGATCAGCCTGGCCAACAGGGCGGAAGCCCTCTCTACAAAAAAAAAAGTAGCCGGGTATGATGGTGCGTGCCTATAATTCCAGCTACTCAGGAGGCTGAGGCAGGAGAATTGCTTGAACCCGGGAGGCGGAAGTTGCAGGGAGCTGACATTGCACGACTGCACTCCAGCCTGAGTGACAGAGCCAGATTCCATCTCAAAAAATTAAATTAAAAAACACGGAGCATAGCCAAGCTTTAGACTCTCAGAGGCCTGCCTATTGTTCTCTGGTCTTTATGGGAAGAATGTGGCTTTGAAAGATGTACTATTTACAATTAATTACGGCAGCCCTTGCTCCACTCTGTAAAATCAGATGTTAACTTGTAAAAACTTAATAAGATACAACAGGAATGCAAATATTTCCATCTAGTAGAAAAGATAACCCCAAAGGTTATGGTTTTACAGCCCCTAGGATATTAACTAGTTTTGTATCTCATTTAGCAATCTTATCTCAGCATTCCTTTTTTCACTATTAAATACACACACACACCCACACAAACACATCTTAGTTTCCCTTATCTAATTTTAAACCAGTTTTATCATCTTGCTGGTTCCCCCATTAATTAGATAAATAAAACTTTGAGAAGTGCTCACTATGCATTTGTATAAAAATTGTTTTCACGTGAGCCACATAAACCCCCTCCATTTTCTAGACTGCAAAACGAACAGACTAATAATCACCGTCAGTATCACAGCGATGCTGAGGACCAAATGAGAAAATACTTTCAAATCCTAGCTCTTATAAGTAGTGTGAGTTCAGACTGGTCAGTAACTTCTCCATGCCTATGGTTTCTCATCATAAAAATGAGGAGAATGATAAAATCTACTTCACAGTGCTCCTGTAAGATGTTAGAATAGTGCCTGGCATATAGGAAGATCACATGACTATTCATTAGATAAAATGAACAAATGTGTAAGAATTATTTGTAAAGTAGAAAGTATTTGCGCTTTACAAATATTGCTATCATTTTCTCCAGCACTAGCTATATATACACGTGCCAAAATCTTGATCATTGTTAAATCTAGGTAATGGCTGTCTGAGGTTTATAATACTAGTCTCTCTCTTTTTGGGTTTATAAATTTTGACAATATTTTTTAACTAGCTGGGTGATACGGTGCAAGTCACAAACTACTCAGCCTCAGTTTCCCTTTCTATCAAACAGAAATGGCAATGCCCAGGACAGACAGGTCCTGGAAAGTGTCTCTGAAAAGCAGAGTGCTATTCTAATGTCATGGCCTGCACTAGTCTAGATCTGGGACAAAATAAATTCAGTGAGTAATGTTTTGTTTTCTAAGATGCTGAAAGACAAGCAGGGAAGAGACAGCTAGAGCTGCTTCAGAACCAAGATTTCTGCATCAGTGCTCATTCCACCTCTGACTCCAAAGGAATGGAAACAAACCAACGTGCCAAAGGCATGGCCCCAAAGCCAAATAAGGGACTGATGAGTCCAGGGGGCTGCAAGCAGACACATTCCTTTATGAGGGAACAGAAAGGCCAAGGAAAGGGGAACTTTGGAGGTTGCTCCAAGAGTAAAAAATTGGGACCTCCTCCTATTCCAGGGACTCCCTTGAATAAGCACCATCGTTGCCAGAGGAGCAGCTTTGGAAGCAACACTCCGAAGGCAAAATGGCGCCATCCAGAAGCCTGGCAAAAGGCCAACACTACTCAGTATGTTTTCTTTAACTTCCTATTAAGGAAGTTTCCAAACAATGCGTTAAGTCAACACTCCCTTTCACCAACCACTTCCCATGACATCTTCTCCCAGTCCCCACAAGACCTGGCACCCTTCCGACTAGTTTCTGGTCCTGTGTTTTGCTATTACATTATATACCAAAGGATGTTTGGATGAGCACCACTGACTCCTTTGGCCAGCAGGGTCTTTACTTAACCCTCTTCAGGCCTCCCTCTTGGCTGCCTCCATGAAGATGAGTAACCTCTCTGCACAAATAGAGCTGACTTCTTGAGATCAGACAACTTAACTGGCAGGGACCTGAGGGGCCCTCAAAATGGCTCACCCAAGAAGAGTTCACAAATTTGTTTTCCAGTGTCCCGAATAGTCCATTATGTGTATTTGTTGAAATCAGATAAGAACAGTTCAGGGAAATGAGGTGCTACCTTTAGTATTTCTGAGAAAAATTTAAAAGCGAAAATGGTGAGTAGGAGCAACTTCTCTAGCAACCAGTTTTTGGTAAATAACCACAGTGTTTATCAGATTAGCCGATACCACAGAAAACCTGAAGGGAAAGACGGATGTAAGAGGGTATGAGGAGAGAGGTACATCATAAAGAAAAATGGTGTGGATAAGACACAGGGGAAATGAAGAGAAGGACCGTCTGAGATCATTGAAGCTGTGAGAATATGCTTAGAAAAAAGGGAATAAGCGGACCACTCCCTGAAACTAACAAACAAACATAAAACAGGTAGGTGTAGGTGCTTAGCGCTTTTTAGGCTCTGATTAAATATCCCAGTAACTTTCATAAACTTGTCCAATGTTTCTTAGCACACTAAGGCACAAACCACACCCAAAGCATAAGTCAAGCATGTCAGAACTTGGAAAGCCCTCCTAGATCATAGTGGATACCTATTGTTGGAGCCTGCCCAGCATCCGTGCCACCTTCCTGAGATAACAGTGGCCCAATTTGTATTTAAGGAAATACTCCCTTCTCATTGCATTGCTGACTAGGGCACCTGGAGTTGATCAAGGTCCCTGCCCTTGCCTGGCCAAATGAATGCTTCATGATATGCCTGGACAGTCAGATCTCATCTCGGAACTTCAAGATGATAGTACATGAAGGGACCATCTATTCGTTCTGGGACCTCAACCTTTCCAAACCTTAGTTTTTCAACTTTTCCCTCATTCTATGCGTTCCCCCATATCCTTTCCAAAAAGATTGTTTAGGAGAAGCGAGGGTTAGTGTGTAAGTTAGAGTCTACCGCAATGAAACATTATTTATATACCACCCTCTCTGCCCAACCCTGACCTCCACTTTTACAGATGGAAGAATCTGAAAAAGAGCAAAAGCAACTTGCCCAGCATCACACAGTTATATTTTGTTTCTAAACCCATCATCTCAATGAACTAGAGTAAGCTAAATGTCAGTGGTAGACAAGCCAAGAGTTGGGCCATCCAGACACACCCAGAAGGCAGAGAGAAAGGCTATTCATGTAATCTCATGAATAACTGCATATTAAGCAGTGTAATGTGGTACAAACTGCAGGCCACCTGGCATCGGGAGGCCAGAGTTTCTCACAGCTTGATTTCATCACTATTTGCTGGGGGTCCTTGGTCAAGATGCAGCACCTTTTCTGAGCATCAGACCCTGCAGACCGTGCATCTGTAAGTCCACTTGCTCATTCCACAAACATGTATGGAGGTCCGTGATGTGCAGGCACTATGCTACAGGATGGGGCTTCAGCAGCCAATGAGGCAGGCCTAGGTTTCCTTTCCCTCTCCTGGCTTGGCACCTGCAGTTCCCAAGTGCTTGGCAAATGCTGACACCATGCAGAGGGCAGGTGTTACTATCTGGTCCCCAGAAGGCACTGTTTCACAGCTCATCTTCCTTCCTGGAACAGCTGCAAACCAGTGTGGTAATCAATTTCCAGTTTCTCCTAACAAGCTGTCTACACAGTTATGGAGAAGGGATGTGTATGTGCACGCATGCATGTGTGTGCGTGTGTGTGTGTATGTGTATGTGCGTGTGTGTGTGTTGTGAGCAGAGAGCAAGACCAGTCTGGGGATCAGGAACTAAGGATACTCACTCAACATGGCTGCCCTCCTTCTCCAAACCCATATTCCTATCACCATATCCCAGAGAGGCCAGTTTGACCTTTGCATTCTTACCCAAGCCCCAAATCTAGCATCAGTGAGTCAAGAGATAAAGAGCTTCTAGAATACAAAGAGTCTGACATTCCTCCCCACACTTAGATCACCCTTTTCCCCAGAACTCCAGTCTCCCTCCAAAGGAGTCCCTTTCCATGACTTGCCCTTCCCTTCCCCAGAAGGGAGCCCTTGGAAAAAGAAACCATGCTTGATATAATGCAGCCATTATAGCTCCTTGGCCCTTCTGGCCTTCTCCCCAGGGAGACTGATGCAAGAGGAGAAAATGTGGAGACTGCCAGTTTTCTGCAAGGAGGAAAGGGGGGAAGTGAGACACATGGGAGCCATGGAAGAAGCTGGAAAAGAGCCACAAGTACAGAAGTCATAAAGACCCCATTTCTCCTTCAACTGGCTGAGGAAAGTCCAGCCCAGCTCCACCTACTCAATGATATCATTGTTTTCAACAAAAGCCAGTTTCAGAATCCCTAGAGAGGTCCCCAGTGAAGCCTCAGCTGCTGGAATGAGCAGAGGTCTCACCAGTTCCTAAGAGATCAAGTGCTTAGAATTTTAGATAAGGAGGAAAAAACAGAGAAAACCAGGGGAGGCACAGATTTTGCTTCTGCTGGGCCTGTCAGCGCTAGGGAAAGAGTACAGGATACTGCTTTTCACATAGGTTTTATTATTGCATCCCCATGATGATCCTGCCAAGTTGGTGACTAGGAATTATTACCTAGTCTAATTAGTCTATTGAGTCTAATTACCTATCCAATGAGAAAACTAAAGATCCAAGGAAAGAGGTGGCTTGTCCAAGGTCCCACCACAAGCTAAGGAAAAATCCAGGGACAGACACCACCCTTGCTATGGTTTGAATGTGTCCCCCCAAAAGCCTGTGTTGGAAACTTAATCCCCAATGCAACAGTGTTGGGAGGTAGACCTGATGAGGAGTGATTAGTCCATGAAGGCTCCACCCTAATGAATGGATTAATGCTGTTATAAAAGGGCTTGAGGCTGCAAGTGTGCTCTCTTGCTCTTTTTTTCATGTGCTCTCTTGCCCTTCTACCTTTCACCATGGGGTAACATAGCAAGAAGGCCCTCAACAGATGCTGGTACCTTGATATTGGACTTCCCAGCTGGCAGAACTGTGAGAAACAGATTTCTTTTCTTTATAAGTGACCCAGTCTCTAGGATTCTGTTTTGCCAATGCAAAATGAATTAAGACAACTATCCTGCTACTTATTCAAGCTAGAAACTTTGGACTCTCCCTTGAAACCACCCTCTCCCTCAGCCCACATGCAACCCATTTCCCAGTTTCCATGATTCCACCCTATAAATATCTCTGGAATCTATCCTCTTCTCTTTATATCAGCTACCTCTTCCCTAAATTAGTCCTTCTCAAATGCATTTTGGATGCTGTCACTATGTGACTTTTAAAATATTCTTCATCCGCTTCCTATTGCCCTCAAGATAAAAGTCCACTCTTTAAGGTGCCTGCAAGGCCCTTTAAGGACTCACCTCTGCCTGCCTCACCAATTTCTTCTCATCATTTCCTTCCTCCTTCTCTCTGTTCTAACTATAGAGAACTTCTTTTCATTTTCAATGTCATTCTTGCCTTTGGGCCTTTGATCCTGTGATTTGTGCTGCTTGGCACATACTTGCTGTTGCATGAGCCAACTCTGCCACACTCTCCACCACCACCACACTCCCCCTTTTCTTTACTTCCTCCTATAAGACTTCCCATGCCCCCAGTCCAGGGGAAGTTCCCCTTCCCCATGTTCCTACAGTACCCTCTACTTCCTCCCTCCTAGCAAGCCCCACATTGTTCTGTAACTGTTTAATTATCTGTCCCCTCTTCTAAGTTCTAAGCCCCATGATGGCAGAGACTATTTTGATCACCACTGATTCTCCCAGGAATACCCAGGACCTATCCCAGTGCCTGCCACATAGTTGGCACTCACAATATTTGTTTAACGAAGGAAGAGAAGAAAGGAAAGACGTAAATTAGGAATTCTCAATGAGTAGTCCAGAGCTCAAGCCCAGTACACTGGGAAGAGACTTGCCAGAAAAGCCAGGGATTCTCTGACTCAATACCTGCCCCAGTTGAGTTTGTGCAAGACCTAGCAACTTGCCCCAGAGTACCCAAAAGACTGCTCACTTAGTTTATTCAAGGGGTCAGCCAAAGGTCTGTGTATATCACTGAGTTCTAAATAAAGAAAAAGCAAACATTAATTGCTCAAAATCAAAAATATCTCCTGGGTGAAGTGTAAATGTAGTTTCATTTTCAGGACAGAATCTGTCCAGGGGCCACACTGTCAGCCTCCTCTCACTTTTCTCCAGGATAGTCATGCTCCATTGCCCAAGCACAAAGCATAAAGAGTAGGAAATACCCTCCAATTTCCAGAGAGCCTAGATGAAGAGCTTAGTCACATCCTCGGAGCTGGGAGAAAAGAGAGGGCCAAAAGGGCCTCTCCCAAATCCAAATGTATATCCATAAATCCATCTGCATCCCGCCCACCAGCCTTGCATCTCAGGAGGCTTCCCCATCTACAGAAGTTGTGAAGAAGCCATCACTGCCTTGTGCTCAGCCCCTTCCAATCCATGGGCTCCATCCACCAAGTACACCTCCATCCCCTTGGCTCGGCCCAAATTGTTCTTCAGTGGGGAGGGGTGGGAGGAAAGCTGCTTCTCTTCCACGGTGTAGAAATACAGCCTAGCTTTAGAGTGCACTTCAAGCATGTTTCCTAGAAGTAGCTCACCTACTTCCCTGACCACATGGGTCTACCTGAGGCAAGAGAACGCAACTCAAAGCCAAAAATGGGAGAATTAAAATATTGAGCTCTACGCCACTCAAATTCTCTGGTAGCCCACCAGTGAAGGAAAAGCAACCCGTTCTCCAACCTCAACATATCACTCTTCTGAATTCAATTGATTTGGCTAGTTAGGGATATTAAATTCCTAAAAGATTAGTAGCACTATAGTTTTAGGTTCCCTTTGATCCAGACCAAACGTTTACACATTGTTTTCTCAGTCTGAATTCCTTTCTCATTCTCCATTCATCTCATCTCCCTCCCTCATCAAAAGCCTCCCTTCATTCTGCAAGACAATATTCCAAGTAACCCCCATTAGGGAAGGTTCCCCTCTTCCCCAGTCACAAATTCCCATTCCTCTTGCCTTCGCAGTACTTTACTTTCAATTCTACCATGTAAATTTGTAATCTGTCTTGGATAATGCTGTTGGCATGTTGTTTTCTCTCCCACAGAGTCTAAACTGCCAGAAGGTAAGAATATCCTGTTTTCATGCCTAATCTCTACAGCACCTAGCACAGGACTTTACATAGAGGTGCTTAATCAGTATCCCTTGAAATCAAACTTGTAGAATGTTTGATTTAAAAGGCATATGAGGCATTTAAAACGTAAAGTTTAAAAGGCAGATCTATCAACTAATGAATGGATTAACAAAATGTGGTATATCTATACAATGTAATACTATATAGCAATAAGAAGAAATACTGATACATACTGCAACATGAATAAACCTCAAAAACATTACCCAAAGTGAAAATAGCCAGTCAAAAAGACCACATATTGTATAATCCCATTTATATGAAACATCCAGAATAAGTAAATCTAGAGACATCAGATTGCCAGCTTCACAGGACTGACGTGGGGTTGGGGAGAATGAAGAATGACTGTACTTGTTTTCTAGGACTACCTTAACAAAGTGTCACAAACCAAGTGGCTTAAAAGTTGGAAGTTCACTGCACTCCAGCCTGGGCGACAGAGCAAGACTCCGTTTCAAAAAAAAAAAAAAAAGTTGGAAGTTTATGTCACACAGTTCTTGAGGCTAAAAGTCCAAGATCAAGGTGTCATGCTCTCTATGCAGGTGCAAGGAAAGGGCTTATCCCAGGCCTCTCTCCTGGCTTCTGAGTTCCTTCGCTTGTGGTGGCATAACTCTAATCTTCACATGGCATTCTCCCAGAGTATGTGTCTGCTTCCAAACCTCCCCCTTCTAAAAGGACACCAGTCATGTTGGATTAGAGACCTGCCATACTCCAGTATGATCTCATCTTAACTAAATACATCCACAACTCAATTTCCAAATAAGGTCACTTTGAGGTACTGGGGATAAAGACTTCAACATATGAGTTTGAGTTTGGGGGGACACCATTCAACTCATAACACTGCTAATGTTTTCCTTTTGGAGTGGTGAAAATGTTCTAAAATTAGATTATGTCAATGGCTGCATGACTTTGTAAATATACTAAAACAGATAAAATTGTGTACTTTAAATGAGTGAACTATATGGTATGTGAGTTATATCTCAGCAAAGCTGTTTGAAAAAAAAAGACAAGAGAGTTTGGGTTTAAAGAGTCTGCCCAAGCTCAATAAAGCAACTCAGTGGTGTGTTTGGGAAAACAGGATCTCTCAACAAGGGTAGTGAGATATAAACTTGTAAAGAAGCCAAGGGCAACTTGCCTCTATATATCCATGTTACATGTAAATTCTCTTTGACTCAGTTGGGTATACAGTGATTCATAACATCATTCTCTCCACTCTGCATGTTTGATAATTTTTCATTATAAGAAACTGTAAGAGTTAATCATGCATACACATAGAATATAATATCACACAGCCATGAAAATGATATGATAGTCTCTTCAATAAATGGTGGGAAAACTGGATATCCATATGCAGCAAAATAAAACTAAACCCCTATCTCTCACTGTATACAAAAATCAAATCAAAATGGATTAAAGACTTAAATCTAAGACCTCAGGCTGGGCACAGTAGTTCATGCCTGTAATCCCAGCACTTTGGGAGGCCGAGGCGGGCGGATCACCTGAGGTCAGGAGTTTCAGACCAGCCTGGTCAATATGGCAAAATCCTGTCTCTACTAAAAATACAAAAATTAGCTGGCGTGGTGGTGCACACCTGTAATCCCAGCTACTCGGGAGGCTGAAACAGGAGAATCAATTGAACCAAGAAAGCAGAGGTTGCAATGAGCTGAGATCACACCATTGCACTTCAGCCCTAAGCAACAAAGTGCGATTCTGTCCCCTCCCCGCAAAAAAAAACTAAGACCTCAAACCATTAAACCACTACAAGAAAACGTGGGGGAAATCTCCAGGACATTCGTCCAGGCAAAATTTCTTGAGCAATACCCCACAAGCACAGGCAACCAAAGAAAAAATGGACAAATGGGATCACAACAAGTTGAAAAGCTTCTGAACAGCAAAGGATACAATCAACAAAGTGAACAGACAACCCAAAGAATGGGAGAAAATATCTGCAAACTACCCATCTGACAAGGGCTTAATAACGAGACTATATGAGGAACTCACACAACTCTATAAGGAAAAAAAAAGCCTAATAATTCAATCAAAAGATGGACAAAAGCTTTGAATAGACATTTCTCAAAAGAAGGCATAAAAATGGCAAACAAGCCTATGAAAAGGTGCTCAACATCACTTATCATCAGAGAAATGCAAATCAAAACTACAACGAGCTGGGTGCCGTGACTCATGCCTGTAATCCCAGCACTTTGGGATGGATCATTTGAGGCCAGGAGTTTGAAACCAGCCTGGTCAATATGGCAAAACCCCATTTCTACTAAAAATACAAAATACAAAAAAATTAACCAGGTGTGGTGGCGTGCACCTATAGTCTCGGCTACTCAGGAGACTGAGGCACGAGAATCACTTGAACCCAGAAGGCGGAGGTTGCAGTGAGCCAAGATCGCACCACTGAACTCCAGCCTCGGGGACAGATCAAGACTCTGTCTCAAAAAACAAAACAAAACAAAACAAAAAACTACAATGAGATATCATCTCACCCAGTTGAAAGACAGGCAATAATAAATGCTGGTGAGGTGAGGATGTGGAGAAAAGGGAACCCTTGTGCACATTGTTGGTGGGAATATAAATTAGTACAACCACTATGTCATGCTACCATATGATCCACCAATCCCACTGCTGGGTATAGACCCAAAAGAAAGGAAATCAGTGTGCCAGGCGCGGTGGCTCACGCCTGTAATCCTAGCACTTTGGGAGGCTGAGGCGGGTGGATTGCCTGAGCTCATGAGTTCGAGACCAGCCTGGGCAACAGGAGTTCGAGGACAGCCTGAGCAACAAGGTGAAACCCCGTCTCTACTAAAAATACAAAAAGTTAGCCGGGCATGGTGGTGCACGCCTGTAATCCCAGCTACTCGGGAGGCTGAGACAGGAGAATCGCTTGAACCTGGGAGGCGGAGGTTGCAGTGAGCTGAGATTGTGCCATTGCACTCTAGCCTGGGTGACTGAGCTGGACTCCATCTCAAAAACAAAAGAAAAAAAGAAAGGAAATCAGTATACTGAAGACATATCTACACTCCTATGTTTGTTGCAGCAGAGTTTACAATAGCCAAGATTTGGAAGCAACCTAAGTCTCTATCTGGGATGAATGGATAAAGAAAATGTGGTACATATACACAATGGAGTACCATTTTGCCATAAAAAAGAATGAGCTCCAGTCATTTGCAACAACATGGATGGAACTGGAGATCATTACGTTCAGCGAAATAAGCCAGGCACAGACATTGTAGGATCTAAAAATCAAAATAATTGAACTCATGGACAGAGAGAGTGATAGTTACCAGAGGCTGGGAAGAGTGTAGTGGGGAGATGTAGATAGTTAATGGGTACAAAAAAAAAAAATAGAAAGAATGAATAAGACCTATTATTTGATAGCACAACAAGGTGACTATCATCAATAACAATTTAACTGTACATTTTTAAATAAAGAGCATCATTGGACTGTTTGCAATGCCTGAGGGAATGGGTACCCTTGTCTTCATGATGTGCTTATTTCACATTGCATGTCTGTACCAAAACATCTCATGTACCCCATAAATATATACACTTACTATGTATGAACTCACGAAAATTAAAAATTAAAAAAGGAAAAAGTAAAATTACTGAGACTTGTTTTATGGGCTACAAAGTCAGTAAAAATAAAACTTCTAATTAATTTTTTAAATATGATAAAGGTACATGGAGACACATTTATAATATACTCATAATGCAAAATGGTACATTCAACCTTTGGGGAGGTATCTGTTGTTGTATAAATGCAAAATGGTACATTCAGTCTTTAGAGAGGTATCTGTGGAGCGAGAGGTACAACTTGTCAAAATTTAAAAATGTTTTAATTATGTACTCCATAGGATCCTGTAACTCTACATCTAGGTATAGTCCTACAGAAATACTTGCAAATGTGCTTACAGGTTGTGTACAATCCTGTTACTAGGATTATTTGTAATAACAAGAAATCAGAAACCTAACTGTTAGTTAATAAGGAAATTAATAAATTTTGATTCATCCATTCAGTGGAATCCTATGTCACCATTAAAAAGAATGAAACAGGTCTATAAATGTGCTCATGTGGAAAGACACTGAAGACAAAAAATAAAAAAGCAAATTATAAAATAGTATATCAAGTATGATACCATGCATTTAAAAACTCTATAACTTGTTTAATTTTTCTCTGAAGTTTTATTATGAAAAATGTCAAACATTCCAAAAAGTTCCATGTAAAATCTTTTAAATGTTTTCATAATGCCCATGCTATATTTCCAAGTGAAAAAAAAAATAGGTTACAAAACCAAGAATACAGTATGACCTCATTTGTATATAAATATACATAGGGATTTTTAAATCTACATAAAATACTAAGTTCATGGTAAATGCTCACTCCCTCAATGCCAGTTGTTGTTATCTGAAGGTAAGCAGCCTGATGATAAAGGGATCCCCAAACTCAAGCACTCCTGACTTCTTCCAAGTCCACAGCTTCCCTTAGTTCGGATAAGGGTCCATCTAAGGCCAACAGGGCAGTTGACAGCTTCCTCCCATTCATTTTACCCCGTGCTCCTGCTGAAGAGCAGCCAGGAGAAATAAGCTTGAGACAAAAGAAAACCGTGGACATCCTTCCTGGCTGCACTGGTTGCGGCTCCCTGGAAGGAGAGCCGGAACCAGTGGACAAATCCCAACCTCATATTGGACAGTTCAGGGCCTCATCTGATTCTGCAGGCACAGAAAAGAGGTACAGTTTGGCCCACTGGAGAACACTGCAAAGCAGTGTTTTCGAGACACAATTAGGTCAAACTGGGCATCACTGGAGAGCAGAAGTAATTTCCTCCCAGGGGCAATGGATTTTAAGGTCAACCCTTCTTAATTACATTTGGAAACCAGCTCAGGGGAATTCCCTCTGACTTCATTCTTAAATGTTTTTCTGACCCTGGAAAACACAAATAACAGTGTCTATTTATTGTGCTCTCATAGTGCACCAGGCACCCTGTAAATCCTTTAAAAGCATTACGTTATTGAATTCCACACACATCCTATGAGGTTATTATCCCCATCACGTAGATAAGAAAACTGAGACTCCCAAAGGTTGAACAACTTGACAAAGCTTATACCTCCAGGTAGTGCAAGGAGCCAAGCTTGGGATCCACACCTGCCTGGATTACACTATCACATTACACTGACATGAAAATTCTAACCAGGGCCTGGGAAGGGTAGGAGGAAAGGGAAGGGGGAGAGTAGAATAGTGGAGAAGAAATGCCAGTGCTAACCAAAGAAGAGCCCAAAGCATACTGAGCCAGGACTATGCATCTGAGAGGCAATATACTGCCCCTGTTAAAAGCCTGGACTTGGGAGTCAAACAGATCTAGCTTCACATCCTGGCCCTGCCCTTCCCACCCACATGACTTTGAGCAAGTCACACTGCTCCACACCTCAGGGTCCCCATCTGCCAAATAGGGCTAATATAGGAATCTACTCTTCATTGGTTGGTTGTAACAAGTGAATGAGATGACCCAGGTAAATACCAGAGTACAATGCCTGTTATACAGGCATCTCTTACATTTTAGCTATCACCATTTATTAATACGTGACAATCATTCCTAGTTATCCTCAGCCAGAAGTTCCCTAAGGGCAGACAGAGCATCAGAGAACATGACCCGGAACTTAGGTAATGTAGATAAGCAATAACCACACAGATTATTGCTCAATATGTTTTTTTCTCTTGTCATTTTCATGCTTGAAGAAAGCTGCAAGGGCCACACGTCACGACTGGCATCCCCAAAACACCTGAAAACATTTCTTCTGGACTTTGCATTAATACAAATTAGCATGTATTGAAAACCTGCTTGCTATGTGCCAGACGTTGTACTAAGCACATTATAATACATTATCTCCTAACCTCACAAACCCTGTGTGTGTGTTTCCTGGGGCCAGTGTGTAATAAATTGTCACAAATTTGGTGGCTTCAAACAACAGAAAATTGTTTTCACACAGCTCGAAGTTCAGAAGAATGAAATCGGTATTATTGGGCCAAAATCAAGGGGTCAGCAGGACTGTGCACCCTCTGGGAGAATCTGTTCCTTGCCTCTTCCAGCTTCTCCTTGGCTCGTGGCTGCACCACTCTAATCTCTGCCTCTGTGGCCACATCACTGTCTCCTGTTCTGTCTGTAGTCAAATCTCCTTCTGCCTCCCTCTTACAAATATATTTGCCATTGTATTTAGGGCCCATCCAGGTAATCCAAGATAATCTTCCCATCTCAAGATCTTTAACTTTGTCGTTGTTGTTGTTGTTGTTGTTTGAGACGGAGTCTCGGAGTCTCGCTCTGTCACTCAGGCTGGAGTGCAGTGGTGTGACCTCGGCTCACTGCAGCCTCTGCCTTCCGGGCTCAAGTGATTCTTGTTTACTGCAACCTGTTTTATCAGCAAGGTTTTTATACCTTTTTTTTCTTTCTTCTTCTTCGTCTTCTTTTTTTTTTTTTTTTTTTGAGATGGAGTCTCGCTCTGTCGCCCAGGCTGGAGTGCAGTGGCACAATCTCGGCTCACTGCACCTCCACCTCCTGGGTTCAAGCAATTTTTCTGCCTCAACCTCCCGAGTAGCTGGGATTACAGGGGTGTGTACCACCATGCCCAGCTAATTTTTGTATTTTTAGTAGAGAACGGGTTTCACCATATTGGTCAGGTTGGTCTCAAACTCCTGACCTCAGTTGATCCACCTGCCTTGGCCTCCCAAAGTGCTGGGATTACAGGCGTGAGCCACCATGCCCGGCCTCAAGATCTTTAACTTAATCACATCTGCAAAGATTCTGCCACATGTTTCAGGGATTAGAATGTGGTTATCGTTGGAGGGGAGAGGGCACATTTTTCAGCCTTCCACACCCTGCAATGAAGGTATCAATGTCTCTATTTTCCATGCAAGTGCTATAATGTAGTAAGAGGCAGGCAGGCCTGAGTTTGACTCCTGGCTATGCCCAATACTGGATAAATTACTTAAACTCCTTGTGCTTGAGTTTCATTACAAAATGCAGACA
Source organism: Theropithecus gelada (assembly GCF_003255815.1). Taxonomy (NCBI): domain Eukaryota; kingdom Metazoa; phylum Chordata; class Mammalia; order Primates; family Cercopithecidae; genus Theropithecus; species Theropithecus gelada. The sequence goes on from NC_037673.1 coordinate 154,098,578, forward strand.
ATATCTCATTCAAAGGGTTGCCATGAGGATTCAATAAGACACTGTGTGAAGTGCCTTTTCCGAGGTATCCATTCTCAGCAAATGCTCACAAAGCAGTATTATTATTATTTGAGACAGCATCTAGCTCTGTCAACCAGGCTAGAGTGTGGTGGTATGATCTCAGCTCACTGCAACCTCCACCTCCTGGGCTCAAAAGATCCTCCCACCCCAGCTTCCTGAGTAGCTGGGACTACAGGCATGTGCCACCATGCCTGGCTAATTTTTGTGGGGGTTTTTGTTTGGTTGGTTGGTTGGTTTTGGTAGAGACAGGGTTTTGCCGCATTGCCCAGGCTGGTCTCGAACTCCTGAGCTCGAGTGATCCACCCGCTTCAGCCTCCCAAAGTGCTAGGATTACAGGCATGAGCCACTGCACCTGGCCAAGTAGTATTACTATGAATACAGATGAAGAAGTAAAACTTAGAAGGCAAGTGACGTACCAAAGACCACCCAACCAGGAAGTGTCAGTATCTGGAATTGAATTGGGGTCTCTGGGACCAAAGTCCAAATCTGTTCTACTCTATGGATTAGGATGTTTAAGGCTTGTGTGCACATGGCTTTCGGAATCAACGCATCTAGGCTATTGCAATTTTGGATGCACTCTGATACTTCAGGCAAGTGTATCATGAAGCTGCATCCCTTCAGATCACCAGGCTTATTACTGAGTCTGAGCTTAAGCAATGGACCCTAAGAAAGTGATATCACGTTTCCAACAATTTAGAAATAATGGCATCTTAGTCCATTCGGGCTGCTATAACAAAACAGCATAACCTGGGTAGCAAATAAGCAACAAATTTACTTCTCACAGTTCTAGAGTCTGGGAAGTCCAAGATCAAGGGATCAGCAGATTTGGGGTCTGGTGAGGGCCCTCTCTCCGGTTCATAGATGGTAGCTGCTAGCTGTGTCTTCACCTGGTGGAAAAGGTGAGCTAATTCTCTGGGGTCTCTTCTATCAGGGCACCAATCCTATTCATGAGAGCAGAGCCCTCATAAACGAATCATCTCCAAAAGGCCCCACCTCCTAATACCATCACCTTGGGGACTAGGATTTCAATGTAAGAATTTGAAGGGAGACAGAAACATTCAGTACATTGCAAATGGAGACCCTGCTTATGCAGGGGTGGGGTTGAGAGTTTGGCTTATACAAAAATCACATCAGACTGGCTGGCAATCCATTTGTTCTGCAACTCCAGGCATTTGGGACAACATGGGAATTGCAAATGAAATTATTCTCAGTCTACAAAGCTACAATTAGAAACTACATCTCAAACAGGACTACTAGGTCTCTCTGGGATGACGTGCCTAGCACAGCACTTGGAATTTAAATCCACTCATGCATTCACTGCCTTCAGCATCAACACAGCAGGGTTAAACCAGTTCTTGATACTTCCAAAGAACATTTGAAGAAAATTTCAGACACCACAGGCAGCTCTCATCAAATTCTGGTGTCCCCACCCATTCATCCAACTGTTTCCTCAGCACCCGTCTCCCCGGGTTATACAACCTTAGCCACGGGGAATGGGGAGTACAGCTGCAAGCAGAGTTTGGAAAAACATTTTGAATACTTTAGGTCTGCCAAATACTTGGTTTAAAAAATGATATCCTTTAATTTCTTGAGCCATGTGTATTTTAAGTGCAATGTAATCCATATGTCTATGACTCATTTAAATGCAACTCAGTGAAGCATGGTTTACTAAGAGCATTGGGATACCATCTAAGCCTTTCTAAGCTGCTCTTTGATCCAGGAAATTGAATTCTGCCAACAACAAATGAAGCTCCTGACAGGAGAGGGTCAAAGAGAGCTGTCCTTTATCCTAGGTAAGATGTTAAAGTCTACTCTTGACCCGGGAGGAAGCTGGGAGGGTGGAGGTGGGGAGAGCTCCACTGCCTAAGTGGTATTCAGGGTTCTGCTTTGGGTCTGCTACTATTTCTACCAGGCCTCCTTGAAAAACAAGCGCAGGAATAGGAGATGGCAACTAATCTGCCCTGTGTGTTGCTGAAAAATTCCCTTCCTGCCTGCTAATTCTGCCCTTCTTCAATTCCACCAATGTTATGCAATCCAAATTGTATAATGGACTTGAGGAAAAACGAGAATGTTAGGGAGCTAGATTACTCCATTAGCACTGAATGACTGTTAATTTTCCAGACTGTAGTTTGATTTCCAGAACAACAAAAGCCTTCTCCTACCCTGTGATATCACTGAAGGACTGATAAGAAGTTAGGGATAGGAAGGAAGATTAAAGAGGGAGGTAATCATGGGTATTAAAATCAGTAAACCTCTAAAGGCCAAATTCTGCCTTGACAATTGCTGTTCCCCAGGTGGTTTGGAGGTAGACATACTCACAAAAGAAAAAAAACACCCATTCTTATTAACTAAACTTGAGCAAATAGGATCTCTTTAGCTAACTGGGCTGGAGCACAAATGGATGGGGTGAGACCAAAGGACGTCTCTCCCTTTCTCAAGCCATCGTCATTTGGACTTGAGGAAGGACAGTCTACCGAAGAGATGAGAGTCCTAGAATGTGTTTAAGACACTAGAAGACAGAAGCATATGGCCAAAGAGCCTCTGGGCAAAGTGCCTACTAGTTGAGCTGTTCATTTGCTTTTGAAGGTGATCTTGGAATAGAGTGATCCTGCTCACTAGTAATGTGGCCCAGTGAGCATCCAGGAATCTGGCCGAGCAATTCAGTGTGCCCTCCTTTTGGGAAAAAGCCAAGAAAGGACAGGAGACAGCGCCAGGGTTCACATAGCCCTGTTCATCTCCCTGGATGCCTGTAGCTAACTAAGGAGGATTCCATTTGATTTCAGCAAACAAGTTTTTGTCAAATATGGGTTCCTGGGTTGGTGAGGCAGTCTCAGGACATGGGGAGAAGAACATGGAGAAAAAATATGGATTAATGCTCAAATCTGTTGTGCAAACAGCAGTCTGTAAGTTCTGCTCTGTAGTTTCCCTTCTTGTATTTTCTGTTGCCTGAACTGCCAGGTTCTGACCTAGAAGTTCATCCCCAACTTCAAGGTCCCGTGATTTGGGGCACCATTTTCCTTTATCCCACTGCCCACTATTTCCCAGGATGTCTCCAAAGTAGAGCAAATTTCCTGAGGCAGAGACTTCTTTTGTGTTTTTCTACTCACACAGCACACTTTAAAGAGGTAGTGCAGGAAGAGCCTTCCGAGCCTAGAGCCTATCCAGGGCCAAACTCTGCATTTTACAGTTGAGAAAGCTGAGGATCAGGGTAGCTGGTTGGCTTGTTGACCAATTCCACATCATCTGTCTCTGAGGTCAATGCTATGTCCACCGTGCCACACTGCCTCAATCACAAGTTTCTCCAAACAACAGCTAGGCACCAATCTTTGCAAATTATGTGATTACGTGTGTATATAAATATTAAACAATGTAATATATACTTTATTAGAGCAGAGGACTGTCTTCCTGACATCCAATTGAGTTCAAAAAAGGAAATGCTGGAGCAATATGTCTGGCATAATCTCATTTCTGCTCCTCCCTCCTCAACAAAAATAGCAGCTTCTGTGTGACTGTGTCTGTATGTGATTGTGTCTGTGAGGATTCATGTGCATGTTCTTGTACGCATAGAAAAGGTCCAGGGTTTGCTCACCAAGCAGCAGTGGATTTTCCTTGTGGGGGGGAAACTTTCATTCTTTTGTTTATTTGGAATTGCTACATGTTTTACAATAAGCATGATTTGCTTTGGCAATTTAAAAACAATGAACAAGAAATAATCACAGCAACCTTAAGTTTGGAATACCAACAAGGCACTCTGCTAGGTCCTTCACCTGTACCATCTCATTTCATCCCCCCTGTGGCTCTGTGACATGGGACCATAATTAAACCCCAGATGCACAAGCTGAGGCTTAAAGAGGCTACAAGGCAGTAAGTGGCGGAGCCAGGATCAGAACACAGGAATAACCGACACAAAAGGAATGCTCAGATTATCCCTAAAGGGTCACAGTTTCTCACCTGCACTCAATAGAAAAAAAGAAAGTGTGCCTGTCACGGATGTCATCCGTTTATCCTGAGTTGCTTCAAAGCAGAGAAAGGCTGCCGGCTGCCGTGCTATTGTAGGACACCTCAGTGTGTCTGCCGCCTGAGCTGAAGCTCCCTTTGCTGTGTTCCCCCTCCTCTCCTGGCCCATGCCCCATGCCTTTCCATCCTCACCATTCTTGGCAATCTCTCCATGTGTGAATTCCATTAAAGGCTTGCTCACTGCTATTTTGGGCCATGCATTAACACGTGGGCTTTGATTTGATGGGAGAAGGCCAGACACGGCAGGATGATGAAAAAGAAATGTAAAAGGTCCTCTCCCTCCCCCCAGAGTCCCAGAAGCCCTTGCTCACTGCTCCTGGGAGACCTGAGAATCCAGTGTATGGGGAAATGTACAGATGGAGAGTGGAAACCTTCATCATCTATTAGGGCCTTTGAACGTGGCTGTTCCCTCTCCTTGGAATTGTCATCTCTCAGCTGCCCACATGGCTCACTCCATCACCTCCTTCAGGTCTTGGCTCAAATATCAGTTCACCTGCAAGGCCTTCCCTGACTGCCATTCAGAAACAGCAGCTCCCATTCCACCTCCACACTCCTCTGGCCCCACTCCCTATGTTCCTCTGTCTCGTGCACAGCACCCATCACCTGACAGACGGTGCACTCACTTGTCTGCTTACCACTTCCCACTAGAATAGAAGCTCCATAAAGGCTGAACTGTTTTATTCCCAGCTTTATCCCCAGTACCTGCACTGGTGCCTGAAATATCACAGAGGCACAGTAGATTTTAAAAAATGAATATGTTGGTCAAGGAGGTTGAGAACCAGAGGCTGAGAATGGCTTGGCCCAGGGCCTAGTTTCCCCCAAATATCATGAGATTATAGAAACTGCAACACAGTGATTTGAAAAATTAGAAAATCATCTCCCCCACTCCAAAGCTGTTTTGAATCCGGACTCGCACGCACCATGAATGAGAAGGCTTTGGGAAATAAACACACTAGGAAGTCGTGTGCAGTTGGAGTTCCGCTCACTAACACATGTTCAAAACAAAAAGCCCAATTTGGATGAAAATAGCAGGAAGCCATCCCCCAGGGACACCTGGTGAGGTCATATTGCTTGGCTCTGCTGCTTCCATTTTTACCAACTCTGCTGCCTTCTGCCAACTCAAGGAGGCCAGGAACCACATCCAGCCCAAGCAGCTCAATGGGAAACGACAGCTGCTCTCGGAAAAGCAGATGCTAGAACCACAGCCATGGGTTCTCCTCTGGAGCCTCAGTGTGGGACAATAAAAATCCCAACAGTGGCTGGTCACTCACCATGCGCTCTGCAAGCACTTCCTGCACTTCACCTCATTTATCCTCACAACCATCCCACGAGGCTGGCCTTATTACCCTCATTTTACAGACAAGGACACTGAAGTTCCAAAAGATTCAGCCATTTGCCCTGGGTCACATTCTGTAACTCCAGACTCACACCAAGAATACACATGATCCTAGTTTCAGCTCTTCCATTTACCTGCTGGGTGGCCTCAGACAAATGCCTATCCCTCTCTGAATCAAAATTTCTGTATCCATAATTTCAGAGTTTTCTAAGATCATTCCATTCAGTGTTTTCTAAGGCATCTTCCTGCTTTAACTTCCTATGGTCTCTAGCAAATGTTTCAAAATAGGAGGGAAGGATAGAGATTTGAGTCCTGGGACTCCTGCTTGGCTAGAGACCAACTCCTAAAGATTTTCCCACAACACCAACACTATCACTTGGGCTGACCAGAGGAAGCTGAAGGGCCACAGGCTCTACTGGGGGCAGAACAGGAGAGATTAGACACAGGCAACAACAGGGAACACTTAGACTAGGGCTAATAGGCTGGGGCCATGAGAAACAAAGGCAGGCCCCTGAGAGACACAGTCAAGAACAAATCCTCTAAGGGCCTTTTCTTGAAGGACCAAAGGAAGACAACGCAAGGAAAAATCCAGGGCTAATAGTTGCTGCACTGTCTGGGGATGCAGCTGGCCAGGTCTATTCCAGGGACAACAGAGAGAAGAAACACAGCCTGAACTGGCTTTACTCTCGAGAGAAACAAAAATGACTGTGATCCCCATCTTTCTGGCTTCCCGCGGCCACCATGTCCTGGAGGCAGAGGAAGGATGTGGATGAAGCACCACCACTGCACAAGCTGCGAGTTGTATTTTAACCATACTCGGGACACCACTCATCCTCCTTTGCAAGTGCCCAAAAAGCCCAAATTTGGAATAAATTATATTCTCCCTTTCCACCCAAGCCTAAAAGTCATTCCCATCCTTTTGTATACAGGAAGGTCCTTCTTCATCCTTTTCTTGGCAGTGATGCATTTGATTACTCATTGGCTTCCAGGGGGTTCTGGAGGCTGCCAAGAGGAGACAGGCAGCTCTCCAAGCCATGCGGCCTTATCTGCGACGTCTGTGTGGCAAAACGAAAAGTGGGATGGTCGGTGGGGAAATACCAGAGGTTTTCAGAGTCCCTCGGCCAAGTAAGGAGAGCTCTTCACAGCTAAGGAGATGGGGAATGGCCAAAGAATGGGCCACAGACATGGTCATGCCTCGTGCCCATTCACCTCCTCCCTTAAATGAATCCAGATATGACTGCGTCTGATGGCCAATCAATGCACAAGTGCCTCTGAGTCAGGCTATCACCCAAGATGAATGGGGTTAGGAAGATGGAAGAGCCGGGCCCGATGAAGCCAGGAGACTGTTGACAATGCCCTATTGGCAAAATCTCAGATGCAGCTGACACAGAACACATGGAACGATCTGAGTCTGAGGCGCCAAGCCCCAGCACACCCCTGCTTTGCTCGCTCCTCTCTGCTGTTTTCCTCTAATTTCCTTCATTTCCTGCCACGCACTGGGCTGGCGCTAGTAAGGCAGCTGCCGAAGACCTCCGGTCCATCCACTCCCTTAATCTCACACATACACAGACCTCTGTGTGCCCACAGTGAACTCCAGGGACCCCTGAAATACTGCCTAAGGAAATTTTAGCAACACATTTAGCAGTCCAGCAATCTCACATCAAGTCAAGAGGCTGTGGAAAGCTTCATGACTTTGCAAGATGCTGCCTGAAAGGAACCAAGGACTGAGAGCTTGGGGTCACTCCATTAACTGCTTCCTTCCAGAACAGCGACACCTGCGTCCGGCATTGACACAGACGTTATTTGTTTCATTTTAGACAAAGGAGGAGTCCACTTACTCATTCTTCTCCAGGTCCAGGATCAGTTCTCGCCCCTCAGCCATTACCCTGAGCTCAGCTTTGAGTGGATGCTAAAAGCAACAACAAAATAATGTCAGTTCCTAAAACCCGGCACCCAGGCTCCCAGAGTCAGGCACAGCCTCTAGCACAGTGCTCAGACATTGATCCACAGGAAGTGAACGAGCAAAGGTCAATTGCATTTCCAGCCTACATGTAAAACGACCTCAATCCCAGAATGACCCAAATCCTTCCCCCATCTGCTTTCTCCTGAAAGGCATAGGGAAGAAACTCCAGGCTGCAATGTGGTGTAAGAGTATGTATGTGGTGCAGTGAAGGGAAACACTGGAAAATACAATCTCTAGCAGTAAATGTCCTACAGAGTCAGATCTGGATTCAAGCGCCGGCTCTGACACCGGCAGCTGTGTGAAGTCAGACATGTTGCTTAGCCTCCCCACATCTCAGTTTCTTCATGTATGATACAGAGATAGTAATAGTCAATTTGATGGGGATCTTGTAAGGACTGAGTGAGATAATGAGCATAAATAATGTATCACAGTGCCCGGCACACGGCAAGCCATGATACATGTTGCCTATTATCTTGTAAAATACTAGGGGATCCTCTTCGTAGTGGGTGTTCTTATTTTATTTTGACTCTTAGTTTGGAAAACCCCAATCATCTCAGAGGAAGCAACTAAGAGATCCTCAAATTAAGGTTTTATAGGCCAAAAAGTAGATACATTTTACACATAAGTAGTTTGGTGGTGGCTACAGGTGCTACACACCCAGAACGGATCACTTAACATATACCAGTGGTTGATAAGCACGAAAACTATGTTCAACATCACTAATAAACCACCTCTCTCCACCTCCAGAAAAAAAAAATTAATAATAAGGTACCTTGAAAAACATCAAAGTGCCAGAGGTTATCTAAAACTCTAAATCACAATGCACAATGCCCACTGTAAAGTGGGCACTTGCAATCCCTACCACTGAGAATTTAAACCGACGGCAACTCTCTGAAAGATAACATGACTGTATGCACCGAGAGTTTAAAAATGTTTAGACTCGGCCGGGCACAGTGGTGCACGCCCGTAATTCCAGCACTTTGGGAGGCTGAGGCAGGCAGAGCAGGAGTTTGAGACCAGCCTGGCCAACATGGTGAAACCCTGTCTCTACCAAAAATACAAAAATTAGCCAGGCATGGGGTGGGCACCTGTGATCCCAGCTACTCAGGAGGCTGAGGCAATTGCTTGAACCTGGGAGGCGAAGGTTGCCGTGAGCTGAAATCGCGCCACTGCACTCCAGCCTAGGTGACAGAGCGAGACACTGTCTCAAAAAAAAAAAAAAAAGTTTAGACTCAGGAATGTGAGGCTGTTTGAAAGGAATAAAAGGAGGCACAAGCAAAGGTTTGTATAGAAGGATATTTATTACTTATAATAATGAATAATGGGCTGGGCGCAGTGGCTCACGCCTGTAATCCCAGCACTTTGGGAGGCCGAGACGAGTGGATCACTTGAGGTCAAGAGTTCAAGACCAGCCTGATCAACATGGTGAAACCCCATCTCTACTAAAAATACAAAAATTAGCTGGGCATGGTGGTGCACACCTATAGGTCTAGCTGTTCAGGAGGCTGAGGCAGGAGAATCCCTTGAACCTGAGAAGCGGAGGTTGCAGTGGGCCAAGATCGTGCCACTGCACACTCCAGCCTGGGTGACAGAGCAAGACTCTGTCTCAAAAATAAATAAATAAATAAAATAAAAGTAATGAATAACGAAATGTAACCTAACTGTCCTAAATATAACCTGTTAGAGAATGGTTAAATAAATGATGATCCATTCATATGACAGAACACTGAATGGTCATTAAAAGCAGCAACTTTAAGTAGTTGTTAAATTATTGACAAAATGTACGCTATAATCGCTAGTCATAAAACCTCAAAATAAAACACTGAATGTTTTATTTAAATACACTTTGCAAAGGGAAAAATGTAAAGAGAAGTAAGCCTAAAGGTTACCATACTTACTCTAGGCAACAGGATCATGAGTTAATTTTGTTTTCTTCTGCACATCTTTCCACATTTTTATAGTTGCTTTCAGAGTTTAAGAAAATAACTTTTATTAATCTCTTTTTACCTTATTATTGTGGAAAATTTCAAAGAAATTTAAAAACCAAGTCATAATAAACCTCCGTGCTTCAACAATTCAACTTAAGGCTACTGAACTGTTTTTGAAGAAATAAATTATTTATTTAAAAAAAAGATATTTACATATTTAAAACAGAACAGATTCTTTGGAGTGTTTTAAACATAAGCTCTCTATTTTGGGACTAAGGAACTGACAACTTTTTTTTGAGACAGGGTCTTGCTTTGTTGTGCAGGCTGGAGTGCAGTTGCACAATCACGGCTCACTGCAGCCTCACCCTCCCAGGCTCAAGCATACTGAGTAGCTGGGACCACAGGTGCATGCCACCACACTGGGCTAATATTTTTAAATTTTTTGTAGATCCTGGGGTATTATCATGTTTCCAAGGGAGATCTTGAACTCCTGGGCTCAGGTGATCCTCCCAACTCAGGCTTCCAAAGTGTTGGTATTACAAGCGTGAGCCACCTCACCCAGTAGATAAATTCTTGAAGTCCCTTTCAATCCACAAAAGTCATTGCTAGAGTAGAGCTTCTAGCCCTTATAAGGTTGACCTGAAAGCTTAGTTCTTGCATGTCTGAGGAAGTAGGTCACCCGTTCTGCCACCTCTGGTTAGAGGCCTACCTCTTCTAAGCACATTCCCCTTCCTCGCTGCAAACCCCACTCTGCATTAGGATTTGGGCATTTCTGAGACTCTGAGGTCACCAAGGGCTATGATGAGATCTGAACGTTCCAATCAAGGACTCTTGGGCAACCCTGACCATTGCCTAATTAATCGTATTACTTCATCTCAAGAAGAAACATTTCAAACCCAACAGAGTAGGAAGCTGGGGAGATGTTTGACCAATAACTTTCACTAAGAGATTCACTTCTCTGTTTGTCATGCCCTGATTCAGCTCTGCCAACACCTATTCTGGTTGCGGATCCTTTGCCACTTTATGGAGTTTTTGAGCAGGTGCCCCACCCAATCACACTGAGCATCAGGGACCCAGCCCCAAGAGGGCATTTAAGAAAGACCACACAGACCAGGCACGGTGGCTCACACCTGTAATCCCAACACTTTGGGGGGCCGAGGCGGACGGATCACCAGAGGTCGGGAGTTCGAGACCAGCCTGACCAACATGGAGAAACCCTGTCTCTACTAAAAATACAAAATTAGCCAGGCATGGTGGCAGGTCCCTATAATCCCAGCTACTTGGGAGGCTGAGGCATGAGAATCGCTTGAACCCAGGAGGCGGAGGTTGCCAAGAGCCGAGATCACGTCATTGCACTCCAGCCTGGGCAACAAGAGCGAAACTCCGTCTAAACAAAACAAAACAAAACAAAAAAAGAAAGACCACATACCAACAGAGCTACAGCGATTCCCTCATCCAAGAGGTAGGTAACCATGTATGTCACTGCCCCCACAGAAAATGAATACTGCCCCAAAGCAAAGCACTATCACCCCTCCCGCAAAGAGACACAAGCTGCAGCAGGAGTAGTAATCTTTTTTTTTTTTTTTTTTTTCTTGAGACAGAGTCTTGCTCTGTCACCCAGGCTAGAGTGCAGTGGCCCAATCTTGGCTCACTGCAAACTCCACCTCCCAGGTTCAAGCCATTCTCGTGCTCAGCCTTCCAAGTAGCTGGGATTACAGGTGCGCACCACCATGCCTGGCTAATTTTTGTAATTTTAGTAGACGGGCTTTCTCTGTGTTGGCCAGGCTGGTCTCGAACTCCTGACCTCAGGTGATCTACCCATCTCGGCCTCCCAAAGTGCTGGGATTACAGGGCATGAGCCACCTCACTCCACCAGGAGTAGTAATCTTTATTTTTATGTGGGTGATCCCAAAATAATTCTCTCTATTCTGGAAGGTGCTCAGGCACCGATATTTAAAAAAGGATGCTCCCTTTTTCTGTGGGGCATTTCAAGCAAAACAATGAAACTGCATTTTAAGGATCTATGAAGCTTTTCTGTCCAGCTCTACTGATGAGCTTTTCTGATGAAACTCCACTCTGTATTAAGAAGAGGCACCATCAGCTCTCCTCTCCCAGAAAGTACAGGGAGCTGACCCACCATTTATCCCTCTCCTAGGGATGGTTTAAAAATTCTCTCTCCTTCAGTCTAGATTAAATAGATCTTCAGCTCCACAGGGTATTGGAAATCTGTCCTATATTTGCATTCCCCTTAAGATCTAGTATAATATTTAGTATACAGTATAAGTATTCAGTTAATGTTTAATGAATGTGAGCTTTAAGTCAGTGGTGAGAAAAAGTGAAGAAAAAAATGTTCAGTGAGTGAATTAATTACATAAACGAGAATGAGAGGCCCAAGTGAAATCCAGCCTCTAGTCTCTCTCTCTTTGACATTCATTCATTTGTTCATTCAGCAAATATTTATGATGCCAGGCACTATGCTGACTATTCCTATAGAATATAATGACCCGTATGCTGGGCAGACAATGGTTGGGAACAAAGACAGGATCTGGTCCTCTGCTTTGTTCTCAGGCCCTTCCTGAGGATGCCCAGCATCCACATCTGGAGAGAACAAAGAAGCCTCTATAAAAAGTAGCAGGTCCATTCCTCAGGCAGTATGAATAGGTTGCAATACCCAAGATCCTAATTGTTAAAAGTAATTTGCTCTAGGACGACCATCCATTAATTTGTCAAGACTTTTCCTGAAGCTATTTTCAGCATCTCCTACTTTTTGATGAAATGAATTCCATGTGTTCACTGCCTTTAGGACAAAATGTTACTTGTTTTTATTTGTCCTGATTTTTTTTTTTTTTTTTTTTTTTTTTGAGATAGGATCTTGCATTGTCACTCAGACTGGAGGACAGTGACACAACCATATCTTACTATAACCTCAAACTCCTGGGCTCAGGCGATCGTCCCACCTCAGCCTCCAGAGTAGCTGGGACTACAACACACACTGCTAGGACTAGCTAATTTTCTTTCTTTCTTTCTTTCTTTCTTTTTTTTTTTTTTTTTTTGTAGAGATAGGATCTCAGTATCTTGCCCCAGGCTGGTCTTAAATTTCTGGCCTCAAATGATCCTCCTGCCTCAGCCTCCCAAAGTGCTGGGATTACAGGCTTGAGCCACCGCACTTGGCCTGTCCTAAAATTTACACTGTTAGGTTCCCTTGGTAAATCCAAATTGGAGCCTTTTTGGATATGTCTGTATTATCCTGGCCAGAGCTTCAAGGATCCTGGACGTTGCTCCTTTCCATTTATCTTTCCAGATTCAACAGCCACAATGTCTGAAGCCTTTCCTGACACATGTCTTTCCTGCTGTAATCTTGCTCCAATATGTTGCCCAATAAATCACAAATCGTTTTAACCCAAAGAGATCTTAGAAAACAACCCATCCCCCCAGCTTTCTTTTCTCCTTATTCTCTCTAAGCACTGCTTTATAAATGAGGAAAATCCACCACTTCAGCAAGTGGCAGGTCACATAGCTGGTTACTGGCACACAACAACCACATCTTCCTTTCTTGCTCTTTCATGTCTCACCTGGGCTGCAATAACCAAAATCACAGTGGGGCACAGTGGCTGACACCTGTAATCCCAACACTTTGGGAGGCCGAAGCAGGCGGATCACTTGAGGTCAGGAGTTTGAGACCACCCTGGACAACATGGTGAAACCCCGTCTCTACTAAAAAATACAAAAATGTGCCTGGCTTCGCAGCGCACACGTGTAATCTCAGCTACTCCGGAGGCTGAGGCATGAGAATCACTTGAACCTGCCAGGCAGAGGTTACAGTGAGCCGAGATCATGCCACTGCACTCTAGCCTGTACGACAGAGTGAGACTCTGTCAAAACAAACAAACAACCAAAACAAAAACACACACAAAAACAAAAAACAGAACCACAAAGAATATTCTAGATGCACAGGTCCTCTCTGCAAGAACAGGGCAGTGTGTTTTGTTTTCTTCCCAATCTCTTTGATAAAGCCTATGCATTTCCCTGGTGTTCTGGCCAGGGGAGCCTACTGGATTGTAAGATACATTCCCCAGTACTAGGTCTCTACCCTGCCTCTTATTAAAATAGTTTATATTATTATCCTTTTTCTCTCCAAGTACATTATTCCTTCAAGAAAATGAAGTATGTATTATGCAGAGCAAAAATAACAATGACAATATTTAATGAATTCCAATCAAGACTAAGTGACTTCTGTGACACCAACACATTTGCACTTAGCTTATGTCAGCATTAATGTGAATTATCATTTCCTCAACTAATAGCATTTGGAAGTGTTCTAGAAGTTTGTCATACAAAGAAGGAAAGTCCCGTCTGTGATATCCAAAATGGGCACCCAGAGGATAGAATGGGCCGGAAACAGAACTAATAGTGATGACTGGGATTCTAAGAAAGTTGAGTAGGTAGCCCAAACCTCAGTTGTCAACTCCTGCCAATGTAAATGAGGTCTTTTGAGTCTTACCTTTTCTCTCACGGGGCTTTCTGGAGTCTTCCACTGAGGTATGATTAGTTCATGCTGCAGCTTGGGGCTGCCTTCCCCACTTCCTCCTGCCAAGACAAGATGCAAAACCATTGGAATCCCAGACCTCTATACCCCAGTTAAGCCACACATGCACTTTCTGTGAGCTGCCCCTGCACTGGGTCATTAGAAGACTTGCTGGATTTCAGGCTCTTGGCACTTCCTAGGAACTAGGCACTCTAGGGGTCAGTGATACTATAGTAAATAGGACACATGAGGTCCCTGTACTTGTAAAGTCTACCCTCTAGAGGTGGGAGACAGACAATGAACAAGTGTTCTCAGATGGTGCTAAGTACCCTGAAGAAAATAAGCTGGGGTCATGGCATAAAGAGACATCTAGCAGGGGGTGCCTATTTGAAACAGGATGATCAACTTAGATGGCATTTGAGTCCTGAGGGGCCAGAAGGCAGCCACGCAAAAACTTGGGGGAAGAGTGTCCCAGGTAGAGGAAATAGCAAGTGCAATGGCCCTGCCTGAGCAGAAGTGAACTTGGCCTGTTGAAGGAACAAGCATAAGGTAGGGGGTAGCTAGTAAATGAAAGAGGAAGTTGGTATGAGATATGGCCAGCAAGACAGCCCTGGGTCTGATAATGCAGAGACCATGGGGAGTGTCTGGATTTTCTTATAAATAGACTTGGAAGGCACTGGGTGTTTTAAATACAGAGCAATATGATCTGTGTTAAGTTTAAAAAAGATCACTCTGCCTGCATGGTGGAGAATGGGGGTGGGGTGAGGCAGAGCGGCGAGAGTGAGAGCAGAAGCAGGAAGGCCAGGCTAGAGATATGCTGGAGCCCTGGTGAGAGATGATGGTGGCTCAGATTAGAATGACATCAGTGGAGAGGAATGAAGCGGTGGGATTCTGGGCATATTCTGGAGGTCAAGCCCATGAATATTGCTCCCGTGGAGCTTTAGTTTTCTTGTCTGTAAATTGAAGACAATGATCCTACCTACCCATCTCACAGCTTTATTGTGGAGAGTCAATATCCAATGTCAACCTCCTACTTGGCAGAGCGTCGTTACATTAATTGGAGCTTCCTAATGGCAAGTTTGCATTTGTATTCCACTTTCTACTTCCCAAATCTCTCTCTCAAACCAGTTCTCCTTCATGCTTAGGGCAACCCTGGGAAGTAGGAAGTAGGAGTCCTGTTTTGCAAGAAAGAGAATGTAAACTACAGGAGAGATTTGTTCAGGGCGCTGCAGAACTCAAATACTGGCTGCAGACCATCTTAATAAAATGGTAATTTCCCAATACCTAAACAGACTGGTCTCCGTAGTGCTCCTGGGAATGAGGCTGAGGACTCCAAAATCTATTCTGTCTAAATTAACTACATCAATCATACAGAATATGAGTGATAAAAAGACAGCCATAGTTGTTCTGTTAGAGTGGTGATTGTGAGTAATTATTAACATTCCCTTCAGAATACCAATATAATGCACTTGCAGTCAATATGAATTTTAAAAATAATCTCATTGGACCAATGCCAATTCATCAGACAGGCAAATATTGGAAACAATGCATTCATATATTTATCAAATATTTTCTGAGTACTTAACTATGTGCCAAGTACCATGCTATGAAGAGGTGCTTAATATTCATGGAGGAACAAGATAAGCATACAGCAGGAATGGCAGGAATGGTGGCTCACACCTGTAATCTCAGCACTTTGGAGGTCCGAGGTGGGTGGATCACCTGAGGTCAGGAGTTTGAGACTAGCCTGGCCAACAAGGTGAAACCCTGTGTCTACTAAAAATATGAAAATTAGCTGGGTGTGGTGGTGCATGCCTGTAATCCCAGCTACTCAGGAGGCTGAGGCACGAGAATCCCTTGAATCTGGGAGGCCAGGATTGCTCCATTGCACTCTAGACTGAGCGACAGAGAGAGACTCCATCTCAGAGAAAAAAAAAAAAAAAAAAAGACAAGCATCGCCCTTGCCCTGGTGGCTCTGATAGACCTAGATTATTTTAAACGAAAAGGAATTCTATAATATTTAATGGAACATTTAATTGAATTAAATGGTATCTATGATTGTAAAAAAAATAGTGAAAGCAATCTACAAAAGAGGAACACAGTACATGTTAAGAAAAGGTCTCCAAAACTTGGAAATAAGGCAAAGAGCAAGCAAGATGTCTTCTCAATGTCATATCGGAGCATTGTTTAACAGACCCATCCATGGATCATTGCATCATCTAGGGGAATGTACCATTGACTTTTTATTTACCATTGATTAAAGGCTATACTCTGTGAAGTTATATAATCTATATGTATATCTATAGATTTCTGTCTGACAGAGATGTAAGTGATTTCAGCATAGTAGAAAGATAACCTGGCCAGGCACAATGGCTCACGCCTGTAATCCTAGCACTTTAGGAGGCCTAGGCGGGTGGATCACCTCAGGTCAGGAATTCCAGACTAGCCTGGCCAACATGGTGAAACCTCATCTCTACTAAAAACACAAAAACTAGCCGGGTGTGGTGGCACATGCCTGTAAGCCCAGCTACTCAGGAGGCTGAGGCTGAGGCAGGAGAATCGCTTGAACCCAAGAGGCAGAGATTGCAGAGAGCCCAGATCCCACCACTGCACGCCAGCCTGGGCAACAGATAGAGATAAAGAAAAGAAAAGAAAAGAAAAGAAAAGAAGGAACGAAAGAGGGAAATTAAAAAAGAAAGGAAACCAAGAATTATGGTTTTGCTTCATGGGGCATCCACCATTTCTGCATCTGTCCTGGGTCACAGGATTTCAACATTCTTTCTCCAATGCTTGTATCACCCCTTTCTAATGCTCCCTGAATCAGCTTTACTGTCCTGTTTGCTACCTCATTAATGAGTTGAATAAATCTTGGCCGCATTTGTATGAGTCGTGTTTTTAACTTTTGAAAACTTTGTATAGAGTCATTAAAATCATGTTTTCCAGAGAATTTAATGATGTGGAAAATGCTCATGGTGTGAAGTGAAAAATGCAAGACACGAAACTGTACTTATGGTATGGTTCCAATTTTATCAATATATATCCATAGGAACACACAAAGAATGGGGAGGGGAAAAAAATATCAATAGCAACTGTGGATTTGGGGGTTGCAGATCATTTTATTTCTTTTACACTTTTCATTATTTCCCAGATATTCTACAGCAAGTGGTCTCCAAGGACTCAGAACTCAGAGAAGGCGCCTGTGCTAGGAGCAGTAACTTGCTTCCCTTGTCTTTCTTCATGCTTTTCTCCTGAACTAAGCACTGACACAGGCCTGGTGCTACCCTCGAACCTCCTGTGCCTCAGTTTCCCCTTCGGTACAATAGCTCAAAGGGCGGTTCCTTTGAGTTCTTTGGGAGGACCGCCCGACCTCGGCCCCTGGAAGTTCCGAACTGTCGGAAGAGCTCTCAGCCTCTGGGTTTGAGGCGTCTCGGGGGTCCAGCCAGCCCACCCCGCCCCGCCGGTGCTCGCTTTATTTGAAAACGCTGACTCTTGGTCCCCCAGGCAGCAGTCTGGAGTCAGCCCAGCCCGTCTGCAGCGGTGGAGCCAGGGCTAAGCCTTCTCCGGTCATAATGACTGAACGCGGGCACAGCCCCCCGGGACCATTCCTTCCGCGAAATCTGCGTAGAGCCCCCGAGGGATGGGGCCGGGGAGGGGGTTGGTGTCTGGGAAACTAGTCGTGAGAAACACGGACATCACCCGGCATCTAAGCTGGAAACATCCAGTCCGACCCCTTCGCTTCACAGAAGGGGAAACTGAGGACCAAAGAAGGCGGCCGTCGGGTTGGCGTGGAAAGAGAGCCCTGGTTTACAGTGCCACCGCGGACCTCAACCCGTAGCATGGCCATGGGCAAGTCCTTTCCCTTTCGTGGGCCTCGGTTTCCCCATCTGTGAAATGGGTGCGTTTGACTTGGCCTTCGGTAGGGCTCCTGCCTGCTCAGGGATCCGAAGTGTACGGCTGGAGATACCCAGCGAGCCATCCCCCAGCCAAAGCCACCACAGTCTCCCGCGGGCATTTTATGTCCTACCCCACCAGTGTGGCGGGCACCGAGCCTGGTCCCAGGAAGCCGCTCCCAGGCCACATGGGCAGGGCGCTCGGGATGCTCGGCGCTGGCGAGTGCAGCGGGCGGTAGAAAGACAGAGAGAGAGGCGGAGCGGACACGAGGGACCGTGAGAAAACGGAGGAGGATAAGCCGCGAGAACGGCGGAAAGAGAAGCCAAAAGCAGAAAAACAGAGGAAGGAGAAGGCGATAGGGGAAGGCAAGCCCCTGAACGGACCCGCTGTTTTCTGGCTGTGCCAGGTTTCCCCAACCTCCGCCACCTCCCAGGGCGCACAACGTGGGAACAAAGCCCGGGCTCCCAGGCTGGAGGCGGCGGGGGCGCAGGCCCCGCAGAGTTGCGGGAGGCGCAGGGGTCGCGGTCCCAGCGCTCTGGACCCGCAGGGCGACTCCCAGGTCTCCGGGCCACCCAGATCTCCGGGCCACCCAGCCTCCATCCCCCAGCGCCTGGCCACTTACTTGTCCATCCAGGCTCCCGCGCCGCCCGCGGCCGGAGGAGCTGCAGGGCGAGCGCCAGCAAGCAGAGCCGGGCGGCGCCTGCGCCCCCTGGCATGGTGGCGGCGGCCCTCAGCGCTCCGCGATCACACGCCCTCAGCCATGCCTGCCTCCGGCCCGGCGGCGGTGGAGGCGCGTCTGGAACCCCCCGGCTCGCCCCGCGCCTCCCCACCCGGCTCCCAGCCCTCAGCCGAGACGCTCCGCCCCCAGCCCCGCGGGGCTCCGCCAGGGGATGGAGGAGGGGAGGCTCCCGCCCGGAGGGGGTTGGAGGGAGCGGCCGGGGAGGAGCTGGCGAGACTCGGGGGAGCAGGGCAGGCTCAGGTGAAGGAGACCGCGGGGAAGGGAGAATCCGAGCCCCCAAGGAGGAGGGATTCGTGGTGGACTCGGCCCGTAGAGGGTCGGGGACTCGAGCTTCTGGGAGTTAAACTGGTCCCCTCTCCGCACAGCGGTCCGTTTACTGTCCCCGCACGGTGCCAGACGCCTTGGGTGACACTCAGAGGAGACTCACCCAGCGCCGTGCCCCAGAGGCCGCCACTCTCGTAGGCAGGCTCAGAAAGAGTTAACCCAACCACCAGGCACAAAGAACTAAGCGCTCTATGGACTTTTTTTTTTTTTTTTTTTTTTTTAGCAGGACGCAAATCCAGGAGCCATTCCTTCTGCCTGGGAGGAGGCAGTGGTGAAGACCAGAGGAATCCCAGAGGAGAAGACATCTGAGATCGGGAGGAGCAATGGAACATCAGGCGGAGGAAACAGCCCAGACAATCGCACTGGGACGTGAAAACCCTTGGGCTGCATTGGGGGAGAAAACCAGAATTGGGGATAGTTAGGGTTTTGGAGGGAAACGCAGGGAGATGAAACCAAAAATAATAATAATTACTGTTACTTATTGAGGACTTTCTATGTACTAGAATAAGAAAATCAGGATAGCTAAGACTGATAAAACGCTAAGTGTCAAACACCATCTTCAGCACTTTACACATATTCACTTATTTAATCGAAGAAAATAACTTATCCAGGGACTCTGCATACATTATCTCTTTTCATTAGCCCAATAATCCCATGGGGTGGGTACTAGTACTATCCCTGTTTTAGAAATGAGGAAATCAAACCTGAGAGGCTAAACCACTTGTCCAAGGTTACACAGCTAATGCCAGCTCCTGGATTCAAACCCACATCCGTCTAACTCCAGAGCCTGATGCAACACACCTTATTTTCCAGGTGGGGAAACTGATAATGAGACTTGCCTAAGATCCCTTAGCAAGTTTTAGCAAAGCCTCGTTCTAGAAACCCAGTCTCAAACCTTGTCCTTTTTCTGAGCCTCTTTAGTCAAACCCAGGTTGACTAGAGAAGTGCTGTGTGTCAGAGAGGGCGAGGCACTCCTGAAGATGATGGATAGGCAGGTCTATCAAACCCTACTCATGGGCATCCATGAGGGAAATAAAAGATGTGGTTCTGGCCATTAATGTCGTTTGGGACTCTGTTAGTCTCCTCCAGCTGCCGTCAAATTCGTATCCTTCTGTGAACCCAAAATATGTGAGATAGGTCTCAGTCAATTTAGAAGGTTAATTTTGCCAGGATTAAGAACGTGCTCGTGACACAGCCTCAGGAGGTCCCAACACATGCCCAGGGCGGTCGGGGTACAGCTTCCTTTTATATATTTTGGGGAGACATGAGACATCAATCAATATGTGTAGGATGTACATTGCTTCCGGGTCCGGTAAGGTGAGAAAACTCCAAGCTACAGAAGGGGTGGTGCTTCCAGGTTATAAGAAGATAAGAAACAGAAGAGGTTACGTTCTTTTGAGTCCTTGATCAACCTTCCGCTGAATACACAATTTAGTCTAGCTCAGTGAATCTGCATTTTTACATAAACAATAGGGCAGAAGAAGCAATCAGATATGCATTTGTTTCCCGCGAGCCTCAGAGGGATGACTTTAAGTTCTGTCTGTCCTTTGTCCACAAGGAATTTCCTTGTGTGAAAATTGTGAGGAAGCTATAGAGCTGTTTATCTTTGTAGCTATCTTATTTAAGAATAAAATGGTGTCCTGGCGCTGTGGCTTATGCCTCTAATCCCAGCACTTTGGGAGGCCAAGGCGGACAGATCACCTGAGGTCAAGAATTAGAGACCAGTCTGACCAATGTGGCAAAACCCTGTCTCTACTGAAAATACAAAAAAATTAGCGGGGCATGGTGGCACACCTGTAATACCAGCTACTCAGGAGGCTGAGGCAGGAGATTGCTTAAACCTCGGGGAAGTAGAGGTTGCAGTGAGCCAAGATCATGCCACTGCACTCCAGCCTGGGCAACAGAGTGAGACTCCATTTCAAAAAAAAAAAAATGAAAAGAATAAAATGGGAGGCAGGTTTGCCTGACGTTGTTCCCAGCTTAACTTTTCCCTTGGCTTAGTGATTTGGGGGTCCTAAGATTTATTTTCCTTTTACACTTCTCACATGCAGAATACATTCACCCCATCCCAGCAGCCCAAACATCTTCACTCATTCCAGCATTAATTCTAAGTCTGAAGTGTCTAAATTTCATCTGTATTAGATATGGGTGAGACTTGAAGTTTGATTCATCCTGAGGCAAAATTCCTCTCAGCTTCCAAATACAACGTGGTGGGACAGGCATAGGATAGACGTGCTGATTCCAAAAGAGAGATGCTGAAAAGAACAAGGTGACAGGTCCCCAAAAGTGCAAAATCTAGCAAGGCAAATTCCATCAGATCTTAAAGTTCTTCAACAATCCTCTTTGGCTGGATGTTCTGCCCTGTAGGCCCACTGGGTCAGCAGTGTCACCCCAACAGCACTAGGCAGTGGCCAGCACCATAGCTCTTTGCCACAGTCCCCTACCCCAAGGCACTGGGCAGGGGCAGCCTGGCCTGCTTAAGAGAAGGAGACTCCACCCTTTCACTCCCTGCCTCCCCAACAGCCCGCTGTGGTGGGAGTGGCAACCCTGATGATCTGTGAATCATTTTTCTTAAAGAATGAAGCAAGCTGTATTATCCTGTCCTATAGAACAAAATTCTAAAAGCCTTCCTTTGTTTCATCCTGTCTTTACTCCTTTTGGTCTAAACTGGTAATGTCTTTGCTGGTAAAACCCATCTCTATTTCTAGCTTCTAATGAGATGACTGATTAGCTCCATGGGTTATTGTCCATCCACACCCTTAGCGTTCTCTCCAGAAAATCCTTTTTCATGTTTTGCAAGATGAATAGGCCGATAATTTTCCAAATCTTCAAGTTCTGTTTCCTTTTTGCTTAGCAATTCCTTCCATTTATCTCCATCCACTCACATTTTACGTAAGTACCAAGGAGAAGCCAGGCCTCATCTTCAACACTTTGGAAATCTCTGCAGCTAAATATTTAAGTTCATCACTTGCAATTTCTACTTTCCACAAAACACTAGAACACAGTTGGTGGTGGAGAAAACACAAACTCAAAGTGCTTTTTCCTTTTCTCTCACTCAACACAACAACAATCAACAGAGAAGACTTCTGTGATCAAAGATGTGGGGGCTTTCCCCACGCACCAAGCAGCAATCAATTCAGACACTACCCACCTACAGATCGCATCAGATCCCACAGGTTGAGGGCTCAGTTTCCAAGATTGGGCCCCTTCAGACACCAGTCATAAGTCTGGGCTTCCAGAACTTCTGACCGACTGACTTCCAATTGGGGTTCCCAGGACACCTCTTTGGGTTTAATTAATTTACTGGAGCAGCTCACAGAACTCAGGGAAGCACTTGTTTACGTAAACCCAGCAAGGCCTGTGTCTTCAGATTCTTCTTGACCTCTCTGTGCAACATTCCTTCCTCAAGAGTATAGGGCAGCTTGCTTCAGCACTACGTCTATTAAATTGGAAAGATATAGAGATTAGCCTGGCTCCTGTGCAAGGATAACATGAAAATTCATGATGCATTCTATATTTTAAAAGTAAAAAATAAAGAGTATAGGGCAAGCTCCTCTCTGCAGTGAGAGTCTATGACCCACAATTAGATTATAGTCCTGCTGTAGGCAGGTGAAGGAAGGGCAGAAGAAGGTCAGATTCTGTTTCCTGGCACCTGTTTCTGAGACCTAAAGTGCCCCAATATCACAACAAAAGACTATAACAAGGGCTATGGGAGTTATGAGACAGGAAACATAGATGAAAACCAATATACATATATATCATAATATCACAGCAATTCAGCTGAACCCTTTGCCATGTTATAAGTAGTACTGGGGTTCAGAAACCAATATCCCAAGATATGGCACTTTGACACATTAAACTAAAGAAGGCTTCACATCTCTTTGACCTTTCCCCACACTCTCCTGTCTCTCAATCCTTTGTCTCTCCCAAAGCACAGGATGAAGTTGTTCTCTGAAATTCCCTTATCTGCCTAAAGTCTGGACCTGCCAAAGAAGACAACAACTGTCTCAGGTGCCTTCCCTGTGTTTTCATTAGCTGCATTCATATCGCAGGAAGACTGGAGTCTGTCAACACACCTGAACAGACTTTTGTCACAAACCATTGTCAGGTCTGTGGGCCAAAAGACTCTGTCCTAGGCCATTGTATGTTCTTCAAGCCCACCGAATTCCCCTAAAAATCATGTACTATCCCCCTAAAATCATCCACACTTCCCTATCTCCCTTTCCCCTAAGAAGTAGGGTGTATAAACATCCGTACCCCAATGGGATATTGGACAGTCACTCTGTGATTCTCTCCCATGCATGCTAATAAATGTGTATGCATTGTCTCCAGTTAATCTGCCTTTTGTGAGCTGATTTTTTGCTGAAACTTCAGAGGGCAAAGGGGAAGTTTTCTCTTAGCCCCTACACAAGAATCACCTTTCCTCCAGTTTCCAATAACATGTTCCTCATTTCCATCATAGACCTCACCAGAATAGCTCTTAAGATTCATGTTTCTACTAATATTCTGTTCCTGACGATATATGCATTCTCCAAGATGAGAGAAGCTTTCTCTACAGGTCTCCTCCTGTCTCCCTGAGCCCTGGTCAGAATCACCTTTAACATCTATACTTCCTTTTTTTTTTTTTTTTTTTAATTATACTTTAAGTTCTAGGGTGCATGTGCACAATGTGCAGGTTTGTTACATATGTATACATGTGCCATGTTGGTGTGCTGCACCCATTAACTTGTCATTTACATTAGGTATATCTCCTAATGCTATCCCTCCCCCGTACCCCCTCTCCACAATAGGCCCTGGTGTGTGATGTTCCCCTTCCTGTGTCCAAGAGATCTCACTGTTCAATTCCCACCTATGAGTGAGAGCATGCGGTATTTGGTTTTCTGTTCTTGCGATAGTTTGCTGAGAATGACGGTTTCCAGCTGCATCCATGTCCCTACAAAGGACACAAACTCATCCTTTTTTATGGCTGCATAGTATTCCATGGTGTAAATGTGCCACATTTTCTTAATCCAGTCTGTCACTGATGGACATTTGGGTTGATTCCAAGTCTTTGCTATTGTGAATAGTGCCGCAATAAACATATGTGTGCTACATCTACACTTCTATCAATAGTCCTTCAAAGCAATCTTGGCTTTTTCTAGCATGCACCTCAAAGCTCATCCAGCCTTTACCCATTACTCGGTTCCAAACTAACTTCCGCATTTTTAGGTATTTTGTTATAGCATAGCTGACTTCTCAGTATCAAAACCTGTATTAGTCTGCTAAGGCTGCCAAAACAAAATACCACAAACTGGTGGCTTAAACAACAGATTTTTTTTTTTTTTTTTTTTTTTTTTTGAGACAGAGTCTCTCTCTGTTGCCCAGGCTGGAGTGCAGTGGTGCAATCTTAGCTCACTACAACCTCTACCTCCCAGGCTCAAGCGATCCTTCTGCTTCCTGAGTAGCTAGGACTAT
The DNA here is from genome assembly GCF_003255815.1 of Theropithecus gelada. NCBI lineage: Eukaryota > Metazoa > Chordata > Mammalia > Primates > Cercopithecidae > Theropithecus > Theropithecus gelada. The sequence goes on from NC_037673.1 coordinate 154,122,815, forward strand.
AGGTGCACACCACCACACCTGGCTAATTTTTGTATATTTTTGTTGAGATGGGATTTTGCCATGTAGACGAGGCTGGTCTCAAACTCCTGGGCTCAAGCAATCCTCCCTCCTCAGCCTCCCAAAGTGCTGGGATTATGGGCAAGAGTGACCACACCTGGCCAGAAATTTATTTTCTCACAGTTCTGGGGGCTAGGAGTCCAAGCTCAAGCTCCCATCAGGCTTGCTTTCTGGCAAGGCCTCTGTTCCTGGCCTGTAGAATGGTCACCTCCTCACTGTGCCCTCACATGGCCTCTTCTCTGCACATTCAGTGAGACAGAGAGTGAGTGGAGGGGATGGGTCTCTTCCTCTTATTATTTTATTTTATTTTATTTTATTTTATTTTATTTTATTTTATTTTTGAGATGAAGTCTTGCTCTGTCACCCAGGCTGGAGTACAGTGGCACAATCTCAGCTCACTGCAACCTCCACCTCCCGGGTTAAACAATTCTCCTGTCTCAGCCTCCCAAGTAGCTGGGATTACAGGTGTGTACCACCATGCCCAGCTAATTTTTTGTACTTTTAGTAGAGATGGGATTTCACCATGTTGGCCAGGTTGGTCTTGAACTCCTGACCTCAAGTCATTCACCCACCTCAGCCTCCCAAAGTGCTGGGATTACAGGCGCCCAGCCTCTCTTCCTCTTATTATAAGGACATCAGTCCTATCGGAGTAGGGCCCCACCCTCATGACCTCATTTAACCTTCATTACCTCCTTAGAAGCCCTATCTCCAAATCCAGTCACATTGGGGGTTAGGATTCCAACTTATGAATTTGGGGGCTGGGAGAGACAAATGTAGTCTATAATTATGGCTATAGCCCTAGAGCCATGAGACTACAATTCTAGTCCCAGTTTTCTCTCCAACCAGTTCTGTGACCTTGGGTGAGTCACTTCTCCTTTCTGGGACTGAGTTTCTGCTGAATAACTTGGGAACAGGAATGGCTGCCCCCAATGCATGTCACCCAGGAGCTGTGACGAGCAATTGCGATGATGGGAGTGAAAGTTCCGTGACAAGTGGAAAATGCTGAAGTGCCATGCCTAACTGACTCTGTAGACAGGTCTCCTTGCAAAAGACATACAAACTCCATACTCGAAGTTCCCTTCCCTTTGCTGGCACTCGGCTGATCAATATTTAATCAGTATGTAGGCCTGAAAATTGGGAGGTAGCTCACAAGACAAAAAGTCCAGTGGTTCATGCACAACCAAGGAATCACAGAGTTCCCAGTGTAGTCTCATCCTACTCCTCCTCCCCACTTATCCACAGGAACGGGTATATATACAACTTTGACCTTGTAGAAGCCTTCTCATGTATTTGTAAAGAACGTATATGTTATTTATAAAGAGTATTAAGTCGCTACATAATCTTTGAAATATTCATGACATTTAACCTAGTAATTACATTTCTGGGAAACTATCCTAAAAAAATAATCTGCAATGCACACACAGATTTATGGACTAGAATGCTCATAATGGTGTTATTTATAATAGTGAAAATATTGGAAACAACCTAAATATTCAACTGTGAAAGAACAGTTCATAAATTATAGAATATCCATAAGATGGATTATTATGCAGCCACTTAAAATGATGGGAGTTTCTGCTCTGATGGTAGGTGAAAAAAAGCAGGGTCCAAAATTGCATTTAAGTATGATCTCGGCTATGTAAATAAAAGACATTTCTAAAAAGACTTGAAGGAAGCGTGTCATAATGTTAACAGTAGTAACCTCTGCATGGTAAAACTATGGATGACAGGGTTTTTTTGTTTGGTTTTGTTTTCCTGTGTGTTCTTTCTCTCTCTTTCATTTTCTACAATAATGAAGTACAGTCAGGCATTGCTTAATGACAGGGATACATTCTGAGACACATCATTAGGCGATTTTGTCATGGGACCATCATAGAGTGCACTTACACAAACCTAGATGGCATAGCCTATCATACAACCAGGCTATATGGTGTAGCCTATTGCTTCTGGGTGACAAACCTGTATAGCATCCTACTGTACTGAATACTGTAGGCAACTGTAACACAATTGTAAGTACTTGTGCATCTAAACATAGAAAGTACAATGCAGTGTGCTACGATGGGCTATGATGCCACTAGGGGACAGGAATATTTCAGTCTTATGGGATCAGGCATCTGGTCCCTCATTGACTGAAATGTCATTATATGGCACATAACTATATTACTTTAGTCATGGGAGGGTGGGTAAATGTTAAATACAGAAAGGAACACAAAAGGAAAAAGAGTTTTTCCTGGTATCTTAAACAGAGTTTTGCAAACTTGACCTCTGTATATACGGCTGACCTTCTCTGACGATGGGAAAACTGAGCCGAAGTTACAGCAACCAGTTCCAGAATGTGGGAGTTGAAGTGACACAGGTCACTGGTCATCTCTAGCTAGAGTATACTATTAATATTATGGTTAGGAAGTGGCCATCCTGCCAGGGGTTAAATCCCTTTTCTGTCCCTTCTTAGCTGTGTGAACTTGGGCCACTAAATTTTTCTGTGATGCTGTTGTCTCATCTATAAAGGACAATGATAATGACAGTTTTTGTGAGGCTTAAATGGGTATCTAGAATAGCACCTATCACATAGCAGGCAGTCAATGAATGCTAGTCAGTATTACCCTCCTTCTACTGCTAATAAGCACTGAGAGGTGGGCTGTTATTTATAATGCCTAGCTTGTGCTTTTTGTTGTATAATGTGTGAAGAGTCTAATTTTATACTTGTTCTCTAATTATTATCAATGATAATGGTCATGTTATACTATTATTGTCTTTTTCCTATCCCCTCGCCCTAGATTGTGAGCCCCTTGTGAATAGGAGCTGGACCTTGTTCTTCACTCAGCCCTCCAGCATTTGGGAGGCACAATCAATGTTTAATTAAACAAATTAGAAGTTAAACAATTAATAATAATTATCTCATCCTGGCTCCGCTCAAACTTCCAAGCCCCTCATTAAAGAATCATCTTTGTTGTGTCCCTGTTATGGGAATAATGTTGGACCTGTGATAACTTTGCTTTGTGAACCATTTTCTCAGCAACTTGCTCTTTAAAGTTCTGTTTACTTAGATATAATTTATATACATTAACATTCTCTGTTTTTTAAATCTATGGTTCCATGAGTTTTGACGAGCACACACCGTGGAATAACCACTTGCAGATCAAGACCACACCAAAAACTTTCCTCCTATCTCTTTGCATTCAGCCACTCCCCTCACTCCTGAAATCACTGGTCTATTTTATGTCCTTCTCAAGTTGCCTTTTCCAGATGTCATATAAATAGAAGCACACAGGATATAGACTCTGGATATGGTTTCTTTCACTTAGCATAGTGCATTTAAGATTCATCCAGGTCACTGCATTATCAATATTTCCTGCCTTTTTATCATTCAGTAGTACTCCATTGTATAGATGTGTCATTGTCAGTTTATTCGGTCACCCGTGAAGGATATTTGGGTGTTTCAGTTTTGGTTGATTATGAATAAAGTCACTATATATATATTCAGGTTTTATGTGAACACAATCTTTGTTTCCGTAGGGTGAAAGCAATTCCACTGGGTATTGTGGTTAAGTATATGTTTAACTTTACAAGGAACTGCAAAAAATATTTTCCAAGGTGGTTGTACAACTTTGCCTTCCCACAAGCAAGGTGTGAAAGTTCTGGTTGCTCTGCTTCCTTGTCAGCACTTGGTATTGCAAGTTCTTTTGATTTTAGCCATTGTAATGGATGTGTAGTTTCTTAACAATTATCTTGCTCTTCAAATACTCCATGATGTAGCCAGGTAGGATGATTATATCCATTTTGATGAAAGGAATTAAAGCCTAAAGAGAGTCTTTTACTCATGTTTTATCGATATAGTAAAGACTTTAGTCTTTATTTCTGTTTTTTTAAATAATTCCCAGAAGAAGCAAATCTCCCTAAACCCTGGATAACTCACAAAGCTCTTGAAATCATTCATTCAGCAAGCATTCACTGAATACCTATTATGTTCCCAGCATCTGCTAAAATCTACAGAGAGTCTGAGATAGGGTTTCCATTATAACAATTATGGTAAGGGGAGGGGCATAAAAGAAAGGAGCTGGTAGGAACTGACAAGTAAATTAAGTGACTGATTACAGAGGAGGATCAAGTTTCTTGACATATGACTCGTGTCCTTTGATTTGTCAACATTGGGTACTGTCCCCAACATGGTGCATAATAACAACTATCATATATGGAGCACCCTGATTGGTTCCAAATCATCTCATTTTATGCCCATAACAGTCCCATGAAGAGATCTTAGGTTAAACTATCAGGAAGTGTTGACTTTGTAGGTCAGAAACAGTTAAACATTGGTAATGTGCAGGAGCTCTATCTCGGCTCACTGCAGCCTCTGCCTCCCAGGTTCAAGTGATTCTCCTGCCTCAGCCTCTGGGGTAGCTGGGACTACAGGCATGTGCCACAACACCCAGCTAATTTTTTGTATTTTTAGCAGAGACAGAGTTTCACCGTGTTGGCCAGGCTGGTCTTGAACTCCTGGCCTCAAACAATACATCTGCCTTAGCCTCCCAAATTGCTGGGATTACACAAGCATAAGCCACCATCCCCAGTGAAAGTATTTTTTTAAATCTCCAAGTATCTGGGGATTTTCCACCTATTTTTCTGTTACTGATTTCTAATTTCATTCAGTTGAAATCTGACTGCAGCCTTTGTAAACTTTCTATTCTTTTAAATTTGTTAAGGTGTGTTTTATGGCTCAGAATGGGGTTTATCTTGGTGAATGTTCCATGATATCTTGAGAATGTATGAACCTGCTGTTGTTGAATGAAGTACTATTGGGTTCAACTATGCCCTTACTGATACTCTGCCTGCTTTATCTACCTGTTACCAACAGAGGAACACTGAGGTCCTCAACTATAATAGTGCCTTCATCTATTTCTCCTTGTTGTTCTATCAGCTTTTGCCTCACATAGTTTGATGCTCTCTGTTAGGTGCATACACTTTAAGGACTGTTATGTCTTCCTGGAATATTGACACCTTCATCATTATATAATGTCCCCCTTTATTCCTTGCTCTGAAGTCTGCTCTGTTACACTACAATCACTTTTGATTAGTATTTGCAGAGTGTATTTTTCTCTATCCCTTTCCTTTTAATCTATGTGTGTCTTTATATTTAAAGTTGAGTTTATTACAGATGACATATAGTTGAGTCTTCTTTTTCGATCTACTCTGAACTGTCTTCTAATTGATATATTTAGACCTTTGACATCTAAAGTGATTGTTGATATAGATGAACTATTACCTATCATATTTGTTACTGTTTTCTATATGTTGCCCTTATTCTGTGTTCCTATTTTTGTCTTTCATATTTTCTCTGGCTTCTGTGGCTTTGAGCATTTTTATGATTCTATTTTCTCTCCTTTTTTAGCATATCAGGTTGTCCTAGGGTTTGGAAAATACATTTACAACTAATCCAGGTCCACTTTCAAATAACACTGTACCACTTCCTGGGTAGTGTGAATACCTTATAATAAGAAAATAGTCCTAATTCCTCCCATTCCTTGTATTATTGCTGTGATTCATTCCTCTAACAGATAATCATGCACATGTATACATAAACATTTATAATTGAATACATTGTTGCTATTATTATTTGGAACACAATGTTATCTCTTAGAAGAATTAAGAATAGGAAAAATAAAAGTTTCAATTGTATTGTCATTTATTTATTCTCTGTTGCTCATTTTTTCTTTATGCAAACCTAAGTTTCTGACCCTGTATCAATTTCCTTCTCCCTGAAGAACTTTTAAAAAATATTTATTGGCTGGGTGTGGTAGCTCACGCCTGTAATCCCAGCACTTTGAGAGGCCGAGACGGGTGGATCATGAGGTCAAGAGATCGAGACCATCCTGGCCAACATAGTGAAACCCCATCTCTACTAAAAATACAAAAATTAGCTGGGCTTGGTGGTGCACGCCTGTAGTCCCAGCTACTCAGGAGGCTGGAGAATCGCTTGAACCTGGGAGGTGGAGGTTGCAGTGAGCCGAGATCGTGCTACTGCACTCCAGACTGGGCAGCTGAGAGAGGCTCCGTCTGAAAAAAAAAAAAAAATGCTTGCAACGCAGATCTATTGGCAACAAATTCCTTCCATTTTTGTTTGAGAAAGGCTTTATTTCTCCCTAGGTTTTTTTGTTGTTGTTGTTGTTGTTGTTGTTGTTTTGAGACAGAGTCTCACTCTGTTGCCTAGCCTGGAGTGCAGTCGTGCAATCTCGGCTCACTGCAACCTCCTCGCCCCAGGTTCAAGAGATTCTCCCGCCTTAGCCTGCCAAGTAGCTGGAATTACAGGTGCATGCCACCACTCATGGGTAATTTTTTTTTTCTTTCTTTTTTTTTTTTTTTAGTAGAGACGGGGTTTCACCATGTTGGCCAGGCTGATCTTGAACTCATGACCTCAGGTAATCCACCCACCTCGGCCTCCCAAAGTGCTGGGACTACAGGCATGAGCCACTGCGCTCGGCCTCTCCTTTGTTGTTGAGGAATTCTGTACCATGGTGTACAGAATTCTGGATTGGTGGGATTTTTGTTTTAACACTTTAAATATTACACTCAATTCTCTTCTTGCTTGCATGGTTTCTGAAAAGCTAGGTCCAATTTTTTGCTCTTCCTTAAGTGAGGTGTTTTTTTCTTTCCCCTGGCTTCTTTCAAGATTTTGCCTTTGTGTTTGATTTTCAGAAGTTTTATTATGATATGCCTAGGTGTAGTTTTTCATTTGTTTGTTCATTTTAACATATTTCTTGTGTGTGACTAGGTGTCCCTGTTTTTTGTTTGTTTGTTTGTTTACTTGGCACATCTCCTGCCTGGTGTTCTCTGAGCTTTTTGGATCTGTGGTTTAGTGTCTGTCATTGGGGAAATTCACATATTGCTTCTGCTCCTTTCTCTTTTTCTTCTCCTTCTGGTATTTTCATTGTGCATATCTGTACCTTTTGTACTTGTCTCAGAATTCTTGGGTATTCTGTTTTTTCAGTCTTTTCTTCTCTTTGCTATTCAGTTTTGCAAATTTCTATTCTCACATCCTCAGGCTCAGAGATTTTTTTCTTAGCCGTGTTCAGTCTACTCATGAGCCCATCATAGATTCTTCATTTCTGTAACAGTGATTTTAATCTCTAATATTTCTTTTTAATTCTTAGAATTCCCTCCTCTCTGTTTATGTTATCTATCTGTTCTTGCATGTTGTCTCTTTATCCATTAAAGCCCTCAGCATATTAATCATATTTAAGTTTCTTTTTCAGTTGGTTGAGCATGGTGGCTCATGCCTGTAATCCCAGCAATTTGGGAGGCCAAGGCAGGTGGATCATCTGAGGTCAGGAGTTAAGACTAGCCTGGTCCAACATGGTGAAACCCTGTCTCTACTAAAAATAACAAAAATTAGCTGGGCATGGTGGCACATGCCTGTAGTCCCTGCTACTCAGGAGGCTAAGGCAGGAGAATTGCTTGAACCCGGGAGGCAGCGGTTGCAGTGAGCTGAGATCACGCCACTGTACTCCAGCCTCAGCAACAGAGCGAGACTCTGTTCTCAAAAATAAATAAATAAAATAAAATTTTTCAGTTGATAATTCCAACTTTGATGCCATATCTGACTCTTGTTCTGGTGCTTGTTCAGTCTCTTCAAACTGTGTTTTTTTTAATTTTAGTGTGCCTTTTAATTTTGTGTTTAAAGGTAGACATAATGTACTGGGTAAAAACAAACTATAGTAAATAGTCCTGTAGTAATGTCTTGGTAAAGTATGGGGGAAAGAGAAATGTTTTGCAGTCCTATGATGAGGTCTCAGTCTTTTGGTGAGCCTGTGCGCACAGACTGTGAACTTCACAAGTGCTACTCGGTCCCCCTCCTGACCTTAGGTGGGATGAAATGGCTAGAGGGAGTCAGAGTTGGGTATTCTTCTGTCCCTCAGGTAGGTTAGGCTCTGTTAAAACCCCAGCAGGTTAGGGCTCTGGTGAAATAGTTTCTCTAGAGGGCAGGTCTTAAGAACACAATGCACTGGCCTGTTTCAAAATGATTCCTTTTGACCTTCTCCTCGCAGAGTACAAGTGGAAATTTCTTGGCTATTCACTGTGAAAACCTAGTAGAGTTTCTGGAGATAAAACCCACAAAAGTGTGGGAACCACCTATGATTGGGAACCCCTAGAGTTTTAGCTCTCAGAATTATCCACACTGAGTCTTTAGCAGTTTGTCAATTACAGTTCCAGTTTTCTTCCCCCAGCACCTCCCAGGAGGTTCCTGCTGGTGGGTTTCTGCTCTAATAAGTTATGATTCTCTGTATCTATCTGTTTCTCCAATTTTGTGGGCAGCAGTTTGCCATATAACCTCACTTCTCCGCTGGACCTAAGAAGAGCTGATTTTTCAGTTCGTTAAGCTTTTTACTTGTTGTTAGGACAGAGTGGTGACTTCTAAGCTCCTTTCATGCAGGACTAGAAACCGGAAGTCAAATATTTTTAACAGATAATGATGCAAAATGTATCATAGGAGCCAGCTTCCTGCAGCTGTTTCCCCTCCTCAGCTAGCAGCCACCCTTCCCTAGGTGCTTTTTCCCCTTTCCAGATAAAGCCTCGGTGGGATTTAGAGGTTACACCAACCTTTTGCAGACATTTCACTCCATTATCTTATTTGATCCATTCAACAAGCCATGTGAACTGGGTGTTAGGATCCCATTTCACAGAAGAGAAAATTGCCATTTTAGGGGTAAACAACTTCCCTAAGGTCACACAGCCAGGACACAATTCCAACAGGGGAAAGGAGGAAAAAAAGGTAGAACCCTAGTGTGGGTGTTTTCTCCCACGGGGATGACGTGGGAATACAGATTTCAGAGCAGTAACCTTTTGCATTTATAGCCACACCCGAGGGACATCTGGGCCTATGAATTTTTCATTCAGCTGTATGCAAAGCGCTGTGACTTGCCCTGGAAACAGACGTTCCTGGGTAAGAGCCCCTGCCTTCTAGAGCCTCACTAGCCCAAGTGTGGTCCACAGACCAGCAGCATCAGCAGAACCTGGAGCCTATTAGAAATGCAGACTCTCAGTTCCCACCCAGACCTCCTGAATCAGAAGCTGCATTTTAATAAGATCCAAAAAAAAACCAAGGTGATTTGGCTGCTACTTAAAGTCTGAAAAGCATTGCTAGGAGACTGTCCAAACTTGATTTTACATATGGTAAGAGAAAACAAGTGTTTTCCTGGAATGGAAGCTAAGGCTTGGAAAAAACCCAGAAAAAGGAGAGATTGGGTATAAACAAGGATTGTAGGAGGCTTCACGAAGGAGGGGTTTTAAAGTTGAGCCTTGAAGCAGAAAAGTGCATATGAACAAAGGCATGGAGCTGGGAAGTGTTTAGTGTTTGGGGAAAGGCAAATGGCCTCATGTGACAAGAGGGAGAGAGTGGGAGGTGAAATTAAGAATAATAGGAGCAAATGGTCAAGGATGTTTACGGTTTGGATAATAAGACAGGTGGAATCCTCTCGGTGAGAGGTCATGAGCTAGTGACCTGTGGGTCAACAAAGTGTTGTAAAAATAATTTGGATTGTAGTTATGTCCAAAATATTTTCAAAATGTTAAAAATGTAATTATCATAAAAATACATAGTGAGCATTTTCCAGGTTTTAATTAACTAATCAGAGAACCAGCAAGATCACCAAGGTGGTTCAAACAAGGACAGGAAAAACTGGACAAAAGGAACTCAAGATTGAGATCCAAACTGGTTAATGACCTACAGGGCAATCAAACTACATTCTTTGGGGTTATCTTCTCTACCAGACGATAATCATTTACAGCTTTACTGGACCAAAAAAAAAAAAAAAAAAAAAATCATTGACAATTTATTCGTTTTCTATAATTTTACATCCAACTTAACAGAGTTATAAAATGTCAGACCCCTAATTAATCATAAACAGTAAACAGCAGGTGAAACAATCCTGTGTTCCCCTGGAGTTAGACAATGCCCTGAACAGAAAAGACAGTGAGTGGTTAAGAGCAGTGATTCTCAAACCTAAGCTTAAAGCCAAATTCCCTGCAGAGCTCATTACAACACAGAATGCTGATCTCCAGCCTCAGAGTTTCTGATGTAGTACATCTGGGGCAGACTGATGATTTGTTCTCAGGTGATGCAGATGCTATTCACCAGGGAACACACTTTGAGAACCACTGATCTCAGATGCCACTGAATGAAAGAAACTGCAGTCATTCTTTTGCCTCGTTTCCAAATTTTGGATATTTTTTCTGAACAGTTGCCAAGCTTTCAAAAATCAGAGAAAAAAAAATTCCTGATTGTGGCTTCTCATGAAAAATTGGAAAAGTCAGACAATGGTAAGTCTAAATTCTTTCATGGTGACAATTGCTTAAAGCTCAGTATCAGCTGCTCCTTTTTTCTCACCACTGCCCCTAGCCTACATCATTCATTTATTTTGCTGGCATTTGATTTTGATATCCCTGCAAAACATGGTGGAAACACAATGCAGAATTTGGAGGAGGAACATGAGCGCAGCTGGTTAGCGCCTGTCTCACGTATCTGTATCACATCTAATCAGCTCAGGCATCCAGGGCTGATTATCCCTGGATTGTACATCCCAGAAGTACAATCCAGGCAGTTGCACAGGGCGTCACTCTCAGGAGAGCCCCACACTTGATTTAATGCTCTGGTATTGGCATTTTGCAATTCTTACTAATTTTTGGAGAAGGGGTCTCACGTTTTCGTTTTGCGTGATACCACATATCACATAACTGTTTTGCAGCCACCTCAAAGTTTGGAATCCACACTTAAAGGTGACCCTGTCATCGCCAGATTGCTAAGGAGACGAAGAGGTAATTCCAGAATCAGAAACCTACGGGACACTTTAGAAACCATCTCGTCCTGCAGATAGGGTCACCATTTCATTTTATAGCTAGGGCTACTAAGATCCAGAAAGAGGAAATTGACTTCCTCAAGGTCACGGACAAATCCTGAAAAAGGAGTCAAATGAAAAGTCTGAAGTGGTGAGTCTGCAAGGCTGTGAATACTAAGGCTGCCAGCAAGTTTATGTATCTGATGCCCCCCGTGCATACCAATATGAAAATTCCTGGTTTTCACTTAGCTCAGTCAACTTTGGATTGATCTGGTTGAAGCAGGAGAAGGATGTGGATAAAACAGGAAGAGTGGGGGTGTGATCTTTAAACAGATCAAGAAACTTGTATAAACAGACCCATTTAGAATAAGGATTGTGAAGGGAAAAAGTCTTATATATGAACTCCACCCCCATGTTTGTTACAAAGGACAGACTTCCACCTAAACCCCTAAATAAACTTCAGAGGCAAAAGCATTCAGGAAAAACCCAGCAATATATTACCCAATTAAAAATGGCAATCAACTCAACATCCCTAATCATCAGAGAAATGCAAATCAAAACTACAATGAGATACCATACTCTAGTCAGAATGGCTATTATTAAAAAGTCAGAAAACAACAGATGCTGGCAAGGCTGTGGAGAAAAAGGAATGCTTATACACTGCTGGTGGGAATGTAAATTAGTTCAGCCACTGTGGAAAGCAGTTTGGAGATTTCTCAAAGGACTTAAATAGAACTACCATCAACCCAGCAATGCCATTACTGGGTATAAATCCGAAAGAAAATAAATCATTCTACCAAAAAGACATGTACACTCACATGTTCATTGCAGTGCTATTCACAATAGCAAAGACATGGAATCAGCTAACCTAGGTACCCACCAGTGGTGAATTGAATAAAGATAATGTGGTCTACATACACCATGGAATACTATGCAGCCATAAAAAAGAGTGAAATAATGTTCTTTGCAGCAACATGGATGCAGCTAGAGGCCATTATCCTAAGCAAATTAACACAGGAACAGAAAACCAAATATTGCATGTTCTCATAAATAAGTGGGAGCTAAACATTGAGTGCACGTGGACATAAATATGGAAACAATGGACAATGGGGACTACTAGAGGGGGAAGGGAGGGAGTGAGGCAAGGATTGAAAAAAAAGCTATTGGATACTATGCTTACTACCTGGGTAACGGGATCATTCACATCTCAAACCTCAGCATCATGCAATATATCCATGTAACAAACCTGCACAGGTACTCCTTTGCCTAAAATGAAAGTTGAAATTATCGTTTAAAACAGCAATCATGTTTAAGAACGCACTTAATTTCAGCTGGCTCCGCTTAGCTGGAAAATAGCTCGATAACCTGTAGGTCTCGGCTGCCTAGTTTTAGGTTAATGGCTGCACGCACTCAGAAAGTCGAGTTCCTGCAGCTGGTTGAGCGGTAAGTTGAAGTGAGAATTAGGCAAATGAGTCACCCCTTGCTCACATCTGCTCTTGTGGTCTGAGTGGGTGGATCTTCCTCTCCTCCCCAGCCACTGCTCAGGAATAGGCAAGGACACAAGGCCTGGGTGTAGAACCGCATCATTAAACCCACTGTGCTTGGCTCAGTGATGGGTGTAAGGCCCTAAGCTGGATCAATGGGCATCTTCCCCAATACTCTTGACAGCTCTGTCAAAAATTTGCTTTCCTCTTGTCTGAGACGGTAAGCAATGTGAGTTTGGGGCTATGAGTTGTCTTCTTGCTGCCATGTCAGGAAAGAACCTGTCTAAAAAATGAAGTCAAACAGTGGTAAGGGATACGGAGAAAGAGAGAGACAAGGTCCTAGCATTATTATTTGAACCTGTGGATTTAGCCATGTCTGAAATCAGCCCCCTCAACTTTTCAACTACGTGAGCCAATAATTTTCTTTTTTGCTCAAGCTAGTCTGAGTTAGAGGTCTGTCACTTGTGACTGTAAATATCTCACTCACGCAAAGGCCTCCTCCATTCTAGGCACTGTGCTAGCTGCTGGGATTATAGGAGTGGACAAAGACACATGTCATTCCTATCTTCATGGTACTCAGCATCCAGTGGAAAAGATGACAGTAAGCAAGCGAGCGAATACACAGATACATAAAATAGAATAATTACACATTGAGATTTATAAACAATTGATGCTAAAAGAGAGAATGAGAAAGGAGGACTACTTTAGACAGCATGGTGGGGAAGGCTCCCTTGAATTGTTTTTTGAGCTGAGAGTTTGCAGTATGAAGAACAGGGGGAAGAAAGTTTCAGGTGGTGGAGACAGCAACTGTTCTCAGGCTTCAAAGGCCTCCATTCATTCCAGGACCTGAAAGAAGGCCTTCATTCATTCACCCATTCAACAAACGTCTGTTAGACAGTGTCAAGTGCTAGGTACAAGGAGATAAAAGCAGCCCCTGGAGAGTTGATAAGAGATATTGAAAGCTATGCAAATGTTCGAACCATGTGATTCAGCAATTCCACTTCTAGAAATTTAGTCAAAAGAAAAAAGCAGGAATTTCTGCAAAAACATAGCTATCATGATGTTCATTGCAGCGTAATTTTTTCAACTCTGATTGAAGTGTAACAAACATACTAAAAGAGTGCACATAGACCGGGTACAGTGGCTCACACCTATAATCCCCCAGCATTTTGAGAGGCCCAGATGGGAGGATCATCTGAGGTCAGGAGTTCGAGATCAGCCTGGCCAACATGGCGAAACCCCATCTCTACTAAAAATACAAAAATTAGGCGAGTGTGGTGGTGCATACCTGTAATCTCAGTTACTCGGGAGGTTGAGACAGGAAAATTGCTTGAACCCAGGAGGTGGAGGTTGCAGTGAGCCGAGATCGCGCCACTGCCCTCCAGCCTGGGTGACAGAGCAAGATTCCGTCTCAAAAAAAAAAAAAAAAAAAAAACAGTAAACAGTTCAACTATTTTCACAGTGTGAACACACCCACATTATCAAAAAAGAGAAGAGAACATGCCCTGCACTCCAGAAGTCCCCTTTTGCCACCTTCTAGTCACAAATCCCCCTTCAATCAAGGGTAACTACTAGCCTGACTTCTAATAATATAGATTAATTTTGCCTCTTTTTACTTTTTTTTTTTTTTTTGAGACGGAGTCTCGCTCTGTCGCCCAGGCTGGAGTACAGTGGCCGGATCTCAGCTCACTGCAAGCTCCGCCTCCCGGGTTTATGCCATTCTCCTGCCTCAGCCTCCCGAGTAGCTGGGACTACAGGCGCCCGCCACCTCGCCCGGCTAGTTTTTTGTATTTTTTAGTAGAGACGGGGTTTCACCGTGTTAGCCAGGATGGTCTCGATCTCCTGACCTCGTGATCCGCCCGTCTCGGCCTCCCAAAGTGCTGGGATTACAGGCTTGAGCCACCGCGCCCGGCCCTCTTTTTACTTTATATAAATAGAATCATCCAGTATGTAACTTGGGGGAAAGGGATATGGGAAGGTCTTGGCTTCTTTTGCTTAAGTTTTGTGTTTGTGAGATTTCACTATATTGTTAATGTAGTTATAGATTGTTTATTCTGCATAGTATTCCATCATCATCATGTACCACAGTTTATTCATCTGTTCTACCATTTATAGACATTTGGGTTGTCTCTAGACTGAGACTATTACAAACAGTGCTGTTGTGAGCATTCTTTTGGTTAACATATATCTGCATTTCTTTTGGGTATATACTTAGGACTGACGTTGCTGAGTCATAGTAATGATCAGCTTTAGAAGATATTGTTAAACAGTCTAAGAAAATGATTGCATCCATTTACACCTCAATCAACTTTGTGAGAGACTTCTGGTTTCTTCACATGGTTGATAACACTCGACATTTTCCATTTTTTAAAAAAATTTAGCCATCTGGTGGGTATGTGTTGGTATTGACTTTTGGTTTCAACTTTCATTTCCCTGATGGTGAATAAGATGATTAGTGAAAACCCTGTCATCTGTTTATTGGCCATTAGATATTCCCTTTCCCGAGGAGCCTGTTCAAGTGTGTTTTCCATTTTTTAAGTGAGTGAGCTGTTTTTTTCTGTTGGTTTGCAGGAGTTCTTTAAATATCCTGGCTACAAGCCTTTGGTCCGTCGTATATATGAAACTATATTCTTCCACTTCACAGGGTATCTCTTTACTCTCCTTTGATACAAAGCAATTCTTAATATTAATGTCTTAGAATTCATCATTTTTATGAGTACTACTTTTTGTATCCTATTTAAGAAATTGTTGGCCAGGCGCTGTGGCTCACACCTGTAATACCAGCATTTCAGAGGCCAAAGCAAACAGATGTCTTGAGCCCAGGAGCTCCAGACCAGCCTGGGCAACGTGGCAAAACCCTGTCTCTACAAAAAAATACAAAAATTAGTTGGCTGTGGTGGCCCAGGAGGATCACTTGAGCCCAAGAGGCAGAGGTTGTAGTGAGCCAAGATCACACCACTGCACTCCAGCCTAGATGACAGAGCGAGAACTTGTCTCAAAAAAACAAAAAAAAGAAAAAGAAAAAGAAATTGTTTCCCACCCCAGGAGCAGAAAAACATTCTCCTATGTTTTTCTCAAAAAACTTTACTACATTCATTTTACGTTTAGATCTATAACCTATCTGAAATTTATCTTTATGATGGGAGGTAGAGATCAAGATAATTTTTTCCATAGGGCCGTGTTTCCCAAACTGCGCACCAAGTCACCCTTGGGCACTGCAGTCAACTTAGAGAGGGGGCATGGGACATTTTACCTTTTTGAGGGAAGCACAGTGAGAACTGTTGGATACCATATAAAACTGTTAACTGGAAATAGTTCACAATTTCAATGTTAAATCATACTCCATTCCTTTCAATGACATGATATTTTTGCAAAGCGGGGTTTTTTGAGGTTGCTATGATAAAAAGTAAATACCATGTGAAATCAGGAAATGAAAATGATGATGTTGTCTGATTTCAAGACCTGAGAAGCTGTGCAGTGCTCAACAGGAGCATGATCTACAGTCTATTGGTCAATATTGTGGTTACTTAAAAACAAAATATTTTCTTCTTTCAATTTACAAGTATTTTTTTTTCCAAACGATTACTACATTGTTAAGATACCATTATTCATTAAGTTGTTTGGATCTAACTACTTAATAAATAGAACAGTTAGGTATTTCTTTCTCTTTCTTTCTTTCTTTTTTTTTTTTTTGAGACAGTCTTGTTCTGTCACCCAGGCTGAAATGCAGTGGCACGATCTCAGCTCACTGCAAACTCCACCTCCTGGGTTCAAGTGATCCTCCTGCCTCAGCCACCCAAGTAGCTGGGATTACAGGCACATGCGATTATACCCAGCTAATTTTTGTATTTTTAGTAGAGACGGGGTTTCACCATGTTGGCCAGGCTGGTCTCGAACTCCTGACCTCAGATGGCCCACCTGCCTTGGTCTCCCAAAGTGCTGGGATTAAGAACTTTTAGGTATTTCTTTTGACTGAGGGTTGCCATGAAAAAAATTACTGAGACATTAAAGGTACCATATATGGAGAAAGTGTGGGAACCTCACTGAGACAGACAGACTCCAGGGCAGTCCCCACAGTTCCCACCCTCATGTTTGTGTTCTTCTGTGATCCCTGCTCTTGAGTGTGGATGGGATCCCTAACTTGCTTCTAAGTCATAGAATACAGCAAAGGTGACTGATGTATGTGATTGTATGTACAGTACATGATTGTGTTATATTAGATTGTAACACCCAACTTGGAAGCAGACTGCCTCCCTTGTTGGCTTTTAAGAAGCAGGTTGCCTTGTTTCAAGGTACTCTGTGGAGAGGGCCATGTGTCAAGGAGGTGAGGGCAGCCTTAAGCCAATGGCCAGCAATGAACTGAGGCCCTCAGTTTCCATCCTGTAAGGAACTGAATTCTGCCAATAACCACGCAAGTTTGAAGCAGGTCCTTCCCTGGTCCAGCCTCAGAAAAGACTGCAATGCTGGCCACCACTTTCTTATTTTTTGAGATGAGGTCTTGCTCTTTGCCCAGGCTGGAGTACAGGGGCACAATCATAGCTCACTGCAGCCTCCAATTCCTGGATGCAAGTAATCCTCCTGCCTCAGCCTCCTGAGTAACTGGGACTACAGGTGCACACTACCACTCCAAGTTTTTTTTTTTTTTTAATCCAGAGACAGGGGCTTGCTATCTTGTCCACGCTGGTCTTGAACTCCTAGCCTCAAGTGATCCTCCCACCTTGGCTTCCCAAAGTGCTGGGATTATAAGCATGAACCACTGCACCCGGCTGCTGGCCAACACTTTGACTGCAGCTTTGTGAGACCCTGAGGCAGAGGGCCTGGGTAAGCCATGCCCAAACTCTTGTCTACAGAAACTGTAAGGTAATAAGTGTGTGTTGTGTTAAGGAGCAAGTTTGTGGTAACATTGTTACACAGCAATAGATAACAAATGCACTCACCATATAGATATCTTACTGATCCAGCATCATTTAGTAAAGAGACTATTCTTTGTAGTATCAAGTCTTTTTCATAATAGAAGTAGAAACTACCAAAATTTCTTTTTTAAATAATGTGTTTTATTAGGCCGGGCACAGTGGCTCATGTCTGTAATCCCAGCACTTTGGGAGGCCAAGGCAGGTGGATCACCTGAGGCCAGGAGTTCAAGACCAGCCTGGCCAACATGGAGAAACCCCATCTCTACTAAAACTACAAAATTAGCCGGGCATGGGGTGCATGCCTGTAATCCCAGCTAGTCAGGAGGCTGAGGCAGGAGAATCACTTGAACCTGAGAGGCGGAGGTTGTGGTGAGCTGAGATCGCGTCACTGCACTCCAGCCTGGGCAACAAGAGTAAAACTCCATCTCAAAAAAAAAAAAAAGTGTTTTATTTCCTTCTTTTTTTGTTCTCCTAGGCTCTTAAAAACCACCAAAATTTCTGATAAAAGTTGATTAATAGACCATGATACATTTTGTCCACATGACAGAATAATAGACAACCCACAAAAATTATGTGGAAAATATCTAGTAACATGAAAACGTTTTCACAGTAGATTACTAAGAGAAAAATATGAATTTAAAATCACATGTTCAGTTATATTCTAATTGTGTAAAATGTGAGTACTATGTGTATCTGCATTGTAAAAAGACTGTTTTAAAATACGTTTGGGAGAGAGAGGATTACAGGTGTTCAACAACTTTTTGTGTGTTTTTAAAATTTTCTACAGAGAAATTGCCAACAAATATCCTGTAAAGAGAACATATTAGTTTTTACACGTACAGATTCATACACTTTTTTTTTCTTAAAATAGAGATGAGGGCTTGCTCCGTTGCCCAGGCAGGCCTCAAACTCCTGGCCTCAAGTGATCCTTCTGCCTCAGCCTCCCAAAGTTCTAGGATTACACATATGAGCCTCCATACCTGGTAAACATACTTTTTAAATAAAAAAGAACAGTCCCTGTGTTGAAGGAATTTATAGTGTGGAAGAAGGAGACAGGGTGTAGACAAATAAGAGTGCTGTAACATTAGAGACTATACATTGAGGACACTTTCGAGACCCACTGGAAACCATCTCAACACAGAAGGGAAGATATTGGCTCATGGACTTTGATTGGCCTTGCTTGGGTTATATGTCATCCTTGGATCAATTACAATAGACAGAATGTGGCATTCTAGGCCAAAATCAAGAGCCTGTGCTACGAGCCCTGCCTGTTGTTAGCACCATGTGGCAAAGGGTGGGAGGTGGCAAGATCTTTCCCCTTTCCCCAAGAAAGGGTGCCAGAAGAAGGGGGATGAGAAAGGTAATTGTGGGAGATCAAGCATGAAGCAGTTAGTTTTGCCTGGAGGAGAGGGACAAAGGCACACAGGAAGTGATACTCACGCTGAGTGTTCAAAGACGGAGAGGTGTTTCCAGGCAGCTAGTGTCAGGAGGGCATCTGTAGAGGAAGAGGGGGAGTGTTATGAGCAATGGGGAAGGGAGCCAGAGAGATAGTCAGAAGTGAGAACTGGATGTGGCTTCTGGGTCAGGTGAGGGTGTTGAGCCTTCATTCTGAGGGTCATGGGGGAGCCCTCAAAAATAAAGATGAGGACATGTGTGTTTGATCGCCTTTGCTTCTGCAGCCAAGTACAGTGCCTGGCAAACACCTTTACAAGCAATGATAGTAATAATATGACTGCCTCCTGCACTAGACTCTATGGCTCTCCGATGGCCATGAGGAGGATGGATTTGGGGGCTTTTGACAATAGCCTCCACTGAATTTGAATCAGTGTGTTTCCAATGTTTTTTACTGTGATCCTCAGTAGGAAACACATTTTACATTACAATTCACCTAAATTTCACTGAATTATGTTAAAAAAAAAAAAAAAAAAGCCCCGCCCTAGACTACCAACTCCATCTTGGCAGTGACCATGACTTATAACTCTTGATAATTACCATAGGTTTGATGTCTGGTGAACTGTCCCTTGGTGGGCCCATAATATTACTGTTACTACTAAGTGCATATTTACTGAATGAACAGGTGCAGATGTCGATAAATTATTCAAAATATTTGCAAACTACAAAGAGTTATACAGGTGCAAACAATTGATGTTAGCAACCAACTCAGACCGATATTGATGAGCCTGTATGTTAGACCAATTGCCAGAGCAGACAGTGGGAGGTGATGCTGAGGGCAGAGGAAGCGGGTAGAGGGAATTTACTGTCCGTGGTGGGTGGTTCTCCATGCACCAAATTTCAATGATTCATGCTACTGCCCGGGCCACGGTTCTCCTCCATAACCACACATCCTTTTTCACAGACTGTGAGTGATTTCGATAGTATATGAAAACCATGACTCAGAGGCTGGAAATCAGAGGGTTTTCTTTGAAAGTCCTAAAAATTTCACCTGAAAGAGAGTGCAACAAATGCACAAGGTAGTCTTTTTCTCTGAATAGAGACATGGGTTTAAAACTAGGAACAGTAAATGACACAGGCACAGAGAGGGGGAAAAAGCCACTTCGTAGATATCTTGAAAGTGCATTTGGCTCACGGAGGGTCTCCAAGGACCACTTAAGCCCATCATTTCCATTCCACCTCTTGAAGCTTATTG
Source organism: Theropithecus gelada (assembly GCF_003255815.1). Lineage (NCBI taxonomy): Eukaryota > Metazoa > Chordata > Mammalia > Primates > Cercopithecidae > Theropithecus > Theropithecus gelada. Next base: position 154,142,742 of record NC_037673.1, read on the forward strand.
ATCAGTACAGTTGCAAAACCCTTCCCATGTGTTCTCTGTAACCAAAGTTCTCTGAGTAAAAAGCCAAACCAAGGAAACAGCTTTAAAAGGAGAAGTTTATACTAACCGGGGCTGAGCAGTGGCTTCCTCCCAACATCAATATTCCTCCAAGGCTTAAGGATTGGGATCCCATTTGAAGAAGCACTTGTCGGAAGAAATAATGATTTTCTGTCTTTTTTCAAAGAGTTGGAAACCTTTGTGATGAACGAAGTCATCATTAAAGATTTTTAGTTCAGGATTGCACTCACAGTTTGATAGTTACAGATGACTGAGGAGAAATTTCCAATACCAATTACATGGACCCTCTTTCTTTCTTTCTTCCCTTTTTTTTTTTTTTTTTTTTTTTGAGACAGAGTTTCACTTTTGTTGTCCAGGCTGGAGTGCGGTGGGGCGATCTCGGCTCACTGCAACCTCTGCCTCCTGGGTTCAAACGATTCTTCTGCCTCAGCCTCCCGGGTAGCTGGAATTACAGGCATCTACCACCAGGCCTGGCTAATTTTTTGTATTTTTAGTAGAGACGGGGTTTCACCATGTTGGCCAGGCTGATCAAGAGCTCCTGACCTGAGTTGATCCACCTGCCTCGGCCTCCCAAAAGTGCTGAGATTACAGGCGTGGGGCCTACGTGGAACCTTTTTCATTCAACAAACAAGCAGAGAGTTAAGATAATACTCTAAAAAGGCCTTAGAGTTCCAGATTAAGGGACCCTGGGACCAGGCTGACTTAGGCTAAATTCCACTCTCTCCCCCATGTCACAGGTAAGATCCACGCCTTGGAAGTTAGTCAGGTAGTTTTTGCCCTGAACATCTTCAGTAATCAGCTTGAATTTTCTAAATGCAACTTCATCATTCTGCAAATGAGCAAGACTCACTTCAAACACATGACCCTTAAGACTACCAGGTGCAATTTTGGTTCCCTGGGTCCTGGTGACTAGTGTCTTTCCAATATTTCTTGCACTGAAAATAGCATGTGCTTTCACATCATACCAGTCTTTCTTAGAAAATGGATCAACCAGCCAAGGGTGGTGGCTCATGCCTGTAATCCTAGCACTTTGGGAGGCGGAGGCAGGTGGATCACCTGAGGTCAAAAGTTCAAGAGCAGCCTGGCCAAGATGGTGAAACCCCATCTCTACTAAAAATACAAAAATTAGACTGGGCGCAGTGAGTCACGCCTGTAATCCCAGCATTTTGGGAGGCCATGGAGGGTGAATCACCTGAGGTCAGGAATTTGAGACCAGGCTGGCCAACATGGTGAAACCCCGTCTCTACTAAAAATACAAAAACTTAGCCGTGCGTGGTGGCACACGCCTGTAATCTCAGCTACGTGGAAGGCAGAGGCAGGAGAATTGCTTGAACCTGGGGGGCAGAGGTTGCAGTGAGCCAAGATCGTGCCGTTGCACTCTAACCTGGGCAACAGAGCGAGAGTCTATCTAAAAAAAAAAAAAAAAAAAAATTAGCCAGGCGTGGTAGCAGGCACCTGCAATCCCAGCTACTGGGGAGGCTGAGGCATGAGAATCGCTTGAACCCAGGAGGCAAAGGTTGCAGTGAGCTGAGATTACACCATTGCATTCCAGCCTGGGGATAGGGCAAGACTGTCTCAAAAAAAAAAAAAAAAAAAAGAGAAAAAAGAAAAAAAAATGGATCAGCCACTTCTTGGCTCCCTTTTTGCTCTCTTTCATAAGGTGCTTGTTCCTGCCAACCACCATGTTGCTGCTCAGAGTGATCTTTTCAATAAATGTTACTGAAACAACTGGACATCCGTATGAAAAAAATGAACTTTGACCTTTAGCTCACATCATATAGAAAACTTAAATTGAAATAAATAATAGAGATAAAAGTTGTGAAAATAAATACATTCAAAAGCTGCTGGAATCCCCAAAGCACTTTTTTTCTGAGGCAGAGTCCCACCTTAGCCTCGAGTAGCCGGGACTACAGGTGCGCACCACCACGCCTGGCTAATTTTTGTTTTTTTTTTTTGTAGAGACAGGGTTTCGCCATGTTGCCCAGGCTTGTCTTGAACTCCTGAGCACAAGCAATCAGCCCACTTTGGCTTTTCAACTTGCTGGGATTATAGGCATGTGCCACTGCACCTGGCTTCCAAAAAGCCTTTAAACCTTGAGAGAGAACTGACTGTGATTGGAGTCACTTAGCATGTAGTTGCAACTTCTGCTTCTTAGATTATAGATCAACTCTCTTTTCTCATTGTTCTTGTGCTATAAATGACTGGGAGAGACCAGAGACCAGATGTCCTCCCCTTCTAATCACTGACCTTTGTTATAGATTGTCTCCTTCATTATTCTGTACCTAACTCAAACCAGATGGCACAAAAGACCTCATGACTGTTTCATCTTCAGTGTGGAATGTTAAGTGTATCTTTCCTGAAAGAAAAAGATGACCTTCACCAATCAGACCATTGCAATTATGTATTAAGCCTTACATAAGGCCGGACATGGTGGCTCACAGCTGGAATCCTAGCACTTTGGGAAACCAAGGTGAGAGAATCACTGGAGCCCGGGAGTTCAAGGTCAGCCTGGGTAACATAGTGAAACCCTGTATCTATAAAACATTGACTGGGCATGATGGCACACACCTGTAGTCCCAGCTACTCAGGAGACTGAGATGGGAGGATCACCTGAGCTCAGGAGGTAGCGCGTGCAGTGAACCCTGATAGTGCCACTGCATTCCAGCCTAGGTGGCAGAGTGAAACTCTGTCTCAGGAAAAAAAAAAAAAAAAAAAGTCTCATATTTTAAAAAAAGTTAAAATTCTGTTTTTTTCCCCCTAAACTTTGTCTATATAAACAGCCCCAAACTTCTGCACTTCAGAACACATCAGTGCAATTCCATCTTTGGAATTTGTGCTCCCTGGGTGGCTGTCCTCAAGCCTTGTGCTAAAAAAAAACTCTACGTTTAATCATATTTTCTAACTTTTATTATTTTAGGTTGACAAAGTAAAAGCTAAAACTATAAAACTTCTAGAAAAAAATAGAGGAGAAAATATTCACAAACTACGGTCTTGAGGTAGACAAAGATTTCCTGGACAGGACACAAAAGTATAAACCATAAGAGAGAAAGAGAGAGAGAAAAAAAAAAAGATAAACTAGACTTCATTAAAATTTAAAAACTGCCTGTACTTTGAAAGATACTATTAAGAAACTGAAAAGGCAGGCCACAGTCTGGAAGAAAAGATTTGCAATGCAAATATTAAATAAAGGACTTGTACCCAACACACATAAAAGAACTCTGAAAATTCAATGAAAGAAGGCAACTCACACACACACAAAAAGATTTGAACAAACCCTTCAAAAAAATGATACATGAATGGCCAGCAAATACATGAAAAGGTGTTCAACATTATTAGTTATCAGGGAATTGCAAAGTAAGGCCACTGTGAGATACCACTTAGAAGAATATTCAGCTTTAGAAAACAGTTTGGCAGTTTATGTATCCCTTACCCTACGACCCAGCAACTCAACTCCTAAGTATTTATTGGCTTGAGAGAAATGAATCACCTAGGCCCTTTATTTAGCTTCCCACAAATTCACTGATTCACTCTGTGACACTGGCCAGGTTCTTCCCATCTCTGGCCCTGTTTTCCATCTGTGGAAAGCAGATGCATGGGTTGGGCTAGGTCAGGGATGGCAAACGACTTTTATCTTGAGTACAAACTCCTTATCACTGCCAGGGACTGCCCAGACCACCTCTGTGATGAGAAGGAATGTCTGATAGAAGGTGAGAGCTCTGTGACCCACTAACAATGTCTGCTAGAAACAAGAGAATGACCCAGAAAGGCCACGTACTTCCTATGTGCTATATGCCCACAAAAAGATTTGTGCATGAATGTGCATAGCAACTGTATTCATAGCAATTGAAAACTGGCAATAACTCAAATTCCAGATACATTGTGGTACATCCACACAACAGTTTATTACTCAGCAATATGAAAGCTATTAATATATGCAATAACGATGATTCCTTTCTTCATATTGAGTGAAGGAAGCCAGAAACGACTCTATAAGTCAATGTATATGAAACTTCTAGAAAAGGCAAAACTAAGCTATACTGACAGGAAGATCAGTGGTTGCCTAGGATTGGGGTGAGACAGGGGACTGGATGGAGGTGGCAGGAGACTTCTGAGGGAATGGAAACGTTCTAAATTTTGATTGGGGCAGGTGCACACATTTGTTAAGATTTATCAAGTTGTGGCGGGGGGCAGTGGCTCATGCCTGTAATCCCAGCACTTTGGGAGGCTGAGATGGGCAAATGACTTCAGATCAGGAGTTTGAGACTAGCCTGGCCAGTATGGTGAGACCCCATCTCTACTAAAAATACAAAAATTAGCTGAGTCGGTGGTGGGCACTTGTAGTCCCAGCTACTTGGGAGGCTGGGGCAGGAGAATCTCTTGAACCCTGGAAGCAGAGGTTGCAGTGAGCCGAGATTGAGCCACTGCACTCCAGCCTGGGTGACAGAGTGAGACTCCGTCTCAAAAAAAAGGATTTATCAAGCTGTATGTGCACTTAAAATGAATGTATATTAATATATGTCAATTATACCTCAAAAAATGATTTTTACAAAAGTAGCCTTGAAATGTAATGAGCTATTCCTTGAGCACATGGCAGGAAGAGGGAGACATACTGCCAGATATACTGTGGGAGAAACATGGAAGTGAGAAAGGACAGGGCACCCTCGGAAACACATTAGTTGGTAAAATCGCTCTCAGCTTTGCCAAGACCTTTCAGGTGCGCTCAGAGAGGCTGGCCAGTTGCTTCTCAGATACCCTGTTAGAAATTTGACCATGGGCCTAACAGGACCAGGGCTGCCATGGAGCATGGAGAGAGGGCCTGGAGCCCAGGATAGATCATCTGACTTGGTTCTGAGTTCTCCATAAAAATCCCCATGGCCTCTCTCCTCCTCCAGCCTCACGTACCCCACCTCATCTCCTTAAGAATCTAGGCGCACCGCACTCAGGCAGGCAGCTGTCAACTCCGAGCCCCTTCCCCTTCTCCTTCGGGTAGAGTCCCAGTGTTCAGACATTGTCATAAGTACTGTTCTTTTAAAAAGCTGGAAAGTTGGGTTGAGGAGTTTGGGGCTATTATTAGTGCCAAACACTATAAAAAGGAAATGCCACTGATAATCTTAGATGGCTGTATTTTCATACGGGAATAATTCAAGCTTCCTTCTTAGAGTTCTTAGTCATAAGAAACCCTTCATAAAAATACTCCCTCGGGTCATAACCTCAAACCTAGCATTGCTCAAATCCTTTGGGACTATTCAAGTTAGGACTGACTGGGAGAGCTGGCATTTTTTAGCCCATTTTTATGGCTGCCTCCTTCTGAGTTGCTCGTGTTGTTCTACTGGAGGAAAATAACGAATGATTCAACCTATGCACAAATATGTATTTGCACTGCTTATATGGAGGCGGCATAGCAAAGGGCCTTAGGGGGCAGGCTTCTGTCAGGTTTAGCTGAGCTCTGTCCCTGGGGGGTGTCAGGTAAGTTGCTCATCCTTTCTGAGCTTCTCCTAAAAAATGAGCTGTCAACCCTAGGAGCTAATGCCTGGTGGCTGCCACTTAGTAAATTCTACGTGAATATTAATTTGTTATTATTATCACTGTTATGCATTCAGTTATACCATCCACCATGGGTACAGCAAAAATGCTGTTTCGGATTTGAGAATCCTACATTCTACCTTGCTACACAAAGCGTACAGACAGGAGAATAAAAGAACAACAGAAGTGATGACACCCTACCCTGTGATGGAGAAGCTACTAAAAAGCATCTCCTTTCATCTTTCATACACTGCTGGTCCCGTGCTTTGAGTGTTATTGAGAAGCAATGTGTCAATATGTGTCAGAAGTCTTTAAAATGTGTTTGCCCTTTGACCCAGATTCCCTCTAGAAATTTTCATAAGAAAACAATTAAATCCGTGAGCAGGGATTTCTCCTGGATATTACTGAGGGCAGCAAAAATTTGGTAACAGTCTGTCTGAATGACTAACAACGGAAGTTAAATGCATATTTAGACATTGTGATTGATCAACATTTATGCAAAGCAGGTCACAAAACAGTATGTGCAGGGTGGGTCCATTTCGAGGGTATGACCTGAAGTAGGATTTTTAAAAATCAATACATAATAATTGTGCATATTTGTGGGGTACATATAATTTGATACAAGCTTATAATGTGTGATGATCAAATCTGGGTAATTAGAATATCCATCACCTCAAACGTTTATCATTTCTTTGTGTTGGGAACATTTCAAATTTTCTCTTTTAGCTATTTTGAAATATGCAATAAATTATTGTTAACTGCCGTCACCTTACTGTACTATTGAACACTAGAACTTGTTACCTTCTATCTAACTGTATGTTTGGACCCATTAGACAACCTCTGTTCATCCTCCCCTTCCCCAGAAATAGTGGTTTGTTTTTTCGTTTTGTTTTTTGAGAAGGAATCTTGCTCTGTCATCCAGGCTGAAGTGCAGTGGCGCAATCTCGGCTCACTGCAACCTCCACCTTCTGGATTTAAGCAATTCTCCTGCCTCAGCCTCCCAAGTAGCTGGGATTACAGGCATACCACGCCTGGCTAATTTTTGGTCTTTTTGTTGTTTGTTTGTTTTGTTTTTGTTTTTGTTTTTTGTTTTTTCAGTGGAGATGGGGTTTTGCCATGTTGGCCAGGCTGGTCTCGAACTCCTGACCTCAAGTGATTCGCCTGCCTCAGCCTCCCAAAGTGCTGGGATTACAGTCATGGGCCACTGTGCCTGGCCTGAAATCATGTTTTTATTAACCAGAAACTCTAAGAAGGAAACTTGAATTGTTTCCATATTACAGATAATATCTATATACATATAAGAGAGAGAAAAGCTATATAGACCTTACTCACCAATGGTTTTATTATGTATGAGTATTTGAGTGGATTTTTTTCATTTCATTTATTTGTACTTCTATAGAGTATTGCTTTTATATAAGAAAAAAACCCCAGAAAATTAGGAAAAACCAATTCAAATAATCTAGAAAACTGAAAGAGAGAACAAATACAGCACAATAGGCAAAGTAAGCAGTAACGTGATTTTTCCTTGACATTTGTAAGAATTCTAGGCCTTTTATTTAGCTTCCCACAAATTCACTGATTCGCTCGGTGACATTGGCCAGGTTCTTTCCATCTCTGGCCCCGTTTTCCATCTGTGGAAAGCAGATGCATGGGCTGGGCTAGGTCAGGGATGGCAAACGACTTTTATCTTGAGTACGAACCCCTTATCACTGCCTGGGACTGCCCAGACCACCTCTGTGATGAGAAGGAATGTCTGATAGAAGGTGAGAGCTCTGTGACCCACTAACAATGTCTGCGAGAGACCTGAGAATGACGAATGACATAGAAAGGCTATCCACTTCCTGTATACTCCATAATGTAAAGGGCTTGTACAACTCGATGAGTCTGGCACATCTTTAAGCAAAAATATGAACCTGAATTTGAAAAGTCATAGGGTTGGGGGTACCTAACTACATGTATTCGTTTTTGATTAGGTTACACTGAATCACTAATTTTCCATCTTACTTCACAGACCCTGAGACATAACTTAGGATTTACTAAAGCAGAAAATGGCCATGGTGGTGGCGTCTCAATTGTATTTGCACCCATTATGTCCCATCCCAAGGACAAGGAATAGATCTGCAGCTGTTGTTTCAGCCTCTTCAACCTGAAACAATCTGAAAGTCCCAGCTGTTGCAGGGCATAAACCTGATCCTGGCTTTGTCCTTGGTTTATGTCTCATGTTTTGGGGAACTCCGAAAGCCACACTTCTGGGGTTGATTCAGAGAAGGCCACCTTTAATCATTACCCTCCTGGAAAGTAGAAGTGCTAAACGCACATTTGTTAGTGGACTTTCCAGCATGGAGTGGGGCCCATTCCTCTCTTGACTCAAGGCCTACAGAGGAGAGATGACATTCCTAAAATCACGCATGAAGTTCAATCTACACCCAGCTCTGCCTGCAGGCAAGCAAACATGGATTCTTTGGTAAAAACCCACATCAGGTTGTCAGCGGCTTGCTATTTGGAGGAAGGGGCAGTCTGGAGGGCTTGACTGCATCTCAGCTGAACCACACTAATCTACCATAGCTTCCACAGAGAACAGCAGGCTGTATTCAGGGATCTCAGCAACAGCTGTGCCTTCCAAACCAAGACACTTCAGAAAAATGATCCGAAAGTGGGCCGGGTGTTTCAGCAGGATTTGGTGGGACTTTCCTACTCAAATGGCCCTTTGTGTGCTTTTAAAAGACAGGGCATTAACCTCGCGCGTGGCTAAAGCATGATGGATGACTTGGAGTTCTCTATTTACATTTGGCTGGTGGCCACAGCGGAACCGTCAAAATGCCTGGGTATCCGATGGACAGTACCCGGCTTGTTCAGACTTGTTTCTGATGGAGTGAGTGGATCCCAGAGCTTTTGCTCTGCCTAGGTTTGATAAACTAAACATGGCCAGGCTGTTAAAAAGCTGACTCCAGTGTTCCTCTCACGGCAGCAAAATTCAGTGTCCTGAATCCATAGCCTCTTTAATCATCTTTGTTTATATTCAGCATCTTTATCTACTTCGGGGTTACTCTGATCTCTGCCCATTTGTTGCAAGATGTGTGTGGTCCTGCCCAAGACTTAGGCATCAGGAGCACAGGGCCTGTGCTCATGTCGCTTCTACCCAGCTCCATGAAGTCACCTACTTGATCTTTTTCCCTTCCCAGTAATACGCTTGGCAAGTGAGAGTGAATCTGGATTCGTCGGTTCTCCAGACAATCTTGTCAGGCCAGAGGGAGCCAGAAGTTGACCCTCTGCATCATGCTGGCACCATTACGTGAGAGTGTGCAGCACTCGCAGGCAGGAGCTAGCTAGGGTAAATTAGTAGGCTCTTTTCTGGCAGACCTGAGTCCTGCTCCTCCATTAAAGAGGAGCTGTTAAAGTCAATTGCTCCTCACTGGGCCTCAGTTTGTTCACCTTTCCCTTGTGTTTTTCATGAAGCTCAAAGGAGAAAGCGAAGTGTTCTGAATGACTTTATATAAACAGGAGAATGTGGTAGTGGCCGGTACCCTCCTAACAATAGTCCCATCACATCTTGAGGAGAGAGAGAAGCTAAACACTAGCGCAAGTGGACACTTAAGTAAGATAAACTTATTTCCCTTCTAATCATTTTCGCAAGCTTGGCCTTGTTGTAGCAGCTTGGAGGATTTCAACTGGGTGTCCCAGAGACATATAAAATAGAGCAGAGAGGGGATGCACTGATCTATTGCTAACAACACAAGAGGGAAATACTGGGACGTAACTACTGTTAATCATAATGACAAACACGTTAGTATTTATTATCACCCAACACTGTGTATAATCATTAACCTTCCACAGCAATCCTGTGAGGTATGTGTAATCATTATTCTTATTGTATGGAAAACTGAAGTTCAGAGAGGCGAAGTTACTTACACAGTGTCACACAGCCCTAAAAGTGATGGAGCCAGGAGTCTTTCTCAGATATGCCTGATCCCAAAGCTGATAGGTGAAAAATGTGCAGTATGAAAAGCATTCTCTGGGCTTCAAGATGTTGACTGGCTTCTTTTTCTTCTTTTTTTTTTTTTTGTTTTTTGTTTTTAATCATTATTGGGCAGTCTCTCACCCGGAGTAGGCTCAGAAACTTCCTTGACTGACTTCTTGCATCACATGAGGGGCCTGTTTATATGTCCCTGTGTTTGTCCAGACAAATTCGCAATAAATAAAAACCCACTATCACCACAACCCAAAAAACAACCTTGAACTAGCTAACTGTTCAAGAACCAGTGAGGATGAGCCCTGCAGGAAATGGAACCAAAGACTCAAACAGTGTCGGGCTCCATGTCTTCCTGTCTGCTTCTGTGTTGCGACGATTTGCTCCTCCCAAAGATGGGCTTTACCCAAACCCCAGAGAACACGGCCACAAGTAGATCCAAACTCACATTCTTAGAGAATCATTTTCCATGAGGAAAGCAAAGTTGCCTGCCCCGGAATGTTCACTTAGAAAAATCCTTGTGAAGGCTCTGACTGGCCTGCTGGGTAGGACACCCAGCCCTGGGCCAGTCGCTGTGACCGGGTGTACTATTGTGATCAGCCGTACCAAAACTGAGGATCTCTCAAAGTAACAGGCAGGAATGGGGGTGGTTATCACAAGCAGGCAGGCAAGGTAGCAGGGATCCATTGTGCTCTGGCAGGTGGCAATGGAATAAGGGATGTGTTGGTGGCCCCTTTATTCTTGCAGCTACCTTTCATGTTTTCTTCCAACCTAAGCTAGCTCAGGATCTGGACAGGGTGTTCGTATCTATGGAAGGAAGGACTTAGCCTGAGAGTTCTGCTTGACGTGGATCTTACCCCAGGATTGTTTGTCAGCAAGGTTAACGTGGCAGAGCAGAAAGACTGCTGAGTTTGGAGGCAGACAGACTGGAGTTCAGGTCTTAACTCTGCCATTACTTGCGGGGTGGTGTTGGATAAGTCGCTTTACCTCTATGAGTCTTCAATTTTTTTCATTGGCTAAATAAAGATGATAACACCTATTTACAAGCTCGTTATAAGAACTAAGTGAGATAATCACATAAACCATCAGATACAGTGGCATATACTAGGTGCTCAATAAACTGTACCTTCTACTAATTAATTCAACAAATATTTAATGAGCATGCAATACATTGCAGGCACAGTGGTAGGTGTTAGGGATAATACATCAAGCAAGAGATATAATGTTCCCATTCTTTTGGAGCTTCTAGTAGTGGGGGTTGGTGGGGAAAAATTAAGTGAGAAAGTAAGACAATTACAGGTAATAATGAGTGCTTTGAAAAAAAGAATTTTTTTTTTTTTTTTTTTTGAGACAAGGTCTCACTCTTCTGCCCAGGTTGGAGTGCAGTGGCACAGTCTCAGCTCACTGAAGCCTCTGCCTCCTACACTCAAGCAATCCTCCCACCTCAGCCCGCTGAGTAGCTGGGACTACAGGCATGCGCCACCATGCCTGCTAATTTTTGTAGTTTTTGTAGAAGTGGGGGTTTCACCACATTGCCCAGGCTGGTCTTAAACTCCTGGACTCAAGTGATCCACCTGCTTCAGCCTCCCAAAGTACTAGGATTACAGGCATGAGCCACCACTCCTGGTCAGAAAAAATGAAATTATTTTTGTGCTTATATTTATTATTAGTGCAAAAACCCTCCTGCGACGATGTTTGAACCTCTCTGTTCAGTCTCTCACCACCCATTTATCTACGTGTTGGAAATCATTCTCAGAGTGCAACAATTGCTTCGAGCTTGACTTTGGAAAGGGACTGAACTATTAGCTCTTAAAGTGACATGGAAGAAAGGAAAGGAAAATGGGATGTTGATAGGAGGAAAATCCCGATGTTATCCCTTAGCTCCCAAATTCCATTTCTTTTTTTTTTTTTTTTTTTTTTTTTTAGATGGAGTCTTGCTCTGTCACCCAGGCTGGAGTGCAGTGGTATGATCTCCGCTCACTGCAACCTCCACCTCCGAGGTTCAAGCAATTCTCCTGCCTCAGCCTCCCGAGTGGCTGGGATTACAGGTGCGTGCCACTATATCTGGCTAATTTTTATATTTTTAGTAGAGATGGAGTTTCACCATGTTGGCCAGGCTGGTCTCAAACTCCTGACCTTTCAATCTGCCCACCTCAGCCTCCCAAAGTGCTGGGATTACAGGCGTGAGCCACTGTTCCTGGCCCCAAATTCCATTTTGTAAATCATTACCTGGTGGGTTTCAAGATCACCTCGGAAGCCTTTAAAAGATACAGATTCTTAGGTTGCATCCTCAAATATTCAAATGCCAGCAGTTCAGGGAATTTCTTTTTTTCCTCTTTCTTTTATTTTTAAGCTTCATGGTAATTTATATGGGCAATCAGACATAAGAAGCACTGCTTGCCAGCCAGCCTATGAATTCCATTAGTCAGGTTTAGAATACAGGGATGCATTTGTTATTCTGCTAGTCAATGTATACTTCTTTTTTCTAGTTTCTAGGAGAAGACATGGGTCATGGTTGGCCCCCAAGGAGCTTAGAATCTAGGGGGAGATATAAACAAAGTTGCTATGGGAACACAAAGCAGGAACAATTAGTCTTTGAAAATGAGAGAATGCTTTCCGGAGGGAAGAATTCTGAATGAGTTAGAATTTGGTTCAGCTGCATGTGACACAGAACACAAAATTATAGTGGGTTAAACTAGGTAGAAATACATTTTTCTCTCATATAAAAGTCCTGAGGAAAGTAATCCATTGCTGGTATGATGCTCCCATCTTGTTTTTTGACCCTCTTCAGCATGAGTCCTATGTAGTCCAAAAGGGTTGCTCACATTCCAACCATCCCTCCCATATTCCTCACAGTAGGAAGGACAAAAGGGCAGAGAAGGGTATAATCTCTTCCTTTAAAAATATTTTCTGGAAGGTGCATATGAAACTTCCATTGTAATGTTATAGTCCAGAGCTTGGGTACTTGGTCACACCTTGCTTCAGGAGATGAAACAAAGTCTTTTTTCAGAATGGCCATGTACATAACTAAAAACTCAGGTTCTATTACTAAAAAAGAAAAGGAAAGCAGCCATTGGGAAACAACTGGTGGACCTCTACACTGAGATGTGAAGAATGAATAGCAATTAGGCAGGGGAAGTCACATAGCAAAGACTGTCCAACAAGGAGAACTAATGCGTATCACGTCCCCCTCGGCAGGAGGGACACCAGGAAGCACCCTTCTTTCCACATCTTCGTTGTCATCCTTCATGTTGTGATCTAAAGCCCTCCTGGATAGTGAAACTCCGTCTCTACTAAAAATAGAAAAATTAGCTAAGCATAGTGATGGGGGCCTGTAATCCCGGCTACTTGGGAGATTGAGGCAGAAGATTACTTGAACCTGGGAGGGAGAGGCTGCAGAGAACTGAGATCGCTCAACTGCACTCCAGCCTGGGCAACAGAGGGAGACTCTGTCTCAAAAATAAATAAATAAATAAAAAAACAAAGTCCTCCTGAGATGAGTCTGCTGGCCCTAGCTATTCAGTGCTTGGATTTACAATGACCTCAGCACAATTCTGACCTTAAAGCCCTTCATGCCACTGGAATGATGGCTGCTTCAAGAAAACCCCTCCTTTTCATTTGTCAGTAAGAGAACTCACTCTAAGATCTCATCATTGACATTTACCAGGACAAATTTCTGAAATCTCTTTAGAAGAAACTACAATCCCAACTCTTTGATATGATTAATTATGGCACATCTGCCTGAAGCAATATTATACAAACATGGAAGGTGATCATTTATGAAAGCATAGAGTATGAGAAACAGCTCATGACAAAATATTGAGAAAATGCGAGACTGTGTATGTGCTGTGAGTATAATCGTGTGAAAGATGTGTGTGTATATAAACAAATATTAGAAAGAGCATCATAAAAAAATGATTATTGGATGGTTAAAGGCTTGTTTCTCCTTGGAAAATTCCCTTTAGTGTGGTTATGTTGTTTTCATACATAAAATTTGAAAATAAGTCTTGCAAACATTACATATTGTCAAAAAAATGTTATGGTGTCAGGTAAATATACATAAGAATCACCTGAAAAGCTTACTAAAAATGCATATTCACAGGCTCTAGCCCAAGTTCTGATTCTATAGGTCTGAGGATTGGCTGCATTTTTAACAAGCATTCAGAGTCATTTTGTTGGAGGTGGTGCATCGACAACATTTGAAAACCACTGCCATAGATGGTGTCTCAGAGACACCTAAAAATAGTTGGGACATTATCTGTGCCAAAACAGCCTAGCTTTGTGTTGCACCAAAGACTCTAGGCCAGGCCGGGAGCAGTGGCTCATGCCTGTAAGCCTAGCACTTCAGGAGGCCGAGGTGGGTCGATCTCCTGAGGTCAGGAGCTCGATACCAGCCTGGACAACATGGCGAAACCCCATCTCTACTAAAAACACAAAAATTAGCCAGGCATGGTGGTGGGCGCCTATAATCCCAGCTACTTGGGAGACTGAGGCAGGAGAATCACTTGAACCCAGGTGTCAGGGGACAGAGGTTGCAGTGAGCCAAGATTGTGCCACTTCACTCTAACCTGGGCAAAAGAATGAAACTGTGTCTCAAAAGAAAAGAAAAGAAGAAAATAAAAAAGACTCTAGGCCAATATTCCTTTATCATTGTTGGGGAAACAGTACAAAAGTTTGAAACAAAAACTCCGTGTTAAGAAAAATGCACTCTGTCCCTGGTTTGTAAAGTGAAATATCACTAAAAGGTACAGCTTTGATGATTTTTCTTTGAGTCTTCCAAGTAAACTTAAAGGTATCTGATAAAAGCAACCCAATTTTGAACAGTTACATTTCTCCAGTTCCCTTAGAGTCCCACACTTCCTATATCTTATTCCATGCCTTCCTAACAGGCGCCACACAAATTCAGCTGTAATCTGCCTTCAAGTGTAAGGCATGGTAATTTCAAGTCCTACAGCTGAATAACATACTCTGCATAAGCCAGCTTTCTGAATAATTCAACATTCATTTTCTTTATTATTGATGTAGGATTTTTCTTCTCGGTCACTTTGCAAGCTGGGGACCCCTGGCTGATGACGCCCCGCCCAGATGTCGCTCAGCCACGCTGGCATGCCCCAGCTCACCTGTGTGATAGTTTGTACCTGCATTGGGCCTTCTTGAGCTCTTGTACCACGCCCAAGAAGAATGAAGATAGGCAGGACATTGAAGAGTGAGGAGGGCAGAGAAGAATTTTATTGAGTGATGACACAGCTTTTAGCAGAGAGGGGATATGGGGCTGGTCCCCCTACCTCAAGACGGGAAAGTTCTTCGTGTGGCTGGGTCTGCCTTTTAGGGACTCAGAATAGGGCTTATGTGCTGATTGGTTTGTTAGTACGCAAAAATGTTTAAAGCAAAGATACCACTCAAAGGTGGGCATGATAGTGTAGAAAGCCAATTAGGAAAGGGTAGGTATATATAAAATAGGTGAAGGGTAAGGACCAATCAGAGGAAAGCGGGCCAAACGGGAAGACAATTTCTCAATCCAGTCCGATGATTTAACTTGTAGCTTGGCTTTCAGGCTTTAAACTGTCTCCGGCTTGGAGTGGGGTTTCACCACAGGCCCACCCCTATCTGCCTAGGCATTTGGCAGCCGCCTGCCGCTCTCATTAGGGTGACCAACTCATCACAGTTTGCCCAGGAGTTTCCTGATGTTAGCACTGAAAGTCTTATGTTCAGGAACCCCCTGCTCCTCAGTCCTGTGCAAACCAAGACCGGGACAGTTGGTCACCCTATACCTTCCATACGGCTTAAAAGAAGACATTCTCCAGGAGGATTACTCAGCCTCCACAGTGTGCCCAGAGAGCACAGGCAAAAACTTAGCTTTCTAAAGAAAAAAAAAAAAAAAAATACAGGTAAGGTGCTGAGATATACATACGTGTGTGTGTGTGTGTGTGTGTGTGTATAATTTATTTTTTTTTTATTTTTTTGAGATGGAGTCTCACTCTGTCGCCAGGCTGGAGTGCAGTGGTGTGATCTTGGCTCACTGCAACCTCCAGCTCCCTTGTTCAAGCGATTCTTCTGCCTCAGCCTCCTGAGTAGCTGGGATTACAGGTATGCATCACCATGCCTGGCTAATTTTTGTATTTTTAGTAGAGACGGGGTTTCACCATGTTGGCCAGAATGGACTCGATCTCCTGACCTCGTGGTCTGCCTGCCTTGGCCTCCCAAAGTGCTGGGATTATAGGTGTGAGCTACAGGGCCGGACATGCTGATCATTATTTTAAGAAATAGGACATTTCGGACCAGGTGTGGTGGCTCACGCCTGTAATCTCAGCACTTTGGGAGGCAGAGACAGATGGATCACTTGAGGTCAGGAGTTCGAGACCAGCCTGGCCAACATGGTGAAACCCCATCTCTACTAAAAAAACACAAAAATTGGCTGGGAGTGGTGCCACGTGCCTGTAATCCCAGCTACTTGGGAGGCTGAGGCAGGAGAATCACTTGAACCGGGGAGGTGGAGGTTGCAGTGAGCCGAGATCATGCCACTGCACTCCAGCCTAGGCGACAGAGTAAGACTCCATCAAAAAAAAAGAAAAAAAAAAAGAGAAGAAGGGGAGGGGAGGGGAGGGGAGGGAAGGGAAGGGGACATTTCGGCCGGGTGTAGTGGCTCACACCTGTAATC
The DNA here is from genome assembly GCF_003255815.1 of Theropithecus gelada. Taxonomy (NCBI): domain Eukaryota; kingdom Metazoa; phylum Chordata; class Mammalia; order Primates; family Cercopithecidae; genus Theropithecus; species Theropithecus gelada. The sequence goes on from NC_037673.1 coordinate 154,158,947, forward strand.
CCGCCTGTAATCCCAGCACTTTGTGTAGCCAAGGTGGGCAGATCATCTGAGGTCAGGTATTTGAGACCAGCCTGGTCAACATGGTGAAACCCTGTCTCTACTAAAAATACAAAAATTTAGCCGGGCATGGTGGCGCGCACCTGTAATCCCTCCCAGCTACTCGGGAGGCTGAGGCAGGAGAATCGCTTGAACCCAGAAGCAAAGGTTGCAATGAGCTGAGATCATACCGTTGCACTCCAGCCTGGGCAACAAGAGCAAAACTCCGCCTCAAAAAATAAAAAATAAAAATAAAAATAAAAGAACATTACCCTTAAGTGGTTTCAGAGAAAGAGCCAGAGATGTAAAGGTGTTGCAAGCAGCCCTTTCCCATCCCCCACCTTTTCTTACAAATATTCATTACTTTGAGAAAATTTTACTAAGATTTGTGCATGTTAAACTCATCATCACAAAGGAGAGATTTGTAAAGTTGAATCGGGTGGTCTGAAAGCAGAATTCAGAGATAAAGGGTAAATTTGTCAAGAGGATGTGAAATTTTTCGTTAAGTAGAATGTGATAAAAAGCAACTCCTACACTTGTTTTTAGATAAGTAGTTTTATTGTGATGCCTTTGAAAATTCTCTTAAATCTAAAAAGTTAAGAAGACCCAGAAAGCTAAAAAAATGTGTCCCAGCAAAATCTGTTCCAAAATGTAAGACAAAAAATTTTCAGAATTACTCCGCCCTCATCAAAATCATACTACTTTAAAATATTGCAAGCAGTTCATAGAATCTCCAGAAGTTCATTTCAAAATCAGTTCCAAACTACAATTTTCAAAAGCAGTTCATATTTTTTGCCTCAGGAGTAATCCTACCAACAGCTGGTTGACACAGTGAAAAACATACTTGTGTATCTATTTAGCACATTTGCCTGCTTGAATTCTTGGGTGCAATATCAACGTTCCTTAAAAAACCAGTTTAAATAGAAACAGAGGGACTCCTCCCTAACTCATTTTATGAGGCCAGAATCATCGTGATAACAAAACCTGGCAGAGACACAACAAGAAAAAGAAAATTTCAGGCCAATATCCCTGATGAACATCAATGCAAAAATCCTCAATAAAATACTGGCAAAACGTATCCAGCAGCACATCAAAAAGGCTATCCACCACAATCAAGTCGGCTTCATCCATGGGATGCAAGGCAGGTTCAACATATGCAAATCGATAAACATAATCCATCACATAAACAGAAACAATAACGAAAACCACATGATTATCTCAATAGATGCAGAAAAGGTCTTCAAAAAAATTCAACACCCCTACATGCTAAAAACTCTCAATAAACTAGGTATTGATGGAATGATTCTCAAAATAATAAGAGCTATTTATGACAAATCCACAGTCAATATATTGCATACTGAATGGGCGAAAGCTAGAAGCAGTCCATTTGAAAACCGGTGCAAGACAAGGATGTCGTTTCTCCCCACTCCTATTCAACACAGTATTGGAAGTTCTGGCCAGGGCAATCAGGCAAGAGGAAGAAATTAAGGGTATTCAAATGGGAAGAGAGGAAGTCAAATTGTCTCTGTTTGCAGATGACATGATTGTATGTTTAGAAAACCCCATCGTCTCAGCCCAAAATCTCCTTAAGCTGATAAGCAACTTCAGCAAAGTCTCAGGATACAAAATCAATGTGCAAAAATCACAAGCATTCCTATACACCAATAATAGAGAAACAGAGAGCCAAATCTTGAGTGAGCTCCCATTCACAATTGCTATGAAGAGAATAAAATACCTAGGAATACAACTTATAAGGGATGTTAATGACCTCTTCAAGAACTACAAACCACTGCTCAAGGAAATAAGAAAGGACACACACAAATGGAAAAACGTTCCATGCTCATGGATAGGAAGAATCAATATTGTGAAAATGGCCATATTGCTCAAAGTAATTTACAGATTCAGTGCTATCCCCATCAAGCTACCATTGACTTTCTTCACAGAATTAGGAAAAACCACTTTAAAGTTCATATGGAACCAAAGAAGAGTCCATATAGCCAAGACAATCCTAAGCAAAAAGAACAAAGCTGGAGGCATCATGCTACCTGACTTCAAACTATACTACAAGGCTACAGTAACCAAAACAGCATGGTACTGGTACCAAAACAGATATATAAACCAATGGAACAGAACAGAGGCCTCAGAAATAATGCCACACATCTACAACCATCTGATCTTTAACAAAGCTGACAAAAACAAGCAATGGGGAAAAGATTCCTTATTTAATAAATGGTGTTAGGAAAACTGGCTAGCCATAGGCAGAAAACTGAAACTGGACTCCCTCCTTACACCTTATACAAAAATTAACTCAAGATGGATTAAACACTTAAACGTAAGACCTAAAACCATAAAAACCCTACGAGAAAACCTAGGCAATACCATTCAGGACATAGGCATGGGCAAAGACTTCATGACTAAAACACCAAAAGCAATGGCAACAAAAGCCAAAATTGACAAATGGAATCTAATTAAACTAAAGAGCTTCTGCACAGCAAAAGAAACTATCATCCCAGTGAATAGGCAACCTACAGAACGGGAGAAAATTTTTGCAATCTATCCATCTAACAAAGAGTTAATATCCAGAATCTATAAGGAACTTAAACAAATTTACAAGAAAAAGAAACAACCCCATCCAAAAGTGGGCAAAGGATATGAACTTCTCAAAAGAAGACATGTATGCAGCCAACAAACATATCAAAAAAATTTCATCATCACTGGTCATTAGAGAAATGCAAATCAAAACCACAGTGAGAAACCATCTCATGCCAGTTAGAATGGCAATCATTAAAAAGTCAGAAAACAGATGCTGGAGAGGATGTGGAGAAACAGAAACGCTTTTACACTGTTGGTGGGAGTGTAAATTAGTTCAACCATTGTAGAAGACAGTGTGGCGATTCCTCAAGGATCTAGAGACAGGAATACCATTTGACCCAGCAATCCCATTACTGGGTATATACCCAAAGGATTATAAATCATTCTACTATAAAGATACATGCACACATATGTTTATTACAGCACTATTCACAATAGCAAAGACTTGGAACCAACCCAAATGCCCATCAGCGATAGACTGGATAAAGAAAATGTGGCACATATACACTATGGAATAGTATGCAGCCATAAAAAAGTATGAGTTTACGTTCTTTGCAAGGACATGGATGAAGCTGAAAACCATCATTCTCAGCAAACTAACACAAGAACAGAAAACCAAACATCGCATCTTCTCACTTATAAGTGGGAGCTGAACAATGAGGACACGTGGACACAGGGAAGGAAACATTACACATCGGGGCTTGTCAGGGGGTAGGGGGCTAGGGGAGGGATAGCGTTAGAAGAAACACCTAATGTAGATGATGGGTTGTTGGGTGCAGCGAACCACCATGGCACACGTATACCTATGTAACAAAACTGCACGTTCTACACATAAATCCCAGAACTTAAAGTATCATTTAAAAAGCCAGTTTAGTAGCCAGTAAATTAACAATTATAAGTTTCAGTTTTTCAATCTTTTAAGACCATTAAGATACAATGAAGAAAACTTTATTCAGCCAGTGCTTTCACTAAGGAGTTTGAACTACCCAATGCAGAAAACCATATGCAAAGTCAACAATTTTTAAACCAAAGCCACCAGCTATTATTGTTTTCTGAAGTGTGCTCTGTGAGATGTTAGTAGGTGATATGTTAACACAAAAAGTTGGGGGAGTTCACCCTAAATAAGATTGGGAAATGCTGAAATAGAGTTTAACATGTTTCTTTACTGTAAGACTTTTGAGGCATAACAATAATAATGGACACTGACACTCTTTAAGGTGGGGTGTGACATGTTTTTTCCAAACTTATTTGACCAAATTTTGTCAGAATATCTAAAAGGCTTGGATCTCACTGACAAATGTAAAGAAATACTGCTCTTGACCTCCTAAATTTGGTAACTCAGCTCCTTGAAAGTTCAGACTAACTCTATTTTCAGTCAATTTGCAGTGAAACTAGTTTTCATTTGCAAATAGCCAGAGCAGTTTTGCCCAAAGCATAGAACAGCTGAGTGACATTCTAAACATATTGAGATTTCAACATATTTTGAGACTATTCTTATAACAAATGTCATTACCTAACAAACAAGGCAGTGAGACCTATTAGAAAGTACTTGTGGCTTTGAACTTGGAGAATTTCACTTGATGACTTAGAAAGGCAGATGAATTACTGCCAGTGGGGCAGGGCTTTGTTTGGTCTGTAGATCTCTAGTCGGTGGTTTGAAAAGCTGTAAATGATCAGATATGGGCATTTGTAGTTGGGAATGCTTATCTGCAATTAGGTACTTTCTAAATGAAATACTCATATTTCCCAGCCCAAATCGTACTGTGGATCTAAACAATCTAAACTCCTGGCTTCTGATCCCAGCACTGAGGAAGAGGAAGAGTAAAAGAATTGCCCAGCGTTAGCCATTAAAAGAAAAGTTTAAGGAAAGAATTGGAGAGGGGCAGGGCTACCCTACAGACAGGCAGTTAGGATATACTGACCTATGCTTTATCTCATTCACTGCTTTATACAGTGATTCCACCAACCAATTTGTCTATAATAAGGTCTATGGTAAAAATCCAGTTAGTCACAAAGGTGCTATTAAATGAGATGAGGTAAAATAGGTCAAATTGTTGCATCCATTTCTCCTTAATGGTATAGATATCAAATGTGTAGACAATCAAATGTTACTTTAGTTCAGATGTGAGGTGACATAATGTTTGCTATCACCAAGAAATTCTAGTTTTGCTCTTTAACGACATCAAAATGGCATTGAGCATAGTAATAAAGAATATAAAACCATGAAAACAAAATTTGTATTGGGAAATGTCGTACAATAAACGTTGTCTGATGAAATGTATTACATTAAGAAATTTTGTTTAAGAAACAAATACAGGTGTAGTAAAGGAAGAACGTGGAAGCTTAGAAGAGATTTCCACACACAATTTCCACACTGTTTTAAGTAGCAGGATCTCAATTTGCATAAATTATATGGTAATTGAAGAAAAAGTGTATTGGTTGGTGACTATTTCCCATCATCAATTCACTTTGTACCTTAGAGATCTTTTACCATGATCTCAACTCTGGCCGTCCTGATACTGTTCTAAAAAGGCCTTCTCAATCCCTAACTGGGTACTTACCAGGAGGTTATGTCACAGCTAGAGTTTTTTTTTTGTTGATCGTGAATTAAATAAATTCCACATGCTCTTAAATAAACTTCACAGTTTTCAAGACAGCTGCTTGAGCCAAATCTGGAAGAGCTCTTCCATTCTGGGACGTGCTTAAGTCACGTGTACATATGTGTAAAGAGTTTGGAAATGGCATCAGAATGTGTGCACATCTTTGTTGATACATGTTTAAGTCTCATGTGAGCTAATAGAATCTATGCAATTCTGGAGACTATTAGGTAAAAATGAGTATCTGTATATGGTACAGAAAACAATCTTCTATGAATAATATTCTGTTTGCTTATTTCTATCCCCCAAACAGAAAACATTCAACAAGAACAATTTTATCTATGTTTATTTAATTACAACAAAGAACAATGTATGCCAAATGGAAAAAAATACTTTAAAATGATAAAATATTTAGAAACAGAAATGACTAAATTTAGCTGAAGGAATCACCCAGGTGCCATTAAAACACATTTGGAACTTATAATTTGTTATTAGTGTAAGTTAAATTTAGCAACCGAGTCCAAGTTCACTAAGAGTTGTCAAAATACTTTCAAAATGTTACATCAAAAATTGACAACATCCATAAGTATTACATAAACAGCAAACAAAAAATCATTAAAAAAAATGTATCCTGAGATAAAATAAAAATCACACTATGCTAGATTTATACCCCTTTTCCCCTCACATACAATTGTGAGGCTTCAGTATTTTGCATGTTCCAGGATAAAGTAATAATAATATATGTTGATGCAAATTTCAGCCATTAAAAATAAACTACTTAATAACTTAAATATTCCTACAATGAAACATCCAGACTCTAGTTTCACTAATGAAAATTTTATGAAGACATAAATTGCATTTGGTTTTAACTCCTCAAATCATGACTGAAAAAACTTTCAACAAAGAATTCTAGGCTTTTTTTTTCTCATACCAACTGACCCAGAATATATTTTAAGAAATGTTTATTTTCTGTGCATATTTGTTTTAAAATTATAAATCCCTGAGCACTTTTTCTTCTTCCTCCTCATCACTGTCAGTGACATTGACTTGCTGGATGCTAGAAGGAGTTGATGTCGGGGCTGTGAAGACATTCTCCAAGGCTCCAATGTCCAGTTGAGGCACAGGGTTTAAGTATTCTTCCCCACTGTGGCTATGACTGTTATAGAAAGAAGTTCCATTCATGTTCTCACAACTCCGAGAATTTTCGCTGTGTGTGCGTTCACTTGAGTAGTCTCTAAAAGAATAGTCTCTATTTAAAGCTGAAAATATAGCCTCATGTTTTTGGTACCTGTCTTCATAATAACCAAGGCATTCTGGCATTGAACTCGGAAAATTTCCATAGCCAAAGGGAGGCCGACTGTAAGGGCATGTACTGCAGCAGAAAAACACAAACAAGGAATTAGATCTTGCCCACATACTGCCTTGCATACAGACTAACACAGCAAGTTAATGCATCCTCTTCGGGGCTTGGAAAGTTCCTTTCTGCAACCACTTCATGTATTCCTCTGCTCTTTTCCCACTGCCCAGTCCCCATCCACAAGAAACCAGCACTGTTATCTATCATTAGCCTCAGGCTTCTTACCTTTTGACAACCATGATAACAAAATTGCTAATTCTGGTCTTTCTCTCATGATGCCTCATACCACATAAGGTTTTGGAAATGCAGATGTGTGTTGAGCTATGCTAAGAATTGACACTTAGTGGCTGGGCGTGGAGGCTCACACCTGTAATCCCAACACTTTGGGAGGCCGAGGTGGGCAGAATATGAGGTCAAGAGATTGAGACCATCCTGGCCAACATAGTGAAACCCTATCTCTACTAAAAACACAAAAAATTAGCTGGGCGTGGTGGTGTGTGCCTATAGTCCCAGCTATTCAGGAGGCTGAGGCAGGAGGATCGCTTGAACCCAGGAGGTAGAGGTTGCAGTGAGCTGAGATTGTGCCACTGCACTCCAGCCTGGTGACAGAGTGAGACTCCGTCTCAAAAACAAAAACAAAAACAAACAGAATTGACACTTAGTAAACAATGCAATGGTGCAATAGTTGTTTTTCCTGGTTTTTTTTTTTGAAAAGGAAGCTCATGGTGGGGGGGGGGAATGTATAACTACATTGAAATCTAGAGATCCGGAATATTGAGGCACTGAAACAGAAGACAACTTAAATTTTTTCATTGACATTCAATAGTAAAGTAAATTTAAAACACTGTTACTACTAGAAAGATTTAAAACTGATAGTAAACTATGATCTTAAAGGTCTTTTCCAAAACATTTTTTGGAGGGCAAGAATGTGAAGAATCAAAAAGACATTTTGCAGTTTTACAAATTACGGTTTTTTGGCCGGGTGCAGTGGCTCACGCCTGTGATCCCAGCACTCTGGGAGGCCAAGGCAGGCGGATCACAGGGTTAGGAGATCGAGACCATCCTGGCTAACATGGTGAAACCCCATCTCTACTAAAAATATAAAAAATTAGCCGAGCATGGTGGTGGGCACCTGTAGTCCCAGCTACTTGGGAGGCTGAGGCAGGAGAACGGCGTGAACCCAAGAGGCGGAGGTTGCAGTGAGCGGAGATTGTGCCACTGCACTCCAGCCTGGGCGACAGAGCAAGACTTCGTCTAAAAAAAAAAAAAAAAAATGGCACATCCAAAATTTCTGCCACTTTCTGGGCACAGTAGTGCATGCCTGTAGTCCCAGCTACTCAGGAGGCTGAGGCGGAGGATCACTTGAGCCCAGGAGTTTGAAGCCAGCCTGGGTAATATAGTGAGACTTCATCTAAAAAAAAATAATTTTTAAAAAACATTACACCTCAAAAATTCTGCCACTCAGACCCATTTGTCAATTTTTTTAAGTATTATTCTCTTTCAAAGGCATAAAACAGGAATTATAGGAAAAGGTAGAGTCCAACCATCTAGTGACAGATAATCATAAACATAATGATCATACTCATCAGCAAAACCCATGGCAAGTTAAGTGTTTCATTTCTTGCCTTTACACACACACACACCCCAACTTTGTTTCCATACTTTTAAAAACCTAAGTATGACAGACTAGACATTATCTCAAATTCTGAAACTATGCCCTACCCCCAAATCTTCAAGTACTAGGTACCTTGCTGGTGTTAATTATAACAAATGAGGTAAAGTTTCTAAAATTTTTCAGGTTTCCATGCCTACTGCCACTCTTAGTTCAGGCATTTTAAATTTAATATACATGTCCTGAATATACTGTGCTTCTTTTTTTTTTTTTTTTTTTTTTTTTTTTTTTTTTTTTGAGACAGAGTCTTGCTCTGTCACCCAGGCTGGAGTGCAGTGGCATGAAATTGGCTCACTGCAATCTCTGCCTCCCAGGTTCAAGCAATTCTCCTGTCCCAGTCTCCCAAGTAGCTGGGATTACAGGTGCCCACCACCATGCCCAGCTAATTTTTGTATTTTAGTAGAGATAGGGTTTCACGATGTTGGCCAGTCTGGTCTCGAACTCCTGACCTCAGGTGATCCATCTGCCTCGGCCTCCCAAAGTGTTGGGATTATGGGTGTGAGCCACCGCGCACGGCCAAATACACTGTGCTTCTGGCTAGCACAACTTCGCTCATATAGCAGGTCTCTCCATCCATTGAATTCCACAGATAATTCAAGGATGATAAGAGGCTGACTAATGGGTACAAACATACAATTAGAAGATATAAGTTCTAATGCTCAGTAGCACTGTAGGGTGACTGTAGTTAGCAATAATGTCTTGTGTATTTCAAAGTAGCTATAAGAGAGGACTAAAAATGTTCCCAATATAAAGAAATGATAAATAATGAAGGTGACAGATAACCCAAATACCCTGACTTGATCATTACACATTTTATACATATTTATGACATGTACCCCATAAATATGTAAAATGTTATGTATCAATAAAACAAAAATATCTCCCTTCCACAAAGCCTTCACTTCAGCTAGAAATAATTCACCCAATAACTATCTTTTTCAGGACTCAGTGTAGGCAAGATGCTATGTTAAGGTTTGGTAGATCATTTTTTAAAAAACATAAAATCTAAGTATATATTAGACATGTGCTAAAGTCTATAATGCCAGCATTATAGTGACTATTTTGGTTTGGTAAAGACGAGTTAGTGTTATGTTCAGAGAACAAAAAGATCAATTAAGACAAAGGCAATCCTAGAAGGTTACATGAGTGAAAGTAAAAAACTATAAAAGCATCATGGTGTAGGGAGAAAAACATTACTTAGAATAGTCCAAATAATAATATTATCCAATAGGTAAGCATTTACTATTTTTTAGGCATTGGCCAAGGAGTGTATATATTATTTCAATATAACACTGAACGACACTCAGAATGACCCTAACGGATAGATACTATAAATATCTCCACTGTACAGATGAGGAAATGGAGCTTTAAAAAGGTTAAATAACTTGCTCAAAATGGTAGAATTAGTAAGTGGTAGACAGAATCAGCCAATTTGACTCCAGAACTTGTTCTCCTAACTACCATGCCACCCTACCCAGGCTCTAGTTCTAGCTATGCCACATAAGAACCTGGTAAACTTAAGTAAATCTTACTTTATCTGATCCTTGTATCCTTCTTCTATAAAATAGGGATAGCAATGCCTGTTCTGTCAACCTAAAAGGTCTGTCATAAGGAACAGGAGAATATCAGTAATGGAAACTAGAAACACTATTTCAATGTATGACTGGTAAGTCTTATAAGAAATTATTGCAATCTTTAGCTTGAGGATTTGACTTTGGTTCTTTTTTTTATTTCTATCTCCTTATTGATATGATCTATTTGGTAAGACATTGTTCTCCCGGTTTCCTTTAGTTCCTTGAGCATATTTAAAACAGCTGATTTAAACTGTCTAGTAAATCCAATGTCTCACCTTCCTTGGGGATAGTTACTACTACTATCTTTTCCTTGTGAACGCCCTACTTTCTTGTTTCTTTGCATATCTTGTAACTTTTTGTTGAAAACTGGATGTTTTGAATATTATAATGTGATGCCACTAGAAATCAAATTATTTCCCTTATCCAAGGTCTGTTGTTGTTGCTTGTTTGGGATTGTAGTTGTTTATTTGGTTTTCTAGAGTATTTTTGTAAAGACTGTATTCTTTGTTATGCATGGTCACTGAAATCTCTGTTCAATTAGCTTAGCGGTCACAAATTTGAAAGAGATTTCCTTAAAAACCTAGAAACAAAAACAAAACAAAAAATATTATCCTGGTCTTTGCAGATTGGCTTTGAGTTGGGGCACTCCTTACATACTTAGCCAGGCTGTTTTCAATTCAGCCTTAGTCTTTACTTCCTGCTTACACAGAGCCTACAGATCAGTCAGTTAAAAGCTCGGGGTCTTTTCGTGTGTTTTCTGAACATGGGTCTAGTTCTGGATATGTGTGTGGCCTTCTGGATGTCCTATATATATATATAAAATATTATCATTACTTATATATATATTTTATCTATATAATTTAAGAGATGGGATTTTGCTCTGTCACCCACGCCAGAATGCAGTGGCATGATCATAGCTCACTGCAGTCTCAAATTGCTGGGCTCAAGCAATCTTCCTGCCTCAGCCTCCCAAGTAGCTGAGACTACAGGTACACCACCACGCCCAGTAACTTCCAGAGACTTGAATGGTTGGTTTTTAAAAATAGTTTTCACCAGTTACACTAGTTTGCTAGAGACTAGGTCCATGGAGCTCCCTGTGCTGTCATCTCAAAAATGAACTGTATTCTCACTTACCTTTTTAATCATTTGATTCTATTTCTGTTCTTAAACTTTGCTCTTGGATGCAGTTAAATAACTTAGAAACAAGTTGGTCCTTTCAGGTCTTGCTTTTAAGAGTTTTGAGCTGAGCATGGTGGCTCACGCCTGTAATCCCAGCACCTTGGAAGGCCAAGGCGGGTGGATCACCTGAGGTTAGGAGTTTGAGACCAGCCTGGTCAACATGGTGAAACCTCGTCTCTACTAAAAATACAAAAATTAGCTGAGCGTGGTGGTGTGGCCTGTAGTCCCAGGTATTCCGGAGGCTGAGGCAGGAGAATTGCTTGCTCGAACCTGGGAGGCTGAGGTTGCAGCGAGCCAAGATTATGCCACCGCACTCCAGCCTGGGCGACAGAGTGAGAATCCGTCTCAAAAAAAAAAAAAAAAAAATTAGAGCACAATGGCTCATGCCTGTAATTCCAGCACTTTGGGAGGCCAGGAGCTTGAAACCAGCCTGGGCAACAACGCGAGGCCCTGTCTCTACAAAAAAATGAAAATATTAGCTGGACATGGTGGTGCACACTTGTAGTCCCAGTTATTCAGGAGGCTTAGGAAGAAGGATTGCTTAGGCCCAGGAGTTCAGGGCTGCAATGAGCTATGCTCATGCCACTGCACTGCAGCCTGGGTGATGTAGTAAGACTCACCCCGTAAAAAAAAAAAAAAAAAAAATTTTTTTAGTTGTGACCATAGCAACATTTAGGCTAAGGCTATCTGAAGCAAGACCCTTCTGAGTACCAAATGTTCTGTGCCCCATAGAAGTTTTCTAATCTAGTTAGTGGCACTATTCCCAGCACTGTTCGTGCATGATTGTCAGATACTGTTTTCTCTAATCCTTTCAGGTGGTTCTCTCACCGCCTTGGGTTGTTTCTTCACAAGTATTCACTAATTAGTACTTCACTGAATATTCAAGAGGGGCCCTACACAGTCATTTGGAGTTCCCTCTGTGTGTAGCTCTTTTCTCTGGTACTCTATCCTGAAAAGTCTAGCTAACTAGGTCTCACTGGACTTGCAGTAGAGACGGGTGAAACCCCATCTCTACTAAAAATATAAAATTAGCTGGACATGGTGGTGGGCACCTATAATCCCAGCTACTCAGGAGGCTGAGGCAGGAGAATCACTTGAACCCAGGAGGCAATGCAGTGAGCCGAGATCATGGCATTACACTCCAGCCTGGGCAAAAAGAGCGAAACTGCATCTCAAAAGAAAAAGAAATGTCTACATCCAGTGGATAGGATGATTTTAGACTCTGAACCAATGTGTGAAACACCTTGGGAATTTTATTTCTAATGAAAGTCACATAGAGCCCTGGGTAAAAACAAGATTCTTCTATGCTTTACCTGGATCAATGACAAAAACTTTCTATTCCTTTTATCAAGGTTAAAAAGTCCTTCCAGCCCGTGTGGTGGCTCATGCCTGTAATCCCAACACTCTAGGAGGCCAAGGTGGGCAGATCACTTATGGCCAGGAGTTCAAGACCAGCCTGACTAACATGACAAAACTCAGTCTCTAATAAAAATACAAAAATTAACCAGGCACGGTAGCTTGTACTTGTAATCCTAGCTACTCAGGAGGCTAAGGAACAAGAATTGCTTGAACCCTGGAGGCAGAGGCTGCAGTGAGTTGAGATCACACCACTGCACTCCAGTCGGGCAGGCAGAGCAAGACTCTGTCAAAAAAAAAAAAAGAGAAAGAAAGAAAAAAATTCCTTCCAGGGTCTTGGCTTTATAGAGAGGTTTTAGTTTCAGTACCTATCACCACCTTGAACAGGGGAGCAGAGCAGGGTCAAAACCTCATCTCTATTCGCTTCGCAGACATTAAAACTCAAGTTTATGTTTTTTTCTGTTTGTTTTTGTTTTAGAGACAGGATCACAATTTGTTGCCAAGGCTGGCCTTAAACTCCACCTCAGCCTCCCAAGTACTTGGCTGGGACTACAGGCGCGTGACAGCATATCCAGCTTAAAACCCAAGTTTATAACCAATGTAACTATTTCTGAATCTGAAAATCATCTCCAGGAACATTATAACTAGTTTTCAACTTGTTGATCATTTTGGCACATGGTGAGTTCCTTGCTGGTGAGTTCACGTAGGTATTAAATTATTCATATTTAAATTCAATATTTCTAGCTAGTTACAGCAGAAGGTATTCTATGTTAACGAAGTCTATCATGTTTTAGGACTGTAAGTTTCCCTCCTCCATAAAAGTTTAGGCAAAAGTTTGTATATGTATGTAGATATGCATTTTTATGGAAGAAGTCTATAACTTCCATCAAATTCTCAAATGGGTCTCTGACCCAAACAAAGGTTAAAGAGAATTGCGTTTAACCTTTTATTCATTTGCCTAAAATTTTACAATTTCGATGCTATTTTACAAATCCAGGAATTCTTTGAACTTCCCCACCATATATCTGAGTGTATTTTCCATATATTTCAAGCTAGTAAATCCCCATTTGTCTTCATATCTTTTCTTTATCCCTAATTACAATAGATTTTAAACACATATTTTTTACTCAATGGCCAACAGAATGAAGATCCTATGTATCGCCCTTGAATATGAAAGCCCAATATACTGCAAGAAGAAGAAAGAGGAAGGGGTAGGGAGAAAAGAACTAGTCTGAAGAACTAATGCAGTACACAGAAAGAGAGCATTTTGATAAACACAGTATGATGATGGTTAAGATCTGAAGGCAGGAATAAGATGTTAGCCCCAGAGATGGGGAGCAGCACTTTTGAGTGTCCACCTGTTTTGTAAAGTGACTCCTTGATTAAACCACCTAGCCTACTTGATTTTTACTCTACATACACAGGGCAAAATGAACTGTTTGGTGAAAAAAAACATTTTTTGGTTTTCTGAGACATGGTCTCACTCTGGTGCCCAGGCTGGAGTACAGTGGTGTGATCCTGATTCACTGCAACCTCTGCCTCCCGGGTTCAAGCGGTTCTCTGCCTCAACCTCCCAAGTAGCTGGGATTACAGGTGCCCCCCACCACACCTGGCTAATTTTTGTATTTTTAGGAGAGACGGGGTTTCATCATGTTCACCAGGCTGATCTAAAACACCTGAACTCAGGTCATCTGCCCGCCTCGGCCTCCCAAAGTGCTGAGATTACAGGCATGAGCCACTGCACCCACTCAGAAATATTCTTTACAGGAGATTCCATTATCAATTGGGAGAAAAGAAAAATTGAGAGAGAATCAATTAATGTTGGCATTTAGAGTTTACTGAAATATACTATCTAGACAGTCATAAATAATCTATTTCCTTGGAAAAATTATCATCAGACACATACAGGTATAAGTCAGAAAAACAATTGAAAAATACTATAATTCATAAGGCTAGTGTTCTTTTCTAAAAAACTATGCATAGCTTAATGTTTATAATTGACATACTGCTCTGACATTCTTAAATGAAATAAAATTCAGTATAATTACTTAGTCACTTCATTTGGTTCTTCCAATAGCATTATTATTAATTAGCAATAATAGTATTAATGAAAAAGGTAGTTTTTGTCTTCTAAGAACTTACTTTTGGGCAGGCATGGTGGCTCATGCCCGTAATCCCAGCACTTTGGGAGACTGAGGCGGGTGGATCACCTGAGGTCAGGAGTTCGAGACCAGCCTGACCAATATGGTAAAACCCCATCTCTACTAAAAATACAAAAATTAGCTGTGCATGATGACAGGCACCTGTAGTCCCAGCTACTCGGGAGGCTCAAAGAGGAGAATTGCTTGAACCCCGAAGGCAGAGGTTGCAGTGAGCCAAGATCATGCCACTGCACTCCAGCCTGGGTGACAGAGCAAGACTCTATCTCAAAAACAAAGAACTTACTTTCAAGAGCTTCCTTTAAAAATGTTCCTTAAAGTGTCAGATAATTTGTACATTAACAGCCAAATCTTACAAGCCTTGTCATGAATGAGTAAGATAGACTTCTAGGATTTAATCTATGTAATATGTAAGGAAACATTACCTGCCCCAACGTCCACTTGACTATGTGAGTTTTTTATTCAAAAGTATATTTTTTTCATATGATTCTCTGCTAGCAACTAACAGCTGTCAATCAAGAGGAACCATCATAAAAGAAGTCTTACTGATATAGTAAAAAAGACAAATATGAAATTCAAAATCAATCAAACCTGAATTTGACTATTGGCTCTGCCACTGTATAATCTTGATGAGGTTATTTATTAATCCATTTACTAATCCCATTAACTGAAAAAGTAGAGGAATATTATACCCAAGTCACAGGATTGTTATAAAAATGACATGTAAAAATTCTTAGCTCTCAAAACACTAAAACAAAGAAAAATACAACAAAGAAAAAACTAGTAACAGCTAGAGTGAGATTGTGGTACACAGCCTATTGTAATTGACTCTTATTCGCCTATCCTGTGAGTAAATAGGGTCCAAGCATTTGCCATATTACAAAATTAATTATGTAACAAATATAATTTCCACAATTTTTGTTATAGGCCTCAAGGCTCTAACTAAGGCCAAGTGTTCCCAAATTTATTCATTTATTAAATTCAATCTACATCCTTCATATTATTCTTATATCTAGGAAAAATTTTGTAAAATTCTCCAAAATTCCTGTAAAATCCTAGATCCTAGAAGATAGCAATGAAAACAGATTATCAACCCCCTGGCCTTAAATTAAAAGTCTCTTGAGGTTTGATCCCTTGAACTAAAATACTTAAGGCCGCAAAAGATAAAAAGATTCTACATAAAACAAAACAGGCCGGGCGCGGTGGCGCACGCCTGTAATCCCAACACTTTGGGAGGCCGAGACGGGCGGATCATGAGGTCAGGAGATCGAGACCATCCTGGCTCACACTGTGAAACCCCGTCTCTACTAAAAATACGAAAAATTAGCCGGGCGTGGTGGTGGGCGCCTGTAGTCCCAGCTACTCGGGAGGCTGAGGCAGGAGAATGGCATGAACCCGGGGGCAGAGCTTGCAATGAGTGGAGATCGCGCCACTGCACTCCAGCCTGGGCAACAGAGCGAGACTCTGTCTCAAAAAAAAAAAACAACAACAACCCTAGATAACAAAATTCTCCCTTTCTCCCTATCTAATCCTCTGGTTCCACTTTCTTCCAGTCCTGAGCTAAGGACCCAAAAGCAGGCAATCCCATTATAAATTGAAAAAACATAATATATACCTCAAAAGTTGTTTCTATTGAGGTGTAGGTATACCCTAGTGGGAAGCAGATTTACTCGTTAAGTAAGAAACAAAAAAAGATTGGTGTTAGACACTTTAATACTCCCGTCTCAACAGAAACCATCTCTGTCTACACATTTAACAGTAATTGAAAAGTAAAGGCTAGGCCAGGCATGGCGGTTCACGCCTGTAATCCCAGCACTTTGGGAGGCTGAGGTGGGCGGATTATCTGAGGTCGGGAGTTCGAGATCAGCCTGACCAACATTGAGAAACCCTGTCTTTATTAAAGATACAAAAAAAAAAAAATTAGCCAGGCGTGGTGACGCATGCCTGTAATCCCAACTCCTTAGGAGGCTGAGGCAGGCGAATTGCTTGAACTCGGGAGGCGGAGGTTGTGGTGAGCCGAGATCGTGCCATTGCACTCCAGCCTGGGCAACAAGAGCAAAACCCCATCTCAAAAAAAAAAAAAAAAGAAAAAGGAAAGTCGAGGCTAATACCACTCTATCAGAATACTTTGAAGGGAGTTAAATTTCTATCATTCCAAAATGAAGTTACACATTTGTTTTCCCTAGATACTTCCCTATGAAAATGAATTCCTTTATTGGTAATTTACATGGGAAATTTTCCAGTTTGGTAAAAAGGGCACAAAGAGGTAGTATAACTTTGGTCTTGTCATTTAACCTAGGTAAATAAACAATTTTTCACTTAGACCAAGTGCCCTCCTCTATACCCTTGCTATTCAAAGTGTGGTCCATAAACCAGCAGAATTGGCAATTACTTAGGAGTTTGCTAGAAATGCAAAATACCAGGCATACTATACCCCTATATAGGATACTACTATACCCCAGACCCAATGAATCAGAATCTGCATTTTAACAAAATATCACGATTTATATACACATTAAAGTTTGAGAAGCATACCCTCTATACAATAAGCACACCTCTATACATTTGACTAAACAATCTTAAGGTCCCTTATAGTTATTTTGCATGAAAAATTCTATCTGACAACATTAAAGCTTATATTCTTTTTCTTATAGTTATTTTGCATGAAAAATTCTATCTGACAACATTAAAGCCTATATTCTTTTTTTTTTTTTTTTTTTTTAGATGGAGTCTCGCTCTGTCACCCAGGCTGGAGTGCAGTGGCCGGATCTCAGCTCACTGCAAGCTCTGCCTCCTGGGTTTACGCCATTCTCCTGCCTCAGCCTCCCGAGTAGCTGGGACTACAGGCGCCCGCCACCTCGCCCGGCTAATTTTTTGTATTTTTTAGTAGAGACGGGGTTTCACCGTGTTAGCCAGGATGGTCTCAATCTCCTGACCTCGTGATCTGCCCACCTCGGCCTCCCAAAGTGCTGGGATTACAGGCTTGAGCCACCGCGCCCGGCCCCTTTTTTTTTTTTTTGAGATGGTCACCCAGGCTGGAGTACAGTGGTGTGATCTCAGCTCACCGCAACCTCCGCCTCCCGGGTTCAAGTGATTCTCCTGCTTCAGCCTCCTGAGTAGCTGGGATCACAGGCACATGCCACCATGCCTGGCTAATTTTTGTATTTTTAGTAGAGACAGGGTTTCACCATGTTGGCCAGGCTGGTCTCAAACTCCTGACCTCAAGTTATCCACCCACCTTGGCCTCCCAAAGTGCTGGAATTACAGGCATGAGCCACTGCACCCAGCCTGAAGCCTATATTCTTACATAACAAGAGTCAGCTGGAGCTGAGTTAGAGCATGCACTCTCTCTAGCTCCCCCAGTCCTCACCTGGCCCTCTCCATCTATTTATGTTAACTGCTTGTCTCCTATTCAGCAGAATTGAAGAAGTCCCCTTTTAAGTATTTAAAAACAAACAAAAAATGTTGTCACAGGTAAAAACTCATCAGTTGAATGTTTAGGTAAAAGGAAAAAAAAATGTTAATTTACCTTGATGGGAAGTAGTGAGGTCCGGGTAGGAAGTAAGGGTGATGAAACGAGAATCTTGGTGGTGTCCCGAACAGTGTGGCTGGATGGCCAAGGGGAGGGGGCTGGTAGACATGTGGGTGTGGAATGGGAGAAGCCTGGGGGATTGGAGCACTTCTGGGACAAGGGGAAACACTGGAATACTCCTTAGGAGGCTGGATGGTCGAAGTTGCAAATCTGGCATGGGCAGTACTTGCACTATTTGAAATCCTGTTGGTGCTCTCTAGAGAGACAGGGGTGGGTTGCTTCACAGTGTGAGTGCCTTCAGAATACAGCTGATGAGTGTCTGTCTGGGAAGGCCCAGCAAAGCGTTGGGGCGGGAGTGCTGGATAGAGCGGCAGACTTGGATCCTGGACAGCCACCTGAGCAGCACTGGAGACGCTGGGCTGGAAAAGTGTGACAGGGCTTGGGCGCTGGACTGCAGGTGTGGGCAGCTGGATGGCAGGTGAGGTTTCACCTTTAGAAATAAAAATAGCATAAATCAAGAATCAACTGAGTCATTCCACGTTTTTCTTCTTTCAGTGAAGTTTAATAAATTGTATAAGCAGAGGCCTTCATCAACCACCTTACCTAACTGCATCATCACATCAAACCATTCTGTTTCATTTGCAGCATTTTGAACAAACTGAAGTTATCTTATTTTCTTGTTTATTTACATTTTTTGTCTCTCTCTCCCAACTAGACTCTAAGTGCCATGAGAAGAGCAACCTTTTCTGTTTTGTTTGCTGCTGTATCCCCAGGGTGAAACATTCTGTCTGGCACAGAAGAGGCCCTTAACAAATATTTTTTAGATGAATAAACAAATGAACAAAATTATTGATAGATATACCCAAAGACTGAAAACACATAAATGTTGGTATGCATATACACATTTAAAAATAATAATAATATGAAGCTATTGACACTAGCTACCTTTAAGGAGCCATGATCTAAGACAGGGGACAGGGCAGTGGGGCAGGAGGAAAAGCTAGACTTTCATTTTATACCTACTGGTACTATTTGAATGTTCTGTTTACCTAAATATATTTATCTTATTTTTAATATTACTAGGGGTTTCAGAGTAGCAGTATGGGTCATTTTTCTTTTCTTTTATAAACTTCTCTATATTTAACTAAATTACAAATGACACTTAATTTTTTTAGCCAAAAAAACTTAAACAACAAAATTATTTCCCTCTATTGTATTCAATATGAATACAAACGGAAATTTCCAAGTGAGAACAGGACTTGCCACATGTCAACCACTGGTGACAGATATAAAAGGAATACTATTGCAGCAGAGCATGAAAGATATGGCAGAATTTTTAAAGGTAGGTGAAACAATTATGTTTTAGCTTTCTGTTCCTGAAGAAGACAAGACTACTGATTGAGCTGCTAAGTGACCCAAATGACACACCTAGCCTAAATTTAATTCAACTTTCCTGATGAAAGACAGATGGATGCCACAGCAAGAGAGTCATGATCTAGTGTATTGCAATACAGTTCCGAATCCATTAATAAAGAAGATGCAGTTCAAGAAATTCTGTGGTTGGACATGTCTCTGTCAGAGACTGAAAGAAATGTGGATCTTTTTCCAGCCTCATCCAGGTGACTTCCCTCTCCTTCCTTTTCTCCAGATAAAGCAGATAATACCCCTCTTAAAGCAGGAAGTAGGGAATAAAAGGACATAGCCACCTGTTTGAAGATGGCCTCTGACCCAGTGAAGTAGAGAAACAGGATGTAATGATGCTGCCCTGATTCTCACCTGATGAGGTTATATGGACTAGCCCTCCTATCTATGAGGCACAGGCCCTACTCAGGCCCTTCCTGATTTATCGAGCACAGCTTAATTTCCCTTGTCCACGTTCCCTCCAAACCTCGTAAATCTATCACTTATCAGGAAATAGTGTAAATCTTTGTGATTATTTGCATGTCTGCCACCTCAACCATGATCACCAAACTGGGAGATTGAGAGCAGGAACTCTCAATTCCTATTTGTATCCCAGTATCTAGCCAGAACCTGGTTAATAAAAAACAGTTAAGAAAAGTATGAATGGATACAGCTTTTATAAAAGTTCCAAAGCCTTTAAATGAATAGGAATACTCATATAAAAGGAGAATGCTAGCATAACTGGCATCAAAGACATGTAATCAAAGATCTGAAGAGAATTCCAGACTACCATGCTATAAGCGAGACACGGTAGTGGGATGGGGTGGGGGGACTCATCTCACCTTCACTTACGTATTTTTCTATACATGCCCACTGACCACCAGACCTTGCAGCACCACCCCCCACTGACACCATACCCATCGACCAGAGAGCTTGCAAGCTGTCTGAAAAAACTAACATAAGCAGCATTCCGCCATAAATCTTACTCAAGGTAGTTAACTCTATCGCCTGCATGTGAGAATGGCCTCCTGGCGAATTCTAGAATGACAATCTAGAATTAGAATGACAATCCTAACCCCTAGGATTGTAATAGTAAAATTTCTAGGATTGAAATACTAAAATCTCCGCCCAGGGAGATTTTCTGATCATGATCAACATATGAGTTAGCATGAGTCCTTACTTGTCTGCGCACCCTGCACTCCACCCTGCATATGTAATGACACTCACCTGCCTCATGAATTACGCATATCACCCTCCTTAACACACCACAGTGCACTCCCTTGGAGAGCCAGCCAGAGAACCCTTTCTCCTGCGCTGTCTCTCTTAATGCCCAATCTTTCTAGGCATAAGCCCTAACAACCCCTATCTAGGAAAAATTTGCCTGGTCTCTTGTTAATTTCTGTTACACTGAGAGCCAAGAACCTTGTGCCAGTAACATAAGCACTTTCAGAAACTAGAAACAGGTTGGGTGCCATGGCTCACATTTGTAATCTCAACACTTTGGAAGGCCAAGATGGGAGAATCACTTGAGTCCAGAGTTTGAGACTAGACTGGGCAACCTAGCAAGACCCCATCTCTACAGAAAAAAAAAGAACTAGAAAGAGAAGAGGAGCTTGGGAGATGGTACTAAATGTGAGTGACAGAGTAAACAATGTACCAGACACAAAAATAATACCAGACAAGGGCTGGGCGTGGTGGCTCACGCCTGTAATCCCAACAGATAGATGGAGGGAGGCCGAGGCAGGTAGATTGCCTAAGGTCAGAGGTTCAAGACCAGCCCGGCCAACATGGTAAAACCCCATCTCTACTAAAAATACAAAAATCAGCCGGGCATGGTGGCATGCACCTGTAATCCCAGCTACTCGGGAGGCTGAGGCAGGAAAATTGCTTAAACCTGGTAGGTGGAGGCTGCAGTGAGCTGAGATCACACCACTGCACTCCCACCTGGGTAACAGAGCACAACTCTATCTCAAAAAATAATCATAACAATACCAGACAAGACAGATTCTATCAAAGAAATAGTAAAAGTAGTTATATTTATATCTATAATTGCTACGACTACCTTATTAATTCTTTGACAGCAGAGACTATAAAAAAACTTTATATATTTTCCTAGCAGAGTTTGCCCCATAATAGGATTTAATAAACCTTAGTAGTGAAGGTGGCAGGCAAGCAGGCATACAAACGTGCCACTGGAATTCACTCAGAAGATATCTGAGATAAAACTCACTGTCACAGGGGAGATTAAACTGCCACAATTCACATATATTTACTGAATATCTTAATGGGATAAAAGTGTACTGGGAAGATCTAGTACAGGACAAGTGATTGATTAGAACAAAAAGGTTTGGTAGAATACCCAGTAAAATGTAATCAGCTTGAGGGCCGGGTGCAGTGGCTCATGCCTGTAATCCCTGCACTTTGGGAGGCTGAGATGGGCAAATTACTTGAGTCCAGGAGTTCGAGACCAGCCTGGCCAATGTGGCGAAACCCCATCTCTACTAAAAATACAAAAATTAGCCAGGCGTGGTGGCGCTTGCCTGTAGTCCCACCTATTTAGGAGGCTGAGGCAGGAGAATCGCTTGAACCTGAGAGGCAGAGGTTGCAAGGAACAGAGATCATGCCACTGCACTCCAGCCTGGGAGACAGAGTAAGACTCCCTCTCAAAAAAAAAAAGAAGCAGCAGCTTGATTGAGAGCCAAATAATGGAGAAATATTACTAGAAAATCCATTAATTCAGTGTGTGAAATATTATGCAGTAGTAATCACAACATATATAAATTTATGATCCTGGCTAAAGAGAAAGTCAAAAAAATCTACCCTGGGGTTATTCAATTTTTGGAATATTGATACTGGCTAGGGAAAAGGCTGATAGAGATTAAAATAAAAAGTTCATAGAAAAATGGAGATTATTTTACACAACAATGCTAAAAATACAGAAGAAAGAAATGTGCCTCAAAGTCACAGTTACTATGGCTAACTGGCAAAAAATAAAAAATGATAACAAAAATAACAACAAAAACAACAAAAAACCTTCAAAAGTTTGTCCAAATGTACAAATAAGCCCAACTGCGGTGAGGCAAATGCAAAAACGTTAGGCAGTCCAAAGGAAAACAGAAGGAGCCACATCTGAGAGACCTCAAAGTCAATACTAATTGACTCTAAATATTTTTACAAAAAGGAAAGAATCAGTGGAATTATTTAGTCATTACGGTATAAACAGCAACTGAAAGAGAACAGACAGACTCAATAAATTCTTTCTACTAAAGAAGACCTTAAGAAGATTTCTGAACCCTAACTAATTTTCAAAGCAAATAGGTTAAAAATATTAGATCAACTACCATATAATGACAAGTTCAAAGAATGTTCTAATTCAATTGACAAAAAGAATATAAATAGATCTTAGATGGCATTCACCTAAGACTTTTTTTTTTTTTTTTTAAAGGAAGAAAAAGAAAAAGAAAAAAAAAAAGACAAACCTCTGTCCAGGCATGGGGGCTCACAACCTGTAATCTCAGCACTTTGGGAGGCAGAGGTGGGCAGATCACCTGAGGTCAGGAGTTTGAAAAACCAGCCTGGCTATCATGGTGAAACCCTACTAAAAATACAAAAATTAGCCAGGCATGGTGGTACATGCCTGTAATCCCAGCTACTAGGGAGGCTGAGGCAGGAAAATGACTTGAACCCAGGAGGCAGAGGTTGCAGTGAGCTGAGATTGCGCCACTGCACTCCAGCATGGGCAACAGAGTGAGACGTCATCTCAAATATATATATAAATATAAATATAAATATTTAAAAATGTTTTTAAAAACCTCAAGGTAGAACTGAGAAAATTTTAGACAAAGTAGGTACAAATGGCTTCTGCCAGAGATTTTTAGAAAGTTAATATGACTTCCAGCTATTGAAACTGGTGACCTTGAGAACTCTAGCTTGGTGAGTCTATTAGCTACACCTGAAATGGTGGTGAAATCTATACAGTATGATATTAATGCGCAAAGCTTGCTACAGAAAAAGAGCAAATTGTTTCTATATGAGAAAAATCACATACTTCACTATCTTGGTATCTTTCTTCCATGGAAATAAAGCAAACATGCTTGAAAAATAAAATTATCATAACTTCATATTTAGAATATGAAATTACTTGAAACAAACAAAAAAGTATATAAATCAACATCTGCACATGACAAGATATTAAAATTATGATTCCCCAAGATTATAGCACACAAGAGATGTGCTATAATCTGTTCTAAAAGCTTCACAAATGTTTTAGAATATTAAATATACAGTGAAATTTCCAAATTTGCAAGTGATACTGACTTCTCTAAGTAATATAACACCAAGTTGATGAGAACAATCTATAAGAATATATTTCAAAGCTATATGATTGGGGAATAAAATAGCAGATAAATTTCATGATTTATTATTAAGGTGTATATCTTAATAATTCCCAAATTATGCTTATAAGATAATGTTCTCTGTTTATCTTTTAAGATGCAAGAAATAATTTTGTTTGTTTTTAGAGACAGGGTCTTGCTATGTTGCCCAGGCTGGTCTCGAACTCCTAGGCTCCCAAAGCACCAGGATTAAAGGCATGAGTCACCACAGCTGGCCCAAGAAATGAATCTTTACTGACACTATATATCACCAGAAATAAGGGATACTGTAAAAAACAAAACAAAACAAAAAACTAAGCACAAACAAAAAAATAATTGTTGTCTTAGATTTGATTACTGTTGTGCATAGCTCTGAAATGCTTCCTATAATTCTACCTACCATACTTAAATACAACATCATGGAGAAAGAACCCTGCCAACATTAGAAACAATTTTTCAGTTTCTACTCAACCCTTATCTTTGCTCAGAATGGCATAAAATTAATATATCAAATGTCAGCTGCTTCAAATAAGAACACTGTTAATTCTGTTTCTGGGAAGAGAAAATATACAGCATTTAACAGTGGGTAGAAGCAGATGTAAGTGACGTCTTGGAAAAAGGGATAAAAAGAAGAAACTTATATTACGAAAACAGAAATCATAACATAACACAGGCTGGGCATGGTGGCTCACACCTGTAATCCCAGCACTTTGGGAAGCCGAAATGGGTGGATCACTTGAGGCCAGGATAACATGGTGAAACCCCATCTCTACTAAAAATGCAAAAATTAGATGGGCATGGTGGTGTGCACCTGTAGTCTCAGCTACTCGGGAGGCTGAGGTGGGAGAATTGCTTGAACCCAGGAGGCAGAGGCTGCAGTGAGCCGAGATCGGGCCACTACACTCCATCTTGGGTAATAGAGCAAGACTCTGTTCAAAAAATAAATGAATAATGTAACAGAAAAACAAGGTAAGCGAAAAAAAGTCATAATTAAGCCTGGGTTGAAATACAAGATTAGCCGGGCGCGGTGGCTCAAGCCTGTAATCCCAGCACTTTGGGAGGCCGAGGCGGGCGGATCACGAGGTCAGGAGATCGAGACCATCCTGGCTAACATGGTGAAACCCCGTCTCTACTAAAAATACGAAAAAAACTAGCCGGGCGTGGTGGCGGGCGCCTGTAGTCCCAGCTACTCGGAGGCTGAGGCAGGAGAATGGCCTGAACCTGGGAGGCGGAGCTTGCAGTGAGCCGAGATCGCGCCACTGCACTCCAGCCTGGGTGACACAGCGCGAGACTCCGTCTCAAAAAAAAAAAGAAATACAAGATTAAAGAAGTCACTACCAAATAGTGAAGACTGAGAGTGCCTGACTGTGCTAGGAGAGAATAGGGCTATAGGATCAGCTTTCTGCATCTCTCTCTTGAGTCTAGACATCTGGAATGTAGCTTGTTGCTATCAATTGCTAAAATGATACATTAAAAACAACAACAACAACAACACTGAAAATGTCTAAAATTCTAATAAGTTAGTTTCCAAGGTATCTAAAACTCTCAACTCATATGGGTGGCTTTATTACCAGAAGGATTTAAACAGGTTAAAAAAAATAGAAAAAGCAGGTTTAAGCAGTCTTAGTAGTTTCAAGAATGTGGGCCAGGTGTGGTGGCTCACACTTATAATCCTGGCACTTTGAGAGGTCAAGGTGGGTGGATCACTTGAGCCCAGGATTCGATACCAGCCTGGGCAACATGACAAAACTCCATCTCTAAAAAAATACAAAAATTAGCCGGGCATGGTGGTGTGCACCTGTAGTCCCAGCTACTAGGGAGCCTGAGGTGGGAGAATCGTTTGAGCCCAGGAGGACAAGGCTGCAGTGACCTGTGATCCTGCTACTGCACTGCAGCCTGGGCAACAGAGTGAGACCCTGTCTCAAAAAAAAAAAAAAAAAAAGTGACAGCAAGTAATGAATGTATAAAGCTCTCCTTTAAAAATGGTTAAAACATGTTCTGGGGGCCAGGCATGGTGGCTCATGCCTGTAATCCCAGCACTTTGGGAGGCCGGGGCGGACGAATCACCTGAGGTCAGGAGTTCCAGACCAGCCTGACCAACATGGAGAAACCCCATCTCTACAAAAATACAAAATTAGCCGGGTGTGGTGGTACATGCTTATAATCCCAGCACTTGGGAAGGCTGGGGCGGGTGGATCACCTGAGGTCGGGAGTTCCAGACCAGCCTGACCAACATGGAGAAACCCCATCTCCAGAAAAAATACAAAATTAGCCAGGTGTGGTGATACATGCCTATAATACCAGCTACTCAGGAGGCTGAGGCAGGAGAATTGCTTGAACCCGGGAGGCGGAGGTTGTGGTGAGCTGAGATTGCACCATTGCACTCCGGCCTGGTCAACAAGAGTGAAAACTCTGTCTCAAGAAAGAAAAAAAAAATGTTCTGGAAAAACAAACCAATGATGAATAGCCCTATAACAAGTTATTAAGATATTAGCTTCTCAATTTTTGGTTCTTAAAATCAATAACAGGAATGTAAAGAACTCAGAGGAGACATTTAGAAAGATTAATATAATGAACCAAACAAATATTTGGTAGAAAATAGATTACTTCCACTGCTTTTCTAGAGCAGTGAGAGAATGGTCTCAACAAATCAGCATCATTACTAAGTTCCAGGACAGGATGCCTCATACCCCATTATCAAGACATTCTTTCATGCTGTTAGTAAAAAGACTCTCCTTTTTCCTATTGAATTACCTCAGTCATTTCCTGCATTATCTGCCTAATCTATGGGCCCATCCTGATTTGCTTAAAAGGTCTGAGGTTTTACACATGGATTATTTGCTACTCTGGCAGACTCTGGTTTTGATGTCTACTGAAATTTTTCCTTCTCCAATTTAATGTTCTCACTTTCCCTCTTCTTTTTTTTCCTTAATATTGTAGTTCCAAATTCTTAAGACTAACAGAAAGAAAACTTCAAACTTGAGGTAAAATTTTCTTGCAGATATTTAAAAAATAGTAATCTACAATAAAACTAACTCACCAACTGGATGAGTGATGGGATTCTGTAGGCTGGGAATTACCACAGAGTATGTAGGTGAGCGATAAGGATAAACTGTTGTAGGATTTGTAGAGATGATATTCTGTGTGGTACCAGAAAATACATTGGAAACACTTAGAGGGAATCGTTTTCGCTTCCCTGGACGAGGCTGATAAACCCAACCTATAGAAGACAAAATATGTTTAAATGTGTAGCCTCTATTTAGCCTTTAAATAATTTTTTTCATACTAAAATGCAAAGCACTTTAAAGTGTTTTAAAAACAAATTATTGTCTAAAGTAT
Organism: Theropithecus gelada; assembly: GCF_003255815.1. Classification (NCBI taxonomy): domain Eukaryota; kingdom Metazoa; phylum Chordata; class Mammalia; order Primates; family Cercopithecidae; genus Theropithecus; species Theropithecus gelada. The sequence continues at coordinate 154,186,114 of NC_037673.1, forward strand.
CTTTTCCAGCTCCGGGATATTATTTCAGTGAATGACTTCTCCACTGTGTATTTTAACATACATATCCAAATAGCTCCTGACTAGTGGCCAATGTTACAACTCATAATTGAAAGGAAGAGGGTCAAATTTTTTTTTTTTTTTTTTTTTTTGAGACGGAGTCTTGCACTGTTGCCTGGACTGTAGTGCAATGGCGCAATCTTGGCTCACTGCAACCTCTGCCTCCCAGGTTCATGGGATTCTCTTGCCTCAGCCTCCTGAGCAGCTGGGATTACAGGTGCACACCACCACATCTGACTAATTTTTTGTATTTTTAGTTGGCCAGACTGGTCTCGAACTCCTGACCTCGTGATCCGCCCGCCTCGGCCTCCCAAAGGGCTGGGATTACAGGCGTGAGCCACTGCGCCCGGCCAAGGGTCAAATGTTTTATAAGCAATGACACAGAATGAATCTGTAGTAGAGTCAACATCAAAACCCCTGTACTTGAATCCCAAAGCCTTTCCTCCACCTTATCAAACAATGCCTCACTATGACATTATTCATCTCCTCATTTCCTCACTTTCTGTAAGATACAATTGTCTATATCTTACAATGCAATAGTCACTAATAATCAGTCACTTTTTTTTTTTTTTTTTGAGACAGAGTCTTGCTCTGTCGCCCAGACTGGAGTGCAGTGGCAAGATCTCAGCTCACTGCAAGCTCTGCCTCCTGGGTTCACGTCATTCTCCTGCCTCAGCCTCCCAAGTAGGTGGGACACAGATGCCCACCACCACGACTGGCTAATTTTTTTTTTTAATGTATTTTTAGTAGAGATGGGGTTTCACTGTATTATCCAGGATGGTCTCGATCTCCTGACCTCGTGATCCACCCGCCTCGGCCTCCCAAAATGCTGGGATTACAGGTGTGAGCCACGGCACCCGGCCGATCAGTCACTATTTTTATGCCTAGTTCAAGAAAAGTCACTCTCCTAAACTCAGCAATCTCCAAGTCCACAAATAACTCAATTTCTTCCAAAGTCAGACCAGTGGAACTATGGCATTTGCAGCCACTGTGTAATCAGAACAATCACTGGTTCCCTACAGCTGCTGCCTCTGACCTTCATTCCTAGAACCTCTCTCCCAGTATTTCAGAAAATAGTAAGTTTTGTCCCACCTTGCACAGACATGCTGGCCATACTTGCATTTTCCCAAGCTTAATCCCTATGTTCTCACTGCTAGGGAGAAATCGGATTTATTTCACACTATATCATGACAGGGCTAAATCTGTCAATCAGAAGGCAGGACTATGTTCTGACAATCATATGTTAAAACGGAATATGGTGACAATCCCTGCATTCTCATTAAGTGTAGACTGCATTTTTTTTCTGTTATCATTTTAACACTTCTATAGTTTACTTGCAAAATCATAGCCTAAAGCTTTCGAGATGTACTTTCATTAAATTTATATCTATCTAAATCAAAATCACAATGAAACTGCGTGTCCTCTGATTAGTATGGGTTGGTGAATATGAAATCAGATATCCCTTTGCTTGGTTCCATTTAAGGAAACTCATGCCCAGTGTCATGTCAATTGTTATATTAGTCATTATTCTCTTTTTTGTACATACCAGAAAAAAATTATACATTTTTGTATTTCAAACTCAACCTACCCTAATCTTTAACTAAATAAATTCATTTAAAAGAAGTAAGAGGCATTATTTCATTTGATTACCAGGAAATTCCTCTCTGTGCTTTTCTTTAATCTTTTGTGCTTCATCGTAATAGGGTTTCTTTTGTTCTTCACTAAGTTTGTTCCACTCTAACCCAAGCTGGACACTGATTTCTGCATTGTTGGCTGCTGGGTTAGCTTTGGCTAGTGCTGGTCGGTGGATCCTTGCCCAAACCATAAATGCGTTCATGGGTCGCTTCACATGACCATTTCTGTCCTTACTGAAGGGAGTGTCTGGTATGCCTACATGACAAAAATTAAGAGGCTAAATTAATGTGCCACACACACACACAATTTTAAGGTAAAGTGCACCTCCATCTACACTTATTTTTGAAATATGTGGAGGAAATACACACTTCAGTATAACCAAAAAAACCTGCCAGTATTCCACAATTCCTTACATCCCCTGAACTCGCCATTCTGAACTGTAGTTTAGAATGACTCCTTTTCCTCAAAGAGAATAATACTGTTGAAGATACTGTGGAAATAATCATGTTGAAGAGAGTAAATTGTTGGCTTATTACTTCTTTGATCTGTATTATTAGTACCTCTAACAACAATTAACATTTAGTTTATTTACCAGTAAAAATATTCTATCATTAAGGGACAGGAACCATGCATGACTTACTCATGACTATAATCTTAGCTAGGTAGAGGTTCTCTAAACATTCACAGGAACTCATCTACATGCTGCTCTTGTGTCCTTTCAAGCAAAAATATTTATCAAACTATAATACTATATTAGTTGTATTTCACTATGAAGCTGAAGTTCCTACCAAGTGGAATCATCAACACTAGTCCCGTGTACTGGGAGAAAAATGAGAGAAAACAAAAATAATTTTTTGGGTCAGGCAAGGTGGCTCACGCCTGTAATCCCAGCACTTTGGGAGGCCAAGGCAGGTGGATCATGTGAGGTCAGGAGTTTGAGACCAGCCTGGCCAACATGGTGAAACCCCATCTCTACTGAAAATACAAAAATTAGCTGGGCGTGGTGGCTCATGCCTGTAGTCCCAGCTACCTGGGAGGCTGAGGCAGAAGAATCGCTTGAACCCAGGAGGTGGAGGTTGCAGCGAGCTGAGATCACGCCACAGTACTCCAGACTGGGCAACAGAGTGAGACTCGGTCTCAAAAAAAGTTTTTTGGAAGTCACAGAAGGCAGGTGCAATGGCTCACATTTGCTTCTGACCTTCGTTCCTAGAACCTCTCTGCCAATATTTCAGAAAAAAAATGAGAGGAAATAATAAAAGTAATTTTTTTGAAAGTCAGAGAAGGCAGGCACAATGGCTCACACCTGTAATCCCATTACTTTGGGAGGCCGAGGCGGAGGATTGCTTCAGCTCAGGAGTTCAAGACGAGCATCTCTTTTTCATAAAATAAAATTTAAAAGAAGAAAGTCACAGAGCCAGTTGAAATTTCAACAAAGGAAGCTATCAAATTCACATCTCTCATGTATTTTATCAAAAATAACTGTCCATAAATTTATATTTTAGGATTGCCTGATATATTAAAAATTTCTTAAAAACACTAAGGATGAAATAAGTAGTATAAAGAAAGCTTTCCCTTTCTTTCCTTTAGAAAACAAAAATCTAAAAAATACTAAAGAGAAAAGCAACAGAGTGGAGTGGAGAGGAAGAATCAACACAGAAAATTTAAAAAATAAATAAAGTTAAAGAAAATATGAACCAAAGATTAATATGACTTTCCAAGATGTTCATTGGCAAAGTGTTCTGTGTGAAATAAATCGTAAAATAAGAATTTGCTAACTTTATATCTGGAAATACTGGATAGAAATAAAAACATCTATTTGTACTTGTTACCGCTGCAACTAGTCATTTCTTTAAAAACAATATTTATGGTTCATTCTACCGTATTCTTTTCAGTATTTCTATAAGTCCTTACCTTTCAGAGGAATAAACACTAAAATATTACATCGAATCACGTACTGTTTTCTGCTAGAAGAATGTTTACTGTTCATTTTTAAAGATAGCCTCTATAATGGGTATAAACTTTCCTATTTAATTATAATCCCTTTTTTCATTAAACACCATAATTTCTTCTATATCTTGACACATATAAAAGTACTGAGCTATTATAATACAATATTTTTAATCTTGATTATTTGTAGCATATAAACTGAGGGTTCTGTGCTGTCTAGAAAATACCACTATTTTTGTGTACAAAAATTAGTTCTATCTAAATACTGGGCCTTAAAATCGATTTTTTAAAAAATACTTTAGAATCTTGAAGGCATTCGTGTATTTTACTGCTACATATACAAGTCGATCAGAACTGATACCTGTGCAGACTCTGCCCTGAAAATAATCGGTTCCATGACTTTACTTTTGTAGTTTAGACTTGGGAACTGCTGACAAAACAGCTATGGGCAACACAGGTGCAGTTTTGAAAACCCCTCTCCCCTGCTGTCTAATACCTGCATCTGAGGGCAACACGGTGAGCGGGACATCTTTGGTTTCGATTTTTACAGAAGGCTCCAGTAGGGACTGCATTTTAATAGGCACTGGTGTAAGGGGGACTTTGGTCAATCTTATCAGCTCTGAAGGCGGAGCTCCCTGAAACTGGATCCGGGCCCCAGGGGGGACCGTGTGGAGAGTCAAAGGGATCCTGAGGTCTTGCTGGTGCGGCCCAAAGGCACCGGACGTTGGGGCCAAGATGACCTCCGCGCTGCCATGAACTAGGCCATTGGACGCGGGCTCCGCGTCGAGCCTGCAGTCCTCGAGGAGTCTCTCGGGTTCCTCCGTTTTGATCACACCTTCTCGGATGGCCGCCGGGCTTTTGCCATCCCCGCCTTTCATCGCGTCTCTCATGACCTCCTCGGCCTCCAGCTTGCCCTTCTCGTTCCCTCGGAAGTAGCCGAGGGCCGGTCCCGGACCTTCCAACTTGACCACCCTGGAGGCTCTAGGACCGGTCTCGACGCCCCCACGAGGACCCACTGACGGGTCCAGGCCGGGCCCCAGCTCCTGCTTCTTGGCCTTGAAGTGCAGCGCCCGAGGCTGCACCGGGTGCAACTCCGGCCTGGAGGGGGCGCCCTCGGACGCTGACGGCGGCGGCAGGAGCCGAAGGTCGGGCCTGAACTGCAACAGCCGCGCCTGCGCGGGCGAGGCAGCGGCTTCCTCGTCCCGGGTCTGAGGCTGTGGTAGCAGCAATACCTGCTCTGGCTTCACCTGCAGCAGCTGCCGCACCGCGGGCGGTAAGCCGGACGCCACGGCCTCCCCGCACGACGAGGCCAAGGTGGCACTGGCGGCCGCGCTTAGTGTGGGAGGCGACGGAGGGGGCTCCACGGCCGCTGCCCAAAAGGTGGTGCCCTCGACCGGCAGCGGGAGCGGAGCGGGACGCAACGGGCGCTGTTGAGGCGGAGGCTCCGGTCTGGCTCTCTCCATGGGGGAGGGGGACGCCCCGGCCTGGATTGTGAGCTCAGCCGTTTGTTGGCGACCTTCCCCCTCCCCCTTTCGGTTAAGACCCTTGCAAGGCCTTTGCTACCCAGAACCCTACGCGGTTCAAAACGCAGCTGTCTGTTTGGGCCTCACCAATCACAAGCGACCGATACCCCTGGACGGCCAATCACAGGCGGGTTTTCCGGCTCTTCCCGGTCCCTACTCTCGCCTCGTGCTGAGTCCTCGAATCACCTGCCATGGCGGAAGCCGCCGCACTTGTTGCCCATTTTGTCTGACTCTCCCTCTTTGTCTGACTCTCCCTCTCATGTGGAGTTCTCTCCCCGGCCGTTGTCTTTAGTTATCCCTACCCCGCCCGGAGCTGCGACAATGGCGTTGCCCAGGAAACGCTGCGCTTCCAGGCCACTGACGTCCAGGGAATAAAGTCTTGCGTCACAAGGCGGGCGACGCCTTGTGGGCCCGCTCTGTGCGGAATGAGTAATCTGTCGGCCCTGAGTATCACCAGGGCTTTTGAATCTTTGCCAAGGGAGAATGGTGAAGATTTTGCAAATTATCAGTAACCCATTAGCTGATCTTGCTGGGGAGGCTTTTCGACTTTGTGTGATTATTGTGCTAAAGTTTCAGTTAATCACCAGGCCCTGTGGTCCTACTTCCAAAATAATGTACATCCCAAATTCGTCCACTGTTTTGTGTTTCTACCTGCCATTATTCTGTTGCAGGCTCCCACCATCTTTCACTGGGATACTGCCTTAACCCTGTACATAGTCTCCCTGTTTGTCACTCTTGCCCCACTACACTCCAGCTACCAGTGATCTTTCGAAAACGTAAATCTGAGGTTGTCACACTTTTCCTAAAGCTTTCCGTGGCTCCCCACTGATCATGTGATGAAAGTCTAAAATTCTTAGCAAAGCCTTAAAAATCCCCCAATGGCTTGGGATCTAACCTACTACTACTACTACTATTAGATTGGTGCAAAAGTAATTGTGGCTTTTGCTCTTAAACAGTTGCTGAATCTTTGGGTTTCAGTCACATTGGCCCCTTCATCATTCTCTTTCTACTGTGGGCTCTGTAAACATGCTCAGCGTGCTACTCTTTCCTTTGTGTCTCCTTAATTCCTCCTTCCCATTTTTCAAATTTCAGCTTAACTGGGACTTCTTCAAAGAAGCTTTTACTGACTCTGAAAATCAGATCAAATCTTGGTCTACTTATACCTCTGTCACTTCATTTGCTTACCACGATTTGTAATTAGAATTTTTATGTGATGATTCTACTGCCTCTTTCACTTGACTATAAAGTCCTTGAAGGCAGAACTGTTTGTGTTTTGCCCATCACTGAATCCCCAATGCAGACCATTGAGCCTGGCATATAGTACTCAATAAATACTTGTTGAATAAATAACTGAATAGCAACTGTGATAGGGTAATAATAAAATAGTAATAATCACTACCTGTGTTAAGGGCTTACTCTTATGCTAGACACTGTTCCAAATCCTTTCCATGTTTATGCTTCTCCTTTTATTAGGATTGTGTTTATTTCCATTACACATCACCAAGAAAAACAAAAAGAAATCCTGTATTAACATTTGTTGCATTTCTAAATGACATTCTGGCCAAAAGCTATAGTTTATCTTGACGTAGATGATTTTTGCAATCAAGACAAGTTATCACTCAAAGAAAACCACTCCAATTCATTGTCTAATCCTCTGGTAACAAATGTGGTCAATAGGAGTTCTTACACCTGGCAGATAGACAAGGGCAATGGTTTTCAAACTTTTATCTCAAGAACTCATTATACCCATAAAAACTATTGAAGATCAAAAAAAGATTTTGTTCATGTGGATTTTATCTATCAATATTTACCATGTTGTAAATAAAAACAAATGTTCAAGATCATTACCAACTCATTTAAAACATCAACAATAAAACTGTTATGTGGTAACAAGTTTTCATAGGAAAAAAATATATTTTACCCACATTATGCTCACAAGAGAACGAAGTGAAAAGAGCAAATACTACATTAGGATTATTATTAAACTAGTTTTAACCTAGCCAACTCTGAAAGTGTCCGTCCCCATACCACATTTTGAGAACCACTGTACTAAGGTTTAAATGGGAGAGGCAACTGTATGCATGAGCAAAAGCTGATAAAAGAGGCAAATAAATTAAGTTGTCAGAGGTGTGTGAACCAGAGCAACTCCATCTTGAGTAGGTGCTGGGTAAAATGAGGCTGAAACATACTGGGTTGCATTCCCAGACAGTTAAGGCATTATAAGTCACAGGATGAGATAGGAGGCTGGCACAAAATACAGGTCATAAAGACCTTGCAGATAAAACGGGTTGCAGTAAAGAAGCTGGCTAAAACCCACAAAAACTAAGATGGTGACGAGAATGACCTCTTGTCATTCTCACTGCTACACTCACACTGGCAGCATGACAGTTTACAGATGTCACTGCAATGTCAGGAAGTTACCCTATATGGTCTAAAAAGGGGAGGCATGAATAATCCACCCCTTATTTAGCTTATCATCAAGAAATAACCATAAAAATGGGCAACCAGCAGCCCTTGGGGTTGCTAGGTCTATGGAGTAGCCATTATTTTATTCCTTTACTTAATAAACTTGCTTTCACTTTACTCAATGGACTCGCTCTGAATTCTTCCTTGTGCGAGATCCAAGAACCCTCTCTAGGGGTCTGGATCTGGACCCCTTTCCTGTAACATCTTTCTGGTGACCCAGATGGGATTATACTGCGTAAGCCCCCAGTAAGTGGCAAGGTCCTATAACATCTTTCTGGCAACTATGGAATGGACTATAGTATGGAAACCCTGACCCAAAGGCTAACTTTGGGTAAGTGTTGGGGTCTGGTAACGTCTTTCTGGTGAACCCTAAGGGGACGATACTGACGAGACTTCTGACTCAAACTCAAAGGAAATAGACTACAGCACTGATTGGACAACTTTGGGTAAGTGGTGGGGTACCCAGATAAAGAATGGGATGGGGTTAGAGGCCCTTCTAAGATTTAGGGGGCTAGAAGACCCTCTCGGTAAAGTCCCTTTTGGCTAAGAACATATTCGGCACTACAGGATGTTAACTTCTATTCTCCTTGGAATAATTTGCCTTGTACTCTTTGCTGACGGATGTGGGTGACAGGGTTAGGCAGGTACAGGATCATGGGACATGAGGAGATTTTTCCTCCCATAAAGGGAAAACTTGAGAGCCGATGGGACTGCTGGAAAACATCCCTTCACTACTAAGAAGTGACCACCTGAACTCTTCACTGTCGCTGCAATGGGTGGGTCTTTGTATGGCTTCCCTGAACACCTGGCCTTCCCCACCTTGCCTCAGGCAATGCTATCGTCTCTCTCTGTGCAAACTGGTTGTAGGAATGGTAAAAATCACTATTTCTTACAAAGTTTTGATTAATGGAAGAAAGGATTTGTGAGGCTAGTCTTAAGCTGTAGCCAATCTGGTGTGTTTCCTGTGTCATTCTGTATTATTCTGTCATAAAGAGGGGTACCTTAGGATAGAACATGGGCTTAGGACATCTATAAGCCTGCTGTTCAAGATGGCCCAGCAAACTGGTCAGTTACAAACTTTGGTGCAGGTCCCCCAAAAAAACTGGATGAGGTTTCCCTCTTGTCTTGTATGTCCTTGGGAGCTTGACCTTATAACGATGTGGCTGTGCTTCTCTTTCACAGTGGTGGCCCGGGTTCAGGGTTCAATTCCCATCTTAGGAGATGAGTCCTTTATCTTCTGTCGGTTTGTGTATTTATGTGTATAATGGGTGTGGTGTTGGTATATAAAAGAGCTTTGATTAATTGATTAAAAATAATAAGTGCTTAAGTCATATTTTTGTAAGAAAAACTAAATGTATAATGCCTTTTATTTAGTTCATGTGACTTAAGTAATCTTTGAGAAATGAAGACAGTTTTAAAGATTACTGGTAAAATGAAAATATCTTAAAAATGTAAACATTTGGTCTAAATTATGCAGGTCAGATATTAGGTTTGCTAAATGCTTTAAGGTCATAAGCTGCTGCTTTCATTTTGAAAATTGTTCAATTTACCTACTTTGATGACATTAGAGTCTAGATAAGACCTGGAGACATGTGATGTTAGCCATACCCCTGGCAATGCAAGAAAAAGTCAGACCTTATCTGCACTTGTGTCTGTGTCTTAGGCTCCACACCTAGTACATAATTAAAATGCTTACTAACCAGGGTTTTCACCAAAAGTAAAAATCGCTGAGAGTTAACATTGTAACATGTAATTGAGACTACTGAAGAATAGTTCTACACATAAGGTGTGTAAGGAAAGTGAAATGTGCTTTTGGTAAAAGATTATTAGAAGTCATGGGAATGTAAATTTTCTTCCTTAGATTAAATGGTTAAATTATTGTTTTAAGTTAGATAGAATGAAGCTGAAGGTTTAAGCAAGTTTTGGAAAGTTGTGAAAAATTAACTGTAAGACATTCTGTGTGTGAATATATTGACTAAAGTTAAAGGGGTATTCAGTTTTTCTATAAATTAAGCATTGGAATAAAAGCACAAGTTTTTTAGAGCAAAAACCTGCTATAATTTGCTCCTTAACAAAAATATGTGAAGGGTTATAAAAGGTTTGTGAAAATCTTACCTAAAAGTCAAACTCATTAAGATTGAATACATTTGTCTATAACATTTTATAAAGAATTGGGTTTGTCATCAATAATGTACTAATGCAACAGTCATGTTTGGCTTATTTGGTACAAAAATCATACAGGAAGCATTATCAAATGTAAAATGGTGTTTGGATTTTGGGGGGCTGTAATTGTATAAATGTATGATTGGTATATATCCAAAATTATTTTTAAAAGTCTTATAATTCTGATATGACTTAGTGTATATTATGAATAATTATAATTGTTACATAAAATCATTGTATACCACAGAAGGAAGCAAATTTCCTTATCAATTGTGACTTTAATAGTGGCTGTCCTAAGATTTTTTGTCATCCACACACAATTGTTGTCTTGTTTTAATCCTCTTCAAAAGTTGGTTTATAATCAACTATAGAACTCTAACAAGTGTTCTTCAATGCAGGTTTCTGATAACTTTGGAAATTGTGATATTAAAATAAAGGAAAACACTTTCAGAATACTCATGGAGAGCTGAAATGTTCAGGCATATTAAGCAGAACAGAAGTTAACTGAATTGACTGAACCAATAGAAGACTAAAGTAATCATTTTAGCTTTGCTTAAAATGCTGCTGATCCTTTGTTTTGTTTTTCAGAGTCAAGGAAACTTATCTTTTGAGCTATTTGCAGCTCGTAGCAGTTGAGTAAAGTATATTGCTGTGAATAATATTTGAAGTGTATTTGGTTCTCTCAACCTAATTTCTCCAGAATTTGGAAACTGTGAGTATTCTTATGTTATGGCAATATAGTTATTTGCATAACTGAAATAAGAACCTGTTTTCTTTTGCAACAGGACACAATTGGAAACACTGGATATTTTACCAAGGCTTTGACTGGAATGGCATGTTTTCTTTTAAGGAATCAAACTTGTCTTGTAAAGCCAATAAAAGCCCCTTGGGGAACTGGCCTCAGACCTTGTCTATAACAGCCACTGTACAGGGTTTCTGACCTGTGGTAAGTAAAGAATGTCACTTTCTAACAGGTCCAGGATCCCCAGGTTATCTTGGGACCCTGAGCAGGGGAATTTACTCACCTCATAGGTATTTGAGGTACAAACCTATGGCAGGGCTGGGCTCTAAAAAAGTCTTAGATTCCTTCTATGGAATAAAGTTCCATCAAAGCCAATTTAAAAAGAGTTTATGTAAAAAATAATTATTCTTATTGCACTTTATACAAATAATCAGGCCATGTATAATAAAGCAAATCAGACTTACCATGATTTGTCTTTAGTAAAAATGGGACACTGGAGAGAAATTATGTTTCAAAAACTGTGGTACACTTGTTATTAAATTCTAGTCTCATCAGTTGTTTTTAAGTTTGTTTCTGCAATTTAGACTAACCCTGCTTATTCCTGTGAACCAACTAGTGACATCTGACTGTTGCTCAGAGGAAACAAGAGGGATGGGTAATGTAAAATCTAAATCAGCATTCTAATTCTGAGCACATATTGGAATCAGATAACAACCCCATGTCAGCTTGGTTCCAACAGGTGCCCAGTTCATGGAAAGCCCTCTAACTTAGTTTACTTGGAATTATTTTATTTCTTTTGCTTTACTGTTGTGGAATATATTGCTGTTGTGCTATTTGTGTTAGGAATAAGGATAAGCTTACTCGTTTTCTTAAGTTAAACACTTATGAATCTTCCAGATATCACCTTTTGTTAAAACTCAGAGTCATGAATTGCCCTCACCATACTGATGCTTTCTGACTGAGCTCCTCTCTACCCTGAATACAAGAGACTCTCATAGTTAGGCAGGAATATCATTGCTCCTATTCATCATGAAGAAGTTACAGAAGATGAATTTTCAACTCTCTGCAACCCTTAGGATTAAAATTATGCAAACCCTTAGGATTAAAAAAGGGAGGGGTAATGTCAGGCGTGTGAACCAGAGCAACTCCATTTTGAGTAGAAGCTGTGTAAAATGAGGCTGAAACCTACTAGCCTGCATTCCCAGACAGTTAAGGCATTCTAAGTCACAGGATGAGATAGGAGGCTGGCATAAAATACAGGTCATAAACAGCTTGCAGATAAAACAGGTTGCAGTAAAGAAACTGGCTAACACCCACCAAAACCTAGGTGGCAACAAAAGTGACTTCTTACCATCCTCACTGCTACACTCCCACCAGTGCCATGATAGATTACAGATGCCATGGCAACATCAGGACATTACCCTATATGGTCTAAAAAGGGGATGCATGAATAATTCATCCCTTGTTTAGCATATCATCAAGTACTAACCATAAAAATGGGCAACCAGCGCTCTGTCTATGGAGTAGCCATTCTTTTATTCCTTTACTTTCTTAAACTTGCTTTCACTTTACTTTGTGGACTCACCCTGAATTCTTTCTTGTGTGAGACCCAAGAACCTTCTCTTGGGTTCTGGATCTGGACCCCTTTCCTATAACATCTTTCTGGCAACCCAGATGGGCCTATAGATATTCCCAGTAAGTGCTAGGATCCTGTAACATCTTTCTGGTGACCATGGAATGGTCCCACTATACTGTGGAAACCCCCAACCCAAAGGCTAACTTTGGGTAAGTGGTGGTGTCCAATAAGAAAGTTGGTGTTAATTTTGTGCAAGATTTCAGTTCATATTCTGATTTCAATTATCAAAATGTAGTTGACAGTAGATGCATGGGTTTCTTTCTGAACTCTCTGTTCTGTTCCTTCCATTCCTTCCATCTATGTACTGTAAACCAAAAGTATCTGCCTCAATCAATTTAGAAGTTTATTTTGCCAAGGTTAAGGACATGCCCATGACACAGCCTCAAGAAATCCTGACAACATGTACCCAAGGTGGTTGGGCTACAGCTTGCTTTTATACATTTTAGGGAGATGTAGGACGTCATTCAATACTGTAAAATGTACATAGCTTCAGTCCAGAGAGGGGTGACAGCTCAAATCAGGGCTTCCAGATCACAGGTGGATTCAAAGATTTTCTGATTGGCAGTTGGTTGAAAGATTTATCTAAAGACCTAGAATCAACAGAAGGGAGTGTCTGGGTTAAGATATTGGGTTGTGGATACGAAGGTTCTTATTGTGCAGATAAAGCCTCCAGATAGCAGGTTTCAGAGCATATCAGACCTAAAAAAGTCTATTCTGTCAGTCTGAAGGTCGCTGTTTCTATGTTAAAGCCGGTCAGCTGTGCCTGAATTCCAAAGGGAGGAATGTTTAATGAGGCATGTCTGACCACTCATTCCCATGGTAGCCTGATCTAGTGTTTTAGGTTTACTTTAAAATGCTCTAGCGCGGTACAGTTGTTCATGCCTGTATTCCCAGCATTTTGGAAGGCTGAGGCAAAAGTATTGCTTGAGTCCAAGCGTTTTAGACCAGCCTGGACAACGTGGCAAACTCTCGTCTCTACAAAAAAATACAAAAATTAGCCAGGCGTGATGGCCTGTGCCTGTAGTCCTAGCTACTCGGGAGGCTGAGGCTGGAGAATTGCTTGAGTTCAGGAAGCAGAGGTTGCAGTGAGCTGAGACTGCATCAGTGCACTCCAGCCTGGGTGACAGAGTGAGACCCTGTCTCAAAAAAATAAAATAAAATAAAATACCCTTGGCCAAAAGGAGGGGTCCATTCCATTGGTTGGGGAACTTAGAATATTATTTTTGGTTTACAGTATCTATTTTTTTTCTTTTGTTAAAAATGGGGTCTTACTGTTACCCAGGCTGGATTATAGGCATGAGTCACCATGCTAAGCTATATACATATATGCCAAATATGTATACCACCATGCCAAAATACATTAATGTATTTTTTTATTTTTTATTTTTTTGAGACGGAGTCTCACTCTGTTGCCCAAGCTGGATTGCAGTGGCACAATCTCGGCTCACTGCAACCTTTGCAGTTGGTTGTATGTTGATTTTTGTATTTTTATTTTCTTACCTTATTGCCTTCCGGGTTCAAGTGATTCTCGTGCTTCAGCCTCCCAAGTACCTGGGACTATAGGCACATGCCACCATGCCCAGATAATTTTTTGTATTTTTAGTAGAGACGGGTTTTCACCATGTTAGCCAGGATGGTCTCAATCTCCTGACCTCGTGATCCACCTGCCTCTGCCTCCCAAAGTACTGGGATTACAGGCGTGAGCCAGCACGCCCAGCCTTATATATGTATTTTTATGCCAATACCACAGTCTTGATTACTCTAGCTTTATGGTAAATTTTGAAATTTTGAAATCATGTAAGTCCTTGAACTTTGTTCTTTCATAAAATCATATTGGCTTATCTTGGTCCTTTGGATTTAAAAGACAAATGTTAGGTTCATCTTATCAATGTCTTTTACAGCAAACCCTAATGGTATTTAGATAGAAATTGTATTGAATCTATGGATCAGTTTTGGGAAAACTGACACCTTGACAATACTGTATTTTCCTATTTGCAAACATGGGACATATCTCCATTTGTTTCGGTCTTAATTTCCTGTGACAAATTTTTGTAATTTTCAGTGTACTGTCCTGTACTTCTTTCATTATTTCTGAATACTTTATTCTTTTTATGCTATTGTGAATGTAATTTTTTTTTTAATTTCCTTTACAGTTGGTTGTATGTTGATTTTTGCATTTTTATTTTCTTACCTTATTGCACTGGCTGGAACCTTCAGTCCAAGGTTAAATAGAAGTGGTGAGAGTGTACATCCTTTTGCCTCGTACCCAATCTTAGGAAGAAAGCATTCATTTACCTTTAAGCATGTTGTTAGTCATAGGTTTATGTAGCTGCCTTTTATTAAAGTAAGAAAGTTTCCTTCTATTCCTAGTTTATTGAGAATTCTACCATGAATGGTAGTTCAATTTTATCAAATGCTTTGTCTGTGTCTCTTGAGATGATTATATGGCATTTTCCTTTAAGGGTCAGCAGAATTTTCCAGAAAAGGCTATATAGTAAATATTTTTGGTTTTGTGAGCCACATGAGCTCTGTTGCAACCAATCAGCTCTGCTTTTGTAGCAGAAAGCAATCATAGATAATATGTAAATGAATGGGCTTGGCTTTGTTTCAGTAAACTTTATTTGCAAAAACAAATGTCATGCCAGATTTGGCCCAGGGCTATAGTTTGCTGACCACTGATTTATTTTATTAATGTATGTATTACACGAATTGTTATTCAGATGTTAAGCTAAAGAACATTCCTGTAATAAACCGACCACACTTGGTAATAGTATATAATCCTTTTTGTACATTACTGGATCTAATTTGTTGTTATTTAAACAATTTTAGCATTTACATTCATGAGGAGTGTTGTTCTATAGTTTTCTTGTGATATCTTTGTGGCTTTTAGTATCAGGGTAAAATGAGCTGTAAAGTGTCCCCTTTTCTTCTATTTTTGAAAAGATTTCCATTGGATTGGTATTATTAATTATTTAAATGTCAATAGAGTTCCCAGTAAAACCATGCAGGCCTGGACTTCCCTTTGAAGAAGATTTTAAAATAATTTAATTAAATACTTTAATATTTTTCACTGATATATATATGCAAATTTTATAATTTCTTTTTGAGTCTACTTTGATCATTTCTGTTAATGAATTTGCCCATTTCATCTAAGTTGACAAATTGTTGGCATAAGATTGTTCAAAATATTCCTTTATAAGCCTTTTAATTTCCAGAGGGTTCAGAATACTTCCTCTTTTAATCCCAGTTTTGGTAATTTCTATCTTCTCTCTTTTTTTCTTGGTCATTTGACTAAAATGTTATCAATTTTGTAGATCTTTTCAAGGAATCAATTGTAAGTTTCACTAATTTTCTCTATTGTTTCACTGTTTTATTTGTATTGATTTCCGCTGTGGTCTTTAGTCGTTCATCCTACTTTGGCTCTTCTTTTTGTAGTTTCTTAAGGTGGAAGCTTAATTAATTTTTCTAGGTTATTAAAGTCTTCCTTTCTAATTTTTAAAGCTATAAATTTCTCTCTAAATATTGCTTTACCTGCATTAATGTTGATATGTTCTGATCTTATATTCATTCAGTAGAAAATATTTTATAATTTCCCTGGAGATTTTTTCTTTGACGTGTAAACCAAAAATAAAATTCAAAAGTCTCCCCCACAAAAATCTGATTGGACTTTCTTCTCAGCCAGGGCACTCTAAAATTTAACCTGAAAGACTGGTTCAGGCCATGAAAGGAAGTAGGGGTTTGACATGCCTCATTATACTCCTCCAGCATTAATCAACACAAACCTTATATCTGATAAGAAACATTTACAATCTTCTCTCTAATGCCTGCTGGAGGCTTTGTTTGCATGATAAAACCTAGGTCTTCACAATCCTTTATCATAACCTAGACATTCCTTTCTACTGATAATAACTTTTTCTATCAATTGCCATCACAATATGTTTAAAGAAATATTGACATACCCGCCAGGCATGGTGGCTCACACCTGTAATCCTAGCTCTTTGGGGGGCCGAGGAGGGTAGATCACGAGGTCAGGAATTCAAGACCAGCATGGCCAACATGGTGAAACTCATCTCTACTAAAAATACAAAAATTAGATGGGCATGGTGGTGCGTGCCTGTAATCCCAGCTACTCAGGAGGCTGAGGGAGGAGAATTGCTTGAACCGGGACCTGGGAGGCAGAGGTTGCAGTGAGCCGAGATCACACCACTGCACTCCAGCCTGGGCGACAGAACGAGACTCCATCTAAAATAAAACGAAATGAAATGAAATGAAATGAAATGAAATGAAATGAAATGAAATAACTGAAAAGAAATACTGACAAACCCAAATATAATTAGTGGATAATGTTTCTTTTTTTTTTATTCTGTCCATTTTTCCTCCACATATTTTGGGGCTCTCTAGTTAGGTGCAATTATATTTATAATGCTGTATCTTTTTGATTAATTAACCCTTTTTATCATTATGAAATGTTCTCCTCAGTCTCTAGGGTGGTTCTTGTATTAAAATATATTTAAATATAGTCTCTCCAGATCTCTTGTGGCTACTGTTTGCTTCATGTATCTTTTACCATTATATTACTTTCTATTGTATTTTAAATATAAAGTTTTTTTCTATGAAAAAAATATATTCTTAATCTTATATTACTGCCTCTACCTATGAGTGGAGTTTCTAGTCCAGTAAAATTTAATGTAAAAAATTATTGGTATACTTAGAGTTATGTTTCTCATTTTAGAACTTTTCTACATACTTGTTTGTTCCTATGGTTCTCTTATATCACTTTTCTTTGGTTATACAAATATGTTTTAGCTTACCATTTCAATTCCTGTGTTAGCTTTTTTTAAAGCAAGTTTTTGAGGTTTAGTGTGTGCAAGTGTGTTTGCATGCATCCTTAACCCATCACAGTCCTCTCCAGGTTAATACTAACTTAATTCTGGTCCAATATAGCTACATTTCACCTGTAGGTCTCCATTTCCTCCTCCTCCCTGTATGCTATTATTGACGTTGATATGGTGCCTATATATATTATAAACCAAGTAATACAATAATACATTTATTGCTTTAAACAGATTGTTTAGAGAAATTAAGAGAGAAAAATTATATTATTTTTTAAATCTAGTGTTAACGAAAAGAGTCAAACTCTGTAAAATATTTGAAGAGATTTATTCTGAGCCAAATATGAGAGACAATGACCCATGACACAGCCCTCAGGAGGGCCTGAGAACATGTGCCCAAGGTGGTTGGGGCGCAGCTTGGTTTTATACATTTTAGGCAGGCATGAGACATCAATCAAATACATTTAAGAAATACATTGGTTTGGTCCAGAAAGGCAGGACAACTCAAAGTCAGGGCTCCAGGTTATAGGTAAATTTAAGCATTTTCTGGTTGACAATTTGTTGAGTTTATCTAAAGACCTGGGATCATAGAAAGGAAATGTTCAGGTTAAGATAAAAGACTGTGGGCCGGGCGCGGTGGCTCAAGCCTGTAATCCCAGCACTTTAGGAGGCCGAGGCGGGTGGATCACGAGGTCAGGAGATCGAGACTATCCTGGCTAACATGGTGAAACCCCGTCTCTACTAAAAATACAAAAAACTAGCCGGGCGTGGTGGCGGGCGCCTGTAGTCTCAGCTACTTGGGAGGCTGAGGCGGGAGAATGGCGTGAACCCGGGAGGCGGAGCTTGCAGTGAGGAGATCACGCCACTGCACTCCAGCCTGGGAGACACAGCGAGACTCCGTCTCAAAAAAAAAAAAAAAAAAAGATAAAAGACTGTGGAGATCAAGGTTCTTTTGAAGTCTTATAGTGGCTGCCCTTAGAGACCAGAGATGACAAATGTTTCCTATTCAGATCTTTAAAACATGCAAGACTTTTAGTTAACCTCTTTAGGATTGGGAGGGCCTAGAAGAAAAAGATATAGCTATGTTACTAGAGATTCTTTACAGATGCAACTTTTCCCCCACAAAAGACAGCTTTGCAGGGCCATTTCAAGATACGGAAAAGAAACATGTTTTGGGGTAAAATATTTTGATTTTCTTCTTTGTCTTGTAATGTTATGCCAGAGTCAGACTGGAAAGTAAGTCACAATATATAGGGTTAAATAAAACCCATCTGATGAGAATTTATGATTTGTAAGGCACGACTCCTCAGACCTCCCAGATAGGAATTTGGGCAAGATTAAAAAATCAGAGTTTAGTCCTCATTAGCGACATATTTACCATTTCCCACATTGTTCTTTCCTTCATGCATATCCAAGTTATTGTCCACTGTCATTCCTTTAATATTTCTTGGAAGACAGTTCTCCTAGCAGCAAATTCTCTCAATTTTTGTTTACCTGTAAATATCTTTATTTACCTTCATTATTGAAAGGTTAGCTAACTATATGAAATTCATGGTTGGCTTGTTTTTCTTTTTTTTTTTATTATTATACTTTAAGTGCTAGGGTACATGTGCACAACGTGCAGGTTTGTTACATATGTATACATGTGCCATGTTGGTGTGCTGCACTCATTAGCTCATCATTTACATTAGATATATCTCCTAGTGCTATCCCTTCCCCCTCCCCCAACCCCACAACAGGCCACGGTGTGTGATGTTCCCCATCCTGTATCCAGGTGTTCTCGTTGTTCAGTTCCCACCTATGAGTGAGAACATGCAGTGTTTGGGTTTCTGTCCTTGCAATAGTTTGCTCAGAATGATGGTTTCCAGCTTCATCCATTACCTACAACGGACATGAACTCATCCTTTTTTATGGCGGCATAGTATTTCATGGTGTATATGTGCCACATTTGCTTAATCCAGTCTATCATTGATGGACATTTGGGTTGGTTCCAAGTCTTTGCTATTGTGAATAGTGCCTTAATAAACATGTGTACATGTATCTTTATAGCAGCATGATTTATAATCCTTTGGGTATATACCCAGTAATGGGATGGCTGGGTCAGATAATATTTCTAGTTCTAGATCCTTAAGGAATTGCCTCACTGTCTTCCACAATGGTTGAACTAGTTTACAGCTCCAACAACAGTGTAAAAGTGTTCCTATTTCGCCACATCCTCTCCAGCATCTGTTGTTTCCTGACATTTTAATGATCGCCATTCTAACTGGTGTGAGATGGTATCTCATTGTGGTTTGATTTGTATTTCTCTGATGACCAGTGATGATGAGAATTTTTTCATGTATCTGTTGGCTGCATAAATGTCTTCTTTTGAGAAGTGTCTGTTCATACATTTTGCCCACTTTTTGATGGGATTGTTTGATTTTTTCTTCTAAATTTGTTTAACCTCTTTGTAGATTCTAGATATTAGCCCTTTGTCAGATGGGTAGATTGCAAAAATTTTCTCCCATTCTGTAGGTTGCCTGTTCACTCTGATGATAGTTTCTTTTGCTGTGCAGAAGTTCTTTAGTTTAATTAGACCCATTTGTCAATTTTGGCTTTCGTTGCCATTGCTTTTGATGTTTTAGACATGAAGTCCTTGCCCCTGCCTATGTCCTGAATGGTACTGCCTCGGTTTTCTTCTAGGGTTTTTATGGTTTTTGGTCTAACATTTAAGTCTTTAATCCATCTTGAATTAAATTAATTATTGTACAAGGTGTGAGGAAGGGATCCAGTTTCAGCTTTCTACATATGCCTAACCAGTTTCCCAGCACCATTTATTAAATAGGGAATCCTTTCCCCATTTCTTGTTTTTGGTCAAGTTTGTCAAAGATCAGATGGTTGTAGATGTGTGGTATTATTTCTGAGGGCTCCGTTCTGTTCCATTGGTCTATATATCTGTTTTGGTACCAGTACCATGCTGTTTTGGTTACTGTAGCCTTGTAGTGTAGTTTGAAGTCAGGTAGTGTGATGCCTCCAGCTTTGTTCTTTTTGCTTAGGATTGTCTTGACAATGCAGGCTCTTTTTTTGTTCCATATGAACGTTAAAGTAGTTTTTTCCAATTCTGTGAAGAAAGTCATTGGTAGCTTGATGGGGATGGCATTGAATCTATAAATTACCTTGAGCAGTATGGCCATTTTCATGATACTGATTCTTCCTATCCACGAGCATGGAATGTTCTTCCATTTGTTTGTGTCTTCTTTTATTTTGTTGAGCAGTAATTTGTAGTTCTCCTTAAAGAGGTCCTTCACATCCCTTGTAAGTTGGATTCCTAGGTATTTTATTCTCTTTGAAGCTATTGTGAATGGGAGTTCACTCATGGTAGAATTTGTCAGGGAAACAAACTCTCTGTCTATTACTGGTTATAGGAATGCTTGTGATTTTTGCACATTGATTTTGTATCCTGAGACCTTGCTGAAGTTGCTTATCAGCTTAAGGAGATTTTGGGCTGAGATGATGGGGTTTTCTAAATATACAATCATGTCATCTGCAAACAGGAACAATTTGACTTCCTCTTTTCCTAATTGAATACCTTTTCTTTCTCTTGCCTGATTGCCCTGGCCAGAACTTCTAACACTATGTTGAATAGGAGTGGTGAGAGAGGGCATCCCTGTCTTCTGCCAGTTTTCAAAGGGAATGCTTCCAGTTTTTGCCCATTCAGTATGATATTGGCTGTGGGTTTGTCATAAATAGCTCTTATTATTTTGAGATACGTCCCATCAGTATCTAATTTATTGAGAGTTTTTAGCATGAAGTGCTGTTGAATTTTGTCAAAGGCCTTTTTTGCATTTATTGAAATAATCATGTGGTTTTTGTCTTTGGTTCTGTTTATATGATGGATTACGTTTATTAATTTTTGTATGTTGAACCAGCCTTGCATCCCAGGGATGAAGCCCACTTGATCATACTGGATAAGTTTTTTGATGTGCTGCTGGATTCGGTTTGCCAGTATTTTATTGAGGATTTTTGCATGGATGTTCATCAGGGATATTGGTCTAAAATTCTCTTTTTTTGTTGTGTCTCTGCCAGGCTTTGGTATCAGGATGGTGCTGGCCTCATAAAATGAGTTAGGGAGGATTCCCTTTTTTTCTATTGATTGGAATAGTTTCAGAAGGAATGGTACCAACTCCTCTTTGTACCTCTGGTAGAATTCAGCTGTGAATCCATCTGGTCCTGGACTTTTTTCGGTTGATAGGCTATCAAGTATTGCCTCAACTTCAGAGCCTGCTATTGGTCTATTCAGGTATTCAACTTCTTCCTGGTTTAGTCTTGGGAGAGTGTACATGTCCAGGAATTTATCCATTTCTTCTAGATTTCCTAGTTTATTTGCATAGAGGTGTTTATCGTATTCTCTGATGATAGCTTGTATTTCTGTGGGATCAGTGGTGATATCCCCTTTATCATTTTTTATTGCGTCTATTTGATTCTTCTCTCTTTTCTTCTTTATTAGTCTTACTAGCAGTCTACCAATTTTGTGAATCTTTTCAAAAAACTAGCTCCTGGATTCATTGATTTTTTGAAGGGTTTTTTGTGTCTATATCTCCTTCAGTTCTGCTCTGATCTCAGTTATTTCTTGCCTTCTGCTAACTTTTTAATACATTTGCTCTTGCTTCTCTAGTTCTTTTAATTGTGATGTTAGGGTGTCAGTTTTAGATCTTTCCTGCTTTCCCTTGTGGGCATTTAGTGCTATAAATTTCCCTCTACACACTGCTTTAAATGTGTCCCAGAGATTCTGGTATGTTGTGTCTTTGTTCTCATTGGTTTCAAAGAACATCTTTATTTCTGCCTTCGTTTCGTTATGTACCCAGTAGTCATTCAGGAGCAGGTTGTTCAGTTTCCATGTAGTTGAGTGGTTTTGAGTGAGTTTCTTTTTTTTTTTTTTTTTTTTTTTGAGACGGAGTCTCGCTGTGTCTCCCAGGCTGGAGTGCAGTGGCGTGATCTCGGCTCACTGCAAGCTCCGCCTCCCGGGTTCACGCCATTCTCCCGCCTCAGCCTCCCAAGTAGCTGAGACTACAGGCGCCCGCCACCACGCCCGGCTAGTTTTTTGTATTTTTAGTAGAGACGGGGTTTCACCATGTTAGCCAGGATAGTCTCGATCTCCTGACCTCGTGATCCACCCGCCTCGGCCTCCCAAAGTGCTGGGATTACAGGCTTGAGCCACCGCGCCCGGCCGAGTGAGTTTCTTAATCCTGAGTTCTAGTTTGATTGCACTGTGGTCTGAGAGACAGTTTGTTATAATTTCTGTTCTTGTACATTTGCTGAGGAGTGCTTTACTTCCAACTATGTGGTCAATTTTAGAATAAGTGTGATGTGGTGCTGAGAAGAATGTATATTCTGTTGATTTGGGGTGGAAAGTTCTGTAGATGTCTATTAGGTCCGCTTGGTGCAGAGCTGAGTTCAAGTGCTGGATATCCTTGTTAACCTTCAGTCTCATTGATCTGTCTAATGTTGACAGTGGGGTGTTAAAAGTCTCACATTATTATTGTGTGGGAGTCTAAGTCTCTTTGTAGGTCTCTAAGGGCTTGCTTTATGAATCTGGGTGCTCCTGTATTGGGTGCATATATATTTAGGATAGTTAGTTCTTCTTGTTGAATTGATCCCTTTACCATTATGTAATGGCCTTCTTTGTTTCTTCTGATCTTTGTTGGTTTAAAGTCTGTTTTATCAGAGACTAGGATTGCAACCCCTGCTTTTTTGTTTTGTTTTGTTTTGTTTTCCATTTGCTTGGTAGATCTTCCTCCATCCCTTTATTTTGAGCCTATGTGTGTCTGTGCATGTGAGATGGGTCTCCTAAATACAGCACACTGATGGATCTTGACTCTTTATCCAATTTGCCAGTCTGTGCCTTTTTTAATTGGACCATTTAGTCCATTTACATTTAAGGTTAATATTGTTATATGTGAATTTGATCCTGTCATTATGATGTTAGCTGGTTATTTTGCTCGTTGTTTGATGCAGTTTCTTCGTAGCATTGATGGTCTTTACAATTTGGCATGTTTTTGCAGTAGCTGGTACCGGTTGTTCCTTTCCATGTTTAGTGCTTCCTTCAGGAGCTCTCTTAAGGCAGGCTTGGTGGTAACAAAATCTCTCAGCATTTGCTTGTCTGTAAAGGATTTTATTTCTCCTTCACTTATGAAGCTTTGTTTGGCTGGATATGAAATTCTGGGTTGAAAATTCTTTTCTTTAAGAAAGTTGAATATTGGCCTCCCCTCTCTTCTGGCTTGCAGAGTTTCTGCTGAGAGATCTGCTGTTAGTCTGATGGGCTTCCCTTTGTAGGTAACCCGACCTTTCTCTCTGGCCCTTAACATTTTTTCCTTCATTTCAACTTTGGTGAATGTGACAATTATGTGTCTTGGATTCACTCTTCTCAAGGAGTATATTTGTGGTATTCTCTGTATTTCCTGAATTTGAATGTTGGCCTGCCTTGCTAGATTGGGGAAGTTCTCCTGGATAATACCCTGAGGAGTGTTTTCCAATTTGGCTCCATTCTCCCCGTCACTTTCAGGTACACCAATCAGACATAGATTTGGTCTTTTCACATAGTCCCATATTTCTTGGAGGCTTTGTTCGTTTATTTTTGCTTTTTTCTCTAAACTTCTCTTCTCGCTTCGTTTCATTCATTTGATCTTCAATCACTGATACACTTTCTTCCACTTGATAAAATCGGCTACTGAAGCTTGTGTATGCGTTACGTAGTTCTCATGCCATCGTTTTCAGCTCCATCAGGTCATTTAAGGTCTTCTCTATGCTGTTTATTCAGCCATTCATCTAATCTTTTTTCTAATTAGATTTATTAGCCATTCATCTAATCTTTTTTCAAGGTTTTTAGCTTCTCTGTGATGAGTTCGAACATCCTCCTTTAGCTCAGAGAAGTTTGTTATTACCGATCATCTGAAGCCTTCTTTTCTCAACTTGTCAATGTCATTCTCTGTCCAGCCTTGTTCCATTGCTGGTGAGGAGCTGCGTTCCTTTGGAGAAGAGGCACTCTGATTTTTAGAATTTTCAGCTTTTCTGCTCTGGTGTCTCCCCATCTACCTTTGGTCTTTGATGATGGTGACATACAGATGGGGTTTTGGTGTGGATGTCCTTTCTGTTTGTTAGTTTTCCTCCTAACAGTCAGGACCCTCAGCTGCCGGTCTGTTGGAGTTTGCTGGAGGTCCACTCCAGACCCCCTTTGCCTGGGTATCACCAACGGAGACTGCAGAACAGCAAATTTACAGAACAGCAAATGTTGCTGCATGATCGTTCCTCTGGCAGCTTTGTCTCAGGGGGGCATCTGACCATGTGAGGTGTCAGTCAGCCCCTACTGGGAGGTGCCTCCCAGTTAGGCTACTCAGGGTTCAGGGACCCACTTGAGGAGGCAGTCTGTCTGTTCTCGGATCTCAGACTCCGCAATGGGAGAACCACTACTGTCTTCAAAGGTGTCAGACAGGGACGTTTAAGTCTGAAGAAGTTTCTGCTGCCTTTTGTTCAGCTATGCCCTATCCCTGGAGGTGGAGTCTACAGAGGCAGGCAGGCCTCCTTCAGCTGCAGTAGGCTCCACCCAGTTCGAGCTTCCTGGAGCTTTGTTTACCTACTCAAGCCTCAGCAATGGCGGGTGCCCCACCCCCAGCCTCGCTGCTGCCTTGAAGTTCTATCTCAGACTGCTGTGCTAGCAGTGAGCAAGGCTCTGTGGCCGTGGGACCCTCTGAGCCAGGCAGGGGATATAATCTTCAGGTGTGCCATTTGCTAAGACTGTTGGAAAAGCACAGTAATAGGATGGGAGTGACCTGATTTTCCAGATACCATCTGTCACGGCTTCCCTTGGCTAGGAAAGAGAATTCCCAGACCCCTTGCACTTCCCAGGTGAGGCAATGCCTCGCGCTGCTTCGACTCATGCTCTGTGGGTTGCACCCACTGTCCTGCACCCACTGTCCAACAAGCCCCAGTGAGATGAACCCGGTACCTCAGTTGGAAAAGTAGAAATCACCCGTCTTCTGTGTTGCTTACACTGGGAGCTGTAGACGACTGGAGCTGTTCCTATTCGGCCATTTTGGAACCTCTCTCTTGCTTTTCTTTTTCTTTTGGCATGTTGAATATGTTACTCCACTACCCTCTTTTCTGAGGAAACCTCAGCCATAATTGTACTGTTATTTCCTGTACATGTGATAAGTCATTTTTATCTTATGGCCTTCCAAATTTTCTCTTTGTTTTTGGTTTTTAGCAGTTTGGTTATGTGTCTAGGTGTAAATCTCGTTATGCTTATCCTATTAGGGGTTTTTTTGAAGTTCTTGGATTTGTAAATTGTTCTTTAGGTTGATAGTTTTGCTTTATGTTTTTTGTTTTGTGTGTGTGTGTGTGAGAGAGAGAGAGAGAGAAAGGGTCTTGCTCTGTTGCTCAGGCTGGAGTTTAGTGGCATAATCACATCTGGGTGAAGCCTTGACCTCCTGGGCTCAAGTAATCGTCCCACCTCAGCCCTCTGAGCAGCTGGGACCACAGGCAGATGCCACCATTTTTTGTAGAGACAGGTTATCCCTATATTGTCCAGGCTGGTCTTGAACTCCGGGGCTCAAGCAATCTGCCCACCTCAGCTTCCCAAAGTGCTGGGATTACAGGCATGAGCCCCCGTGCCTGGCCACTTTGTGGTTTTTAGATCACTTTTGAAACGTTTTTGACCATTATTTCTTCAATTATTTCTTCCACCTATTTTCTTTCACTTCTTATGGGACTCCCATTAACGTGTGTTGGAATCCTTGTTTTAGCAAGTCTTGTGTGGTCTGTTCATTTTTCTTTGATTCTTTTTTCCTTTGCTCTTTGGATTGGATAATTTCTACTGATTAAGCTTGAAGCTTGCTGATTCTCCCACCATCTCAATCTGCTATTGAGCTTATCTAGTGAAATTTTCATTTCAATTGTTATACTTTTCAACTCTAGAATTTCAACTTTGAATGTTTCTAGCTGAGTTAGTATTTCTATTTTTTATTGTCATATTTTCTTTAATTCTTTGAAAATATTTATAATAGTTTCTTAAAGTTTTTGCATTCTAAATCTGGGACCCAGTCAGAATAAATTTCTATTCATGGAAGGCTCTGTCTTTTAATTTCATCATGGGCTTGATAGATTTCTGCTCTCTCATCCCTCATGGAAGGACATCAATAATAATTGTTGAAGAACATTAGGTATAAATTTCAGTAATTGCTTCCTTGGTGATTTACATAAGGTATAGCAGAGGTGTTATTAATTTGTTTCTGTAGTTAAGATGGAAACTTACCTGCATTCATCATTTTCATCAGATTCCTTGTAGTGGGTTGAGTAGCATCCCCAGAAATTCATACCTAGAATATTAGAATGTGACCTTATTTGAAATAGGGTCTCTGGAGATGTAATTATTTAAGAATGCAGATGGGATCATGTTGGATTTGAGTGGACACTAAAGCCAGTGATTGGTGTCCTTATAAGGAGAGGATACAGCAGAAAAGATCATGTAAAGATGAAAGCAGAGATTGGAGTGATGTATCTATGAGCCAAGGAATGCTAAGAATTGCCAGGAGCCACCAGAAGTTAGGAAAGAGGCATTGAAGGCACTTTTCCTCAGAGCGTCCAGAAAGAGCCAACCTGTCTACACCTTGATTTCAAACTGCTGGTCTCCAGAACTCTGGGAGAGTGAATTTCTGTCATTTTAAGCCACTCAGTTTGTGGTATTTTGTTACAGAAACCCTAGGAAACTAATACATTATGTTGTCTTCTTTCTCTTTTTTTTTTTTTTTTTTTTTTTTTTTGAGACGGAGTCTCGCTCTGTCACCCAGGCTGGAGTGCAGTGGCGCAATCTCGGCTTACTGCAAGCTCCGCCTCCCAGGTTCACGCCATTCTCCTGCCTCAGCCTCCCGAGTAGCTGGGACTACAGGCGCTGCCACCGCGCCCGGCTAATTTTTTGTATTTTTAGTAGAGACAGAGTTTCACTGTGGTCTCGATCTCCTGACCTTGTGATCCGCCCGCCTTGGCCTCCCAAAGTGCTGGGATTACAGGTGTGAGCCACCGCGCCCGACTTCTTTCTCTTTCTTAATAGAAATTTGCAGCAAAGAATTCTGGGATTAGTTCTTTCTTATGACTGCAAAATCTCAATTACTAAGGCCGGAAAGAGAGTTTCCATTCACTGATTTACTCATTTATTCATTCAGTAAATGTTTACTGAACCCCTAGAATGTGTCAAGCCTTGTGTTAGGCTCTAAGAATACAACAGTAAGTAGGACAAATGAATTCTCTTTTCTTATACAATTTACGTTTTTACAAAGAAATCTTAAATTCATATGAAAACTGTTCAAAGTCACAACAGTGTCTCCGAAGAAGGCCATGCGAAGACATTGTGAAAAGGCAGACATCCAAAACCAGGAAGGGAGCCCTCCTTAGAAACCAATCCTGCCAGCCAGGCATGGTGGCTCACACCTGTAATCCCAGCACTTTGGGAGGCTAAGGCGGGCAGATCACTAGAGATCAGGAGTTCCAGACCAGTCTGGCCAATGTGGCAAAACCCCATCTTTATAAAAAATACAAAATTTAGCCAGGCGTGGTGGCTCATGCCTGTAATCCCAGCACGTTGGGAGGCTGAGGCGGGTGGATCACCTGAAGTCAGGAGTTTGAGACCAGCCTGGCTAACATGGTGAAACCCCATCTCTATTAAAAATATAAAAATTAGCTGGAGGTGGCGGTGCATGCCTGTAATCCCCACTCCTCGGGAGGCTGAGGAAGGAGATTTGTTTGAGCCAGGGAGGCAGAGGTTGCTGTGAGCCGAGATCACAACACTGTACTTCAGCCTGGGTAGTAGGGTGAGATGCCTTCTAAAAAAAAAAAAAAGAAAGAACATAAGCTCTTGCATTGCATTCCCGGCTTCCTATCCTGGCTCCACCACTAACTGTGTGACCTTGGGTAAGTCACTACGTCACTTAATGCCTATAAGACTGTTTCCCCAGTTATAAAATGTGAATAATAACAGTACATACTTAAAATAATTATTGTGAGGATATAAAATATTCTATGTAAAGGACTTAAGATATAATTTGGCACGAATAAACACTCAATATGGTGACCATTATTTCTGGAGAATAAAGAACAGGCAGCAATTATTCTAAATTGTCAAACCTGGTTGACTCGGAAAATGAAGATAAATCTGACCAAAATTCAATGTGTAGATGACAAAGATGTTGTTCAACTTCAGACGTGTAAAATAAAGCCTAAATATAGAGAGTGAAGATATACTGGTTATGCTTATATAGATATGTAAAGTTACTCTACTTAGTTCCGATTTACATTACTTACATTTACTCATCCTGAGATTCTGTAACTACAGAATTGTTCTTTACAAATGTAATAACTTAAAAATGAAGGTAACTTTTGGATTATATCCATAATGAGTCAAATCCAATAGGGCAGGAGTCGCTGAGATTTTGCCTAAAAATGTGTCCTCAGGTAGTAATCTTCAAAAACAAAATATCATAGATAGAAAAGATTTATTTTTCAACCTAAGAAAGCACGTTGAAAACAGGAAAAAGAAAAAGGTTTACTTAAATGGTGTAAATGCGTGCACTGTCAGTGACGTGATGTAGTTCAGTCTTTGATATCCTTTGAATTCTCTTCCTAATTTACTGTTTCTTTACAGACGACTATGCAGCAGAAGAAAACTATGCCTGAAATATCTACAGGGAAAATTCTGTGTATTCATGTTTAAGGAACCACTTTTGTTCCTCAAGTAACCAGAATGAGTAATAAAAATCAAGCATGAGGAGTAGTGTTTGTCATGCACTTTTTTTCTGATTGCTAAAATGAAAGCTTTCGCCAGGTGCGGTGACTCACGCCTATAATCCCAGCACTTTGGGAGGCTGAGGCAGGTGGATCACCTGAGGTCAGGAGTTTAAGACCAGCCTGGTCAACCTGGGGAAACCCTGTATCTTCTAAAAATACAAAAATTAGCCAGGCATGGTGGCGGGCACCTGTAATCCCACCTACCTGGGAGGCTGAGGCAGGAGAATCACTTGAACCCAGGAAGTGGAGGTTGCAGTGATCAGAGATTGCGCCACCGCACTCCACCCTGGGCGACAGGGTGAGGCTCCATCTCAAAAAAAAATTAAAATTAAAATTAAAAATACAATGAAAGATGTCATTGAACTCAGATTAGGAAATAATTCTTCCCAAGCAAAAAACTCATGAATTATTTATTGGATTTTCTTCTACCTTTAATTTCTAATACATGGGAATGAGTAATAGTATAAGCCAAACTGGAAAGTCAATTCACATTCCAGATTCTATTTTTACATGGGCATGAAGATTTCAAATTCTTTTATTCGATAAGCCAGCCTAGTCACTGGAAAAGATTAAATTGAAATGTCTGCGTGCGTCAATCTCTCTACCAACATATAACCTCCCCACCCTGCATTGATAGAAGAATAAATAGGACTGAGAGGGAGAAAGACACTTGTGTTGGGGGTGCACAGTACTTGTAACCAATCTTTTTGTTGTTGTTGTTGTTTTGAGATGGAGTCTCGGGCTAGAGTGCAGTGGTGCGATCTTGGCTCACTGCAGCCTCCACTTCCCAGGTTCAAGCAATTCTGTGCCTCAGCCTTATGATTAGTTGGGATTACAGATGCCCACCACACCCGGCTACCTTGTGTATTTTTAGTAGAGACAGAGTTTCGCCATGTTGGCCAGTCTGGTCTTAAACTCCTGACCTCAAGTGAGTGGGGCCTCGGCCTCCCAAAGTGCTAAGATTACAGACATGAGCCACCATGCCCGGCTAGCCAATCTTGAACACGAATACTAGAACATTTTTCTACCTGGGAAGTTGTGGGATCTGCTCGAGATTCTGGTCGTTTGCTTGTTTGTTTGTTTGTTTGTTTTGGTAGAAATGGGATTTCGCCACATTTGTCCAGGCTGGTCTAGAACTCTTGGGCTCAAGCAATCTGTCCACCTCAGCCTCCCAAAGTGTTGGGATTACAGGCGTGAGCCACTGCACCCAGCCATGCTCCAAGGAAATTGCTAACCAGTAAGAAAGGAGAACATGAGAGAACAGTTACTGGGAAAAATAAAGTTACCTTTTATTTATACTCCCCAGTGAACTGAGACTTCTAACAAACCAGTTACATATACAAAAACAAAAAAAAACAAAAAAAAAGAATTTATCAGCTCAATTGTTCAACAAATATCTGCTGATTGCTTCCCTTGTGCCAGGTACTGTTCTAGGCTTTGAAAAATATTAAGCAAAGTCCCCCCCTCCAGGAACGTATGAGTCCAGGGGTAGCACTGGCTCCAAGCATGGTGCTCAATGTTATCACAATTTTTTTCTCCATCTGTCATATTTTCTTTCCTTTCTGTAAACTGAAATCTCGGGTGGTCTCTTCCCTCTTGAAGGCAAATGGCCACCAGTGTAACAATTCTAATGGGAAGAGAGCCTGTCTTTCCTGATCCTCCTAGCAAAGGTTCAGACTGTCTCATTTATCTGGCTTGGGTCACATCCACATCTCAGAACCTGACTGGCTAGATCTCAGTCATCAGTAAGGCCACAAATATTGGTGCAGGTTGTTCACTGCAAAAAGAACAAGCAGGGAGTGAAATCCAGCGAGGGCCGCATTCAGCAAGCCTTTATCCTGGTGCAGGACTGTGTGTGGCAGGAGAGAGGGATCTTTATCCAGTCCACACTAGGACTTGACAGTGGTCTTGGCTGTGTGCCCACCCTGGAGCAAGAGGTGAGGAGGAATTATCTCCACCTGGACTACATGGCCTGAAGGTGGGGAAAGGACAGTTGGGCTTCCCTGGTTCAAAGTCAGAAAAGTTAAATGCTGGGCAGGCAAAGACAACAGCTATCTACTTCATTCCTTAGAAGCATGGAAAGGCAAGGTGGCAGAGTGGAGGGGACCTTGGACTTGGTGTCAAAAGGTCTGAGTTCTAATCCTCGTTTGGGAAGTTTTTGGACATTGGGCAAATCACTTAACTAATTCCCACAACATTTGTTTCCTTTCTTATGAAATGGAGAACACTATTGTCCTACCTCCCCTACAGATTCACTGAGAGAGGAAAAAATTAATAACGTATGAGAATATGGTTTGGAATGTTTCTTATATCCAAAAGGTATTATTATTATCAATTATATCCTCCTAGTCAGTACCTATGGACACAAAGTTCCTTTTTTTTTTTTTCTTTTGTCCATCTCTTCCATTCAATCAGTCCTGGATATCTGAAAAATCAGAATAGATTCTCAGTTGGCCCAGACACCTCACACATTGTCCAGTGCCCTCACACATTGAAGGGGCTCAATCAGTGTTTAATTAATTGGCTGACCCATGATATAGAAATTCACACTACTCAGGGTTCCTTTCCAAAGTCTTACACAAGCAAAATGTTGTGGCAAAACGTTCACCCAACATTAAAATTCAAGGATTCCAGAAATCTGTAAGCCAGCTGTCTGGTGATCTCATTACTGGGTCTCAATGTAAGTACTGCTTCCTCAGGGGAAACTTCATGGACTATCCCCAACCACACCCACCCCCTG
The DNA here is from genome assembly GCF_003255815.1 of Theropithecus gelada. Taxonomy (NCBI): domain Eukaryota; kingdom Metazoa; phylum Chordata; class Mammalia; order Primates; family Cercopithecidae; genus Theropithecus; species Theropithecus gelada. Next base: position 154,217,666 of record NC_037673.1, read on the forward strand.
CCCCAGGTCTCCAGCCTGATTCACAACACTTCACTCAATTGTCTGTCCTCAACTCTGTCTTTCCCAACTGACGGCGAACCCCACAGCGCAGGTAGCATGGCTGTCTGGTTTGCTGTTGCGTGATAGCCGTGGTGCGTGGTACATAGAAATAAATCAAGAAATACTTGTTAAATGAATGAGTACATTTGTGGAATTAAAGGGAACAAGGTTAAGTGTGAATAGGCAACATACATTTAATTTCCTCTTTCTCTTTTCCTAACGTCTTTTTCCAAGCCCTCCATCAACCACTTCCTCATGACTTCTGGAACCCCTGTTAAGTAGAGAAAGAATGAGTAGTTAACTTGAATGTGTCCTTTGAAGGACACACAATCAATGACTCTTTAGAAATAAAATCCATTCCCCCTGACCTATGTAAGCAATGCCTCAAAAATGCAGGACAAATATACTAATTATAACTCTCGGTAATCATAAATTTATTCTGGAATAATAGTTCTAAATTTTATACCCTTGTATATCCTGGTATGTCCTAATGCTTGTATCTGCCTCAAAACCTAGGCAGTCATTCCTGGAAGTATATACATTACTCCAAGCCAGAAATTAGATTAGAGTGGTTCAGAGGAGAAAGGAGATTTTAGACACAAATTATTCCTTCTTCTTTCCCCTCCCCACCATCCATTCTGCAAATTTCATTTACATAATGCAGCTTTTAGCACAAATGAAATGAGTCAGCATCAGGGAAGACAAACTGAAATACGACTTTCACGCCAAAGGCAATTATTTTTCTTTGTGTCAGCCTGCAGTAAGCAAGTGGTCTTCTAAGTAACAGAAAATTTAAGACATAATAATAGAAGCCAGTGTCCAGTTAGGTCATAAATACCTGTTGTGTGCAGAATTTTTAATTTATTTTTAACTATGCTAAGATACACAGAATATAAAATTTACCATCTTAACCATTTTAAGTATACAATCCAGTAGTGTTAACTACATTCACGTTGTTATGAACCAATCTGCAGAACCCTTTTCACCTTATAAAATGGAAACTCTGTACACATCAAGTAACAACTCCCTCTTCCCTTCTCCCCACACCCCTGGCAACCACCCTCGTACTTTCTGCCTCTGTGAATTTGACTACTGTAGGCACCTCATATGAGTGCAATCACACAGCATTTGTCTTTTTGTGACTAGCTCATTTCACGGAGCATAATATCCTCAAGATTCATTCATGTTGTAGCATGTGTCAGAATTTCATCCCTTGTTAAGGCTGAATAATATTCTACTGTGTAGACATGCCATATCTTGTTTATCCACTCATTCATTAATGGACTCTTAGGCTGCTTCCTCACTTTAGCTATTGTGGATAAAGCTGCTATGAACACGGCTGTCCAAATATCTCTTTGAGACTCTGTTTTCAATTCTTTTGGCTCTGTACCCAGAAGTGAAATTGCAGGATCAATGGTAATTTGATTTTCATTTTTTAATTTTTTTGTAAAGATAGGGTCTTGCTGTGTTGCCCAGACTGGTCTCGAATTCCTGGGCTCAAGCAATCCTCCACACTCAGCCTCTCAAAGCACTGGAATTACAGGTGTGAGCCATCATGCTCAGCTCTGTGTTTAATTTTTTGAGGAGTTGCTATACTGTTTTCCATAGCAGCTACACCATTTTACATTCCCTGTGTACAGAATTTTACAAAACAGTTTGTGAGGTTCAAAGAAATTTAGGGTTTACTTTCCATCCTCAGTAACATTCTTCTTGGAGATTCTCATGGTGCTTTCTCTGTGGGAACTCTATTACACCCACCATGTTTTCCCTTGCAGTATAGTCATCTTATCTTCCCCACCTGTCAGGACCCTGAAAGTAGGTAGGATCTAGGTAGAATTCATCTCTAAAGACAGTGACCTGGATGAGTCTCCCAGCTTCCCTGGTTCCCCGTATGTAGTATTGCAGGAAGTTATTGTATCTCTTGTAGGTTATCTGATAAGTAAGGAGAATAATGCCTCTCAACAAGATGGCTGAGAGGATGGGTCTAGATAATGTATCCTGAGTGCTTAGCACAGCACCAGGGACATGGTATGTGCTAACTATTTTATGAAGCAGGAGAGTACGGACTTTTAATCCCTATAAGCCTCTGTTTGTTTTCTCATTTGTAAAATGGATTGTTCTGAAGATGAAAAGGAATGACCTGTAAGAGGTTTACACAGTGTCACAAAGCAATTTGTGAGTGCTCAAAAAAGTAGCAGTTAGTTTTATTATTTATTTATTTACTTACTTATTTGAGACAGAGTCTCGCTCTGTTGCCCAGGCTGGAGTGCGGTTGCACAATCTCGACTCACTGCAACCTCCACCTCCTGGGTTCAAGCAATTCTTCTGCTTCAGCCTCTGAAGTAGATGGGACTACAGCACACACCACCATGCCTGGCTAATTTTTGCATTTTTAGTAGATACAGGGTTTCACCATATTGGGCAGGCTGGTCTCGAACTCCTGACCTCATGATCTGCCCACCTGGGCCTCGCAAAGTGCTGGGATTACAGGCGTGAGCCACCGTGGCCAGCCAGTTATTTTTATTATAACCAGTTTCTTGATTTATCTTAGTTCAATATTGATCTATTATGTTTCTTCTATCTCTACATTTAAACATGCCTTGTCAAATCATTCTGGTTCATCCCTTACCAACATTTTGGGCAGATTTCCTAATCTTCCTCACTTTGATTACTTAAAGCTCAGTTTCTGCAGTCCAAATCTGTGATTTCAATTTTTTTTTTTTTTTTTTTTTCTGTCTGAGTCTTCCCCTGCCACCCAGTCTGGAGTGCAGTGGCAATATCTCCGCTCACTGCAACCTCCGCCTCCCAGGCTGAAGCGATTCTCGTGCCTCAGCCTCCAGAGTAGCTGGGATTACAAGTGTTCGCCACCACACCCAGCTAATTTTATTTATTTATTTATTTATTTATTTATTTATTTATTTTGAGACAGAGTCTTCCTCTGTCACCCAGTTTGGAGTGCAGTGGCGTGATCTCGGCTCACTACAGCCTCTGCCTCCCAGATTAAAGCGATTCCTGTGCCTCAGCCTCCCAAGTAGCCAGGACTATAGCCATGCACCACCACACCCAGATAAGTTTTGTATTTTTTAGTAGAGACAGGGTTTCACCATGTTGCCCAGGCTGGTCTCGAAATCCTGACCACAGATGATCTGCCCACTTCTGCCTCCCAAAATGCTGAGATTACAGGCGTGAGCCACCGCGCCCGGCCCTGTGATCTGAATTCTTTGTGAGCCCTATTTCTTCCTCCCTTTCCCCCTACTCAAGCCCGGTACAGGCCAGGCCTGTTACTGAAGGGGCTTAAAGTGGGAGACCCTGAGTCTGTTCATTCACTCGGCTCCCATTCAACAGCCGGGATGCAGGTGGGAGGCATGGTCTGGTTCTGAGTTCTTCTGTACCATAGGCCTCTCTTCAAGGTTTCATTCATGTTGAGGGCTGGGCTGGAATGTAGGGAGGGCAGAGGGTCCTCATGTGAGTGACCTTCAGCCTGGTGCTGGGAAGTGCTCTGTCTTCCTGCTTCACATGGTGCCTGGTGCTCCTGAGCCATCTTTACACCATCCTGATCCTCCATTGTTCCTGATGATCCCTTGCAGAGGAGCACCTTTAGGTCCCTTTGGCCCAACTGGCTTTCTCTTTCTTCAAGCCCTCTCTAGCAGGGATGACTTTACTTGTGCAGTAACCTTATGCAAAACTCCAAGCTCCTCCCGCTGTAACCTCTGAGCTCCTATTTGTAAGGCCTGTGATGATTTTTTTCCAGGCACCAAAGGCTGAAAGGGACTCGGGTATCCCCATCTTTTGTCAAGCACACCTCATCACTGTTCCTTGTCATCTATTGGCCCAGGCCACTCCAGAAACCTCCAAGTGTGATGCAGTCACTGGTCTCTGCATTCACATACATTCCTTGGGAGGGTGCGAGGTGTGGCAGAGTGACAGCTGTCAGGATTTGGGATCTCCCAGTGACCCTCCTGGTACCTTTCTACACTGGCAACTACAGGAAAACTGCAGGTCCCCAGCTTCCTAGAACCCCTGGACAGGGAGGAAGCAGTCCTCCTTTTTCCTGCCCTAGAAGCCCCCCTTCCCGCCCCCTCCCACTACTTTCTTTGCACTGGGAGCTGGGGGGTGAGGCAGATGGTGGTGAAGACAAGTATAGAGAGGGAAGGGAGTAACGTCTCACTAAGAATTTCCAGCCAATCTTCCTATCCCTTCCTTTCCCTCTTTATCTTCTGCTTCTATAGACTGTCTGTTGTGAGACTGGGAGAGTTCAGGGGTGATGGCTCAGGCTAACAGGGTTTGTTTGACTGCTCCTTTAAAACTCCTGTTGGCTTCTGTGGCAGAAGCTTCCAGTCACCCATCCAATATTATTTTTCCATCTTCCTTTTAAAAAAAAAAATAGCCAGCTGGGCATGGTGGCTCATGCCTGTAATCCCAGCACTTTGGGAGGCCGAGGCGGGCAGATCCAAGGTCAGGAGATCGAGACCATCCTGGCTAACACGGTGAAACTCTGTCTCTACTAAAAATACAAAAAATTAGCTGGGCGTGGTGGCGGGCACCTGTAGTCCCAGCTACTTGGGAGGCTGAGACAGGAGAATGGCATGAACCCAGGAAGCAGAGCTTGCAATGAGAGCCGAGATTGTGCCACTGCACTCCAGCCTGGGGGACAGAGAGAGACTCCATCTCAAAAAAAAAAAAAAAAAAAGCCTATGTTGTTGGAGGTAGCCAAGCACCCAGCTAAAAGAACTACATTTCCCAGCTTCCCTTTTAGATAAGAAAGACCAAAAATATGTAAGCAGAACTTGGGCAGCTAATGTCAGTAAAAACCCCACAGAGATGGTTCAGGCAGGAGATATGACCCTCTGCTCCCTTCCTCTTTCTTCTTCTTGCCTGGAATATAGACGCAATGGCTGGAGCTCCGGCCATCAAACATAGAAGCCACACACCAAAGTTGCAGAACCCAACCTCTAAGGGCAGTGTGCAAAACAAATGAGATAGCCTAGGTAATGTGACTAGTACAGTGTCTGGCACACAGCACATGCTTAACAAATGCCCTCTGGTATTAATGCTAACCCTAAGGGAGAGCTCAAGAGAGTTCTGTCTGGCTTTTAATCTGTGCCTCCTCTCCAACATTTTCATAAGTCACTGAAAGAGGGAAGGAATTCTGAGCCACATCTCATTCTGCTGCTGACTTCTTACATGAGTTTGAATGTGTCTGGTAATGTTAAGAGCTTCCTTTCCTTGTTGGCAAAGTGAAAAAGAAAACAAAAGCTCTCCTACCACAAAGAATGAGCATACTGGAATTTCATTTATTTTAATAGTCACTCTATTTTTGGCATGTGATACTGATTTTCCATATATAGTAATGACAAAGTTTTTCTTTCACATAAATTCAAGTGTAAAAAACGAGTTGAAAAAAATGGACAAGGGATTTGAATACGTTCTTCAATAAAAGCTATCCAGCTGGCAAAAAGAATAAAAAAAGATGGCCAAGCGCAGTGGCTGCTATAATCCCAACACTTTGGGAGGCTAAGGCAGGCAGATCATTTGAGCCCAGGAGTTCAAAACCAGTGTGGGCAACAACATGGCGAAAACCCATCTCTACAAACAAATACAAAAATTATCCTGTTGTGGTGGTGCAAGCCTGTAGTCCCAGCTACTCGGGAGGCTGAGTAGTGAGGATCAATGGAGCTCAGGAGGTTGAGGCTGCAGTGAGCCATGATCACATCACTACACTCTAGCCTCGGTGACAGAGCAAGATCCTGTCTCAATAAAATAAGAAATTTAAGAAGTTCAGTATTATTCATCATCATGAAAATGTATACCACAAAAGATCCATTACATGCAGGCCAGAATGATGTTGCACAGTGTTTTAAAGGACTAATAGTACCAGTTGCTGGTGAGGATGTGGAGCAACAAGAACACTAATACACTGTTGTTGGGAATGTAAATTGGCAAAAAACACTTTGGAGAAAGTATGAAATTATCTATTAAAAGTAAACAAATGCAGCCGGGCACAGTGGCTCATGCCTGTAATCCCAGCACTTTGGGAGGCTAAGGCGGATGGATCACCTGAGGTCAGGAGTTCGAGACCAGCCTGACCAACATGGTGAAACCCCACCTTTACTAAAAGTACAAAAAAGTAGCCAGGTGTAGTGGCGGGTGCCTGTAATCCCAGCTACTCCAGAGGCTGAGGCAGGAGTATCACTTGAACGGGGGAAGCGGAGGTTGCAGTGAGCCAAGATCACGCCATTGCACTCCAGCCTGGGGGACAAGAGCGAAACTCCATCTCAAAAATAAAAATATAAAAGTGAACAAATGCATTTTCCCATGACCCAGAAATTCCAGTCAGGTATACATCCAACGTAAATGCAGGCATGTGTACACTACACATGCACAAAAATGTTGACAGCAGCATTACTCATAACCACCCCAAACTGGAAACAACCCAAATGTCTATTCAACAATGTGATGCATAAACTGTGGTACAGTCAGACAACGGGACACTGCACACTTTTCTGTATATACATGTTTCTTTTCAATGAAAAGATTTAAAAAGAAGAGAGTTGACAAATATAATAATATTAATTTAAAAAGTAGTACAAGGACATGACAAAATTCGTAATGGCTACACATGAATAAACTATGTTCGGGAATTGAAGAATTGGATGAGTTAAAGGATTGGATGACACATCCCTCTTTGGATTCAGGGTGCTAAAATGATTAGCACAGACAGAAACTATTGTAGAGCTGGTGAATAAAAACATGGAGAGAAGAGGAGGTGGTGCCAGGCAGTGGCTAAGCATTCAAGCTCTGAGTTGAAATTCGTGGATTGGAATCTTTGCACCACCACTTGCTGGCTCTGTGACCTTCGGCAAGTCACTTAACCCCTCTCCACTCAGTTTCCACAACTGTAAAATGAGAGTAGTGATGGCGTTGATTTCCATGCCTCTCTCCTAGCTTCTGATGATGCGTGACAATCCTTGACCTTTCTTGGCTTGTAGATGCATCACTCCAATCTCTGCTTCCTTCTTCAGGTGCCATTCTTCCTCTCTGTGTGTCTCTGTTTTCTTATAAGAAAACCAGTCATACTGGACTAAAGGCCCACCCTAATGACCCTATTTTAATTGCTTACAGTAGCCAAGAGGGCAAAGACCCTACTTCCACATAAACTGACATCCACAGGTATATGGGTTAGGACTTCAACATATTTTAGGGGAGGCACAATTCCACCCAAAACATGTAGAAAAGTTAAAAAATTATAATAAATACCCGTAAAACCACCAATAGATTCAGCAGTTGTTAACATTTTGCCACTTTTGCTTTTACTGTCAATCTATTTTTTTACTATCTCATCCTTAAAATACTTCTTCACGTATCTCCTAAGATTAGTCTTTTACACATCACATTAACATTACCATACCTGTAAAATTAACAATTCCCTAGTATCCACTAATAAATAGTTGCAGTAGATTGTATTATTACTCAAAATTATTGATTTTCCTCTTCCCTATAGGAAGATGACACAGTCCTGCCCTGTAATCTTAGCGCTTGGCCATATTGCTTCGGCAAACATACTGTGAGCAGCAAGATGCATGCTGCACAGTACAGAAGCTTTTCTAATCATTTCCTGGGTTTTTTAATAAAGACACAGGGATCAAGACAGCTATCAAGAATATACCCATAGTCAACTGATAGTACAAGTGACTTGAACAGGAAATAAACTTTTGTTTTACAAACCACTAAAACCTAGGGTTGTTTGTAATTGCAGATTTCCACAGCGAATTTAGAGCTGTTTTTAATGGTTTTTAGGCCAGTATCCAGTCAAGAGTTTTGCATTGTATTTGGTTATTATGTCTCTTAAATCTCTTATTTTGGAACAATCCCCACTTACCTTTTCTTTCCTTCTTTGTTTCTCCTCCTTTTTCATTTGCTTCGTTTTTTCTCCTAGTACACATGCTCAAAGATACTGTTCTTCTTGAAAAAATTTACTTTTTGAAGAAGCCAAGTCAGTAATCTTAAATAATATCTCATATTCTGAATATGTCTGATTATGTTCTTTTGGTGTGTTTTAACATCTTCCTCTAAGCCAGTACTTCTCGATCTTGGTAGAACCTTGACATCACTTTGGGAGCTGGAACAAAACACTAATGCCTAGATCCCACCTGCAGAGGTTCTAATATAATTAGCTTGGGTGCAGACTGGGAATGGGGAGCTTTAAAATGCCCTGAGTTGATTTTAACGTATGGGGAAGGTTGTGACTCATTGATCTAATGGTTAGATCAGTCTTCACCCATGATTCTGTACATGCCACACTGCAGGACATCAGGTGCTCTGTAGATTTAGGTTACATCACTGTTCGTGATGTTAAATTTGATGACTAGTTGAAAGTGGTGACAAAGGTCTCCTTGTAACTGTATGTTTTTCTCTCTGTAAATTAACAAATAATCTGTGGGGCAATGTCATAACATTTTGGGACTATCCTGGTTCCCAAAAATCTTATAAATACTGCTTTTGGCATCCATTAGTGATCCTTGCTTGAATTGATTATTTCATAAATATTTACAAAAAGCTGATTTTCTAAGTCTATCATTCTGCCTTTTAAACTAGCCAGCATTCTTATGTAAAGACTTCCCTTCATCAACTGAGGGTTAACTGTAGTTCCCCATAAGAAGGCAAGGTAGGGCTAGGCGTGGTGGCTCACGCCTGTAATCCCAGCACTTTGGGAAGCCAAGGTGGGCACATCATGAGGTCAAAAGATTAAGACCATCCTGGCCAACATGGTGAAACCCCGTCTCTACTAAAAATACAAAGATTAGCTGTTGGCATGTACCTGCAGTCCCAGTTACTCAGGAGGCTGAGGCAGGAGAATCTCTTGAACGTGGGAGGCAGAGGTTGCAGTGAGCTGAGATCATGCCACTGCACTCCAGCCTGGTGACAGAGCAAGACTCTGTCTCAAAAAAAAAAAAAAAAAAAAAAGAAGGGAAGGTGGGTCAAGCACGCTGGCCAGCAGGGCACAGTGGCTCATGCCTGCAATCCCATCACTTTGGGAGGCTGAGGCGGGTGGATCGCCTGAGCTCAGGAGTTTGAGACCAGCCTGGGCAACATGGCAAAACCCCGTCTTTACCAAAAAAACAGAGAATTAGCTAGGCATGGTGGTTCACCTGTGGCCCCAGCTACTCAAGAGGCTGAGATGGGAGGGTGGCTTGAGCTTGGGAGGTGGAGGTTGCAGTGAGCCGAGATCGCACTATTGCACACTCCAGCCTGGACCACAAGAGCAAAAGTCTATCTCAAAAAAAAAAAAAAAAAAAGATTACTTCTGAGAATGGTTCTGAGTTCCTGATAGCCCTCCTCTTGTGGACTGCACTGGGCCCTTTTACAACCTCAGAATGGCTTTTCTTCTGGGTATCCATGAAATATCGCTTTAGTATACCTTTTCCACAGCAAGAAACTGTGGTTACTCCCTTGCTCCTCTGAAAATTATGACAGAGCTGCACTTGTCCTAAGAAACCTGGGGAAGCCTCAGCCACTTCCCTAGGACCCCATCAACTCTGCTCTGGCCCTGGCCCCGGCCCCAGCCATCTGTAACCTGTATCACCTTTCCCTCCCCGCTCCAGCTTAATGAATTCCAGTGAAGCAGCAGCGACAAAATGTTTACCCAGCTGGGCGCGGTGGCTCATGCCTGTAATCCCAGCACTTTGGGAGGCCGAGGCAGGTGGATGATGAGGTCTGGAGATTGAGACCATCCTGACCAATATGGTGAAACCCTGTCTCTGCTAAAATACAAAAAATTAGCCAAGCGTGGTGGCACGTGCCTGTAGTTCCAGCTACTTGGGAGGCTGAGGCAGGGGAATTGCTTGAACCAGGAGGCGGAGGTTGCAGTGAGCGGAGATCGCGCCAGCCTGGGCGACACAGCAAGACTCTGTCTCAAAAAAAAAAAAAAAAAAAATTTTCCCAAGAGCAATTTATTTATTCATGATAACTGCATTGCACAATGAATCTATGAGATGGAGGTAAAGTAGCCACAAGCTTTTGCATTAGAGGGCATTACGGGCTAGACCCATATTCACTTCATTCTCCCTATATGCTGGGGGATCATAAAGGTGATAGGGAGTCATCAAGGTGCTCTAAGGCAGGACCCATTTACAGAGAAGGCAATTAACACGCAGGGTTACTGACTTGCCCAAGGTGTCTGAGAAAGCCAGAGAGGAAGACTCCATGTCTCTTGGGTCTTTTTTCTGAAAGTACATTATCTATTTAGGGAATCCATGAATGGATTCTTATTTTCTCCCATACAAAGTCTTGGGTCTTAGGCCAGGCACAGTGGCTCACACCTTTAATCCCAGCACTTTTGGAGGCCAATGCAGATGGATTACTTGAGGCCAGGAGTTCAAGACCAGCCTGGCCAACATGGCAAAACCCTGTCTCTATTAAAAACACAAAAATTAGCCAGGTATGGAGGTGTGCGCCTGTAATCACAGCTACATGAGAGGCTGAGGCACGAGAATTGCTTGAAGCTAAGTGGTAGAGATTGCAGTGAGCCAAGATCATGCCACTGTCCTCCAGTCTAGGCAACACAGCAAGACTCTGTCGCAAAAACAAACAAACAAACAAAAACAACCAAACCAAAGTCTTGGGTCCTAGAGTTTGAATTGGCATCAACACAGTCCTGTCAGTTTTTTCCTTCCAGGAGTATCCCCATTTTCCAGATGAGAACTGAGGCTCTTCTCCCACTTTTTGCTTGGGACAGGTACCGTGTCAGGCACTAGGAAGAGACAAGTGAACAAGATGGACTCCAAGAACATACACATTGTTTCAAGCAGAGCAGGAGCCCAGGGTTGAGCCCAAGTTGAAAACAGTTGGAGGCCGGGTGTGGTGGCTCACGCCTGTAATTTCAGTGCTTTGGAAGGCTGATGTGGGCTGATCACTTGAGGTCAGGAGTTCGAGACCAGCCTGGGTGATGGAGTGAGACTCCATTAAAAGAAAAAGAAAACAGTTGGAGTTCTTTAAGAGATGGTGCCAGATCCTCTTGAAGATCACAAACACCAAAAGAAGAGTAAGGACCTTCGCATTTCTCTGCTACACTTCCATGGGTGTGGTGCAGTGGAAATAGATGGGAAAGCCAGCTTTGTGTGACCCTGGGTGAATCACACTTCCTCCAGACTCTCCTTTCTCATTTGTAAAATAGCATCTATTAAGATCCTCTCAGTTAATGTAATATTAACTGAATTTGAACTAGTTCAAGCAAAATAGAAAAGCTGGGTTTACACAATCAAGGATGGACAGGGCAGAGTCGCCAACATTTTGGGGGAAAGTAGCCAGGGGCTGTACTACCACGAGGTATGTCTTCCATTCTCTCTCATTGTTTTTGTATCCTTCTCTTTTTTTTGCCCTTTTGTTGTTGTTGTTGTTGTTGTTGTTTTTAAGACAGGGTCTCACTTTGTTGCTCTGGCTGGAGGGCAGTGATCACAGCTTACTGTAGCCTCAACCTCCTGGGTTCAAGCAATCCTCCCACCTCAGCTTCCCAGGTAGCAGGCATGTACCACCATCCCCAGGTAATTTTTGTATTTTTAATAGAAATAGGGTTTCACCATATTGCACAGTCTGGTCTCAAACTCCTGGGCTCAAGTGATCTGCCCGCCTCTGTTTCCCAAAGTGCTGGCATTACAGGCATGAACCACCATGCCTAGCCTTCTGTGGCTTTCTGAACACTGATATCATTATCAGACTGGCTGACCCTGGGGAGCAAAGCCACAGGAAACCCTGGCCTCTAGACCACAAGGAGTGCTTCCACTGCTGCTCCGGTTAGACAAATCCTGGAGAAGGAATCCAACTGGCCCCACCCACTTGGTTCATGGACCCATCCCTGTTCCAATCATTGTGGCCAGGTGGTATGGAGTATTCTGAGTAGCCCAGGATAGACTGGGGGCCAACTCAGTGAGTGGGGAATGTTTACACCTTAGTTGGGGTGAGGAACTCTGAAATACTCTTAACTGGAAGCTCCTGAGTTGGCTTTATACCTGAGGGCTGTGCCATCTTTCAGCTGTCCAGAAGTTTCCTTTTAAAGCTATATGAAGGACAAGGCATGGCGACGCACGCCTGAAATCCCAGCACTTTGAGAGGCTGAGGTGGGCGGACCACCTGAGGTCAGGAGTTCGAGACCAGACTGGCCAACATATAGTGAAACCTCGTCTCCACTACAAAATACAAAACTTAGCTGGGTGTGGTGATGCACGCCTGTATTCCCAGCTACTTGGGAAGACGAGGCAGAAAAATCCCTTGAACTCAGGAGGTGGAGGTTGTAGTAAGCCAAGATTGTGCCACTCTACTCCAGGCTGCGACACAGAGCAAAACTCTGTTTCTCGCTCTGAGTCTCCTTGAATCTCAGTTTCCTGAAATATTAAATGGGGGTAATAATACATAATAGATGTCAAGTGCCTAAAACACCTAAGGGCTCCATATAGCTTTATTTTTATATATTTATTTTAAGTAAATATGTATTTCAAATAAATATTTTAAATATATATTATATTAGATATATTTCAAATAAATATATATTTTAAATATATTATTTATCTTAAATAAATATATATTATTTATTTTAAATAAATAAATATTTAAATAAATATAAATAATTATAACTCATTTATGAATTTATCTATAATAAATAAAAATTTATTTATCTATCACAAATAAATAAAAATAAAGTTATATGTAGCCCTTAGGTGTTTTAGGTACCTGACATCTATTATATATTATTTCCCCCATTTAATAGTTCAGGAAACTGAGACTCAAAGAGATGAAGAACTTCACTAAGATCACACAATGAGTCACTGCAGAGCTGCAAACCCTGGTCTGACTGACCATCTTGCAGGATAGTCCCTTTTTTTTTTTTTCTTAGATGGAGTCTCACTCTTTCACACAGGCTGGAGTGCAGTGGTGTGATCTCGGTTCAAATTTCAAAGCAATGAAATTCTTGAAAGCCACTTAGTTATTGGGAGAGAAGAAGATTAAAAGAAAGACAAATTAGTGAGTGAAGAATGGAGAGGTATTGGATGGGAAGACATTGTGGGAGAAATGGAATCTTGAAGCTAAGGAGATGGGCCCAAGGTTGTTTTTTTTGTTTGATTTTTGTTTTTTTGAGACAGGGTCTCACTCTATCACTCAGGCTGGAGTGCAGTGGAACAGTCATGGCTTACTGTAGTCTTGACTTCCTGGGCACAAGCAATCCTCCCACCTCCACCTCAGCCTCCAGAGTAGCTGGGACCACAGGCACATGCCACCATGCCTGACTAGTTTTTGTATTTTTGTAGAGACAGGGTCTCGCTATGTTGCCCAAGCTGGTCTCAAACTCCTGGGCTCAACTGATCCTCCCATCTCAGCCTCCCAAAGTGCTGGGATTGGTGTGAGCCACTATGCCCAGCTGAAAGATTCTTTAGTCCAGTAGACACACACACACACCTCAGTTCAAATGAAATCTCACCTGGGATCCCATTCAGGTCATCAAAACTATTAGCAGATTAACATATTATTGAGCACTCATGTGCTAGGTATAAGGCCCAGCTCTTTTCAAACATGATCTCACTGAATCCTCCCAACAGCAGAATAGGTCATTTTATTAGCCCTATTTTATGGATGAGGTGTTTTTTGTTGTTGTTGTTGCTTGGCTATTTTTTTTTTTTTTTGAGATGAAGTCTGGCTCTAGCACCCAGACTGGAGTGCAGTGGCACAATCTCAGCTAACTGTAACCTCCGCCTCCTGGGTTCAGGCGATTCTTGTGCCTCAGCCTCCTAAACAGTTGGGATTACAGGCATGCACCACCACACCCGGCTAATTTTTGTGTTTTCAGTAGAGACAGGGTTTCATCATGCTGGCCAGGCTGGTCTCCACCTCCTGACCTCAGGTAATCCACCTGCCTTGGCCTCCCAAAGTGCTGGGATTACAGGTGTGAGCCACCATGCCTGGCCAAGGTCAGCTCTTTAACATCAAAGCTGGACTCCAACCCAGGTGCCTCTTCCACCAGGTACCTGAAGAACTTGTCACCCACTCTGGGATGGATGGACCATTAGGGAGAGTTAGGCTGGGTTAGGGAGATGTGGATGAGAGAGAGGCTCACCCAAGAAGCGGAGGGATGGGACATAGGAGTCCTGACTGCTGCCCCAGACTCCTGTGAAATAAAGAGATGAGTTCGGCTTGTCGCTGGAAAATCTCTGTGGAGTATTCCTTGTGCCTGAAGTTCTATGATGATGGCAGCGGACAGATGAATGGTACTATCGCTTAAAGAGATTAAGTATGTTTGAACACAACTTCATTTTTTGTTGAAAATACATTTCATTTCCCCTCCCTTCATTCCCCCACCAAATGCATTTCACTGCTTTGGAGTACTTGGAAAAACTTACCAGTTTAAAAACCTTGAGGCTGGGTGCAATGATTCACGCCTATAATCCCAGCACTTTGGGAGGCCAACATGGGTGGAATCACCTGAGGTGAGGAGTTTGAGAACAGCCTGGCCAACATGGCGAAACCCTGTCTCTTCTAAAAATACAAAAATTAGCCGGGTTTGGTGGCAGGCCACTGTTATCCCAGCTACTCTACTCGGGAGGCTGAGGCAGGAGAATCACTTGAACCCAGGTCGCAGAGGCTGCAGTGACCTGATATCGTGCCACTGCCCTCCAGACTGGGTGACAGAGTGAGACTCCATCTCAGAATAAATACATACATACATACATACGTACATACATACAAACCTTGCTGGATGCACAGTAGACTTTGTTCCTTTCCTCTACAGCATTTCTCCATGACCTGGAACAAAAAGAAGGGAACTTCTGTTTACTGAACACCTATGACCTGCGAGGCATTTTATACCTTACCTCATTCATTCCCCACAACAACACTTGTCAGGCATCACGCCCATCTTACAGGCAAGAAAACCAAGGCACAGGGAGGTGGAGGAACTTAATGTCAGATGTGAACCAGGCCATACGATGCACAGGGCATGCTCTTCCCATGCCAGGCGGCCGCCCCAGTGATCCTCAGCTTCATTATGAGCGCAGAGCTTATTTCAGCCATTACTGGCAAAAAGGAACTGCTCTGTGAGGAATGCCCATGGTTGGAGGCTTCATTTATGGCCCCTGGCCACTGACTCTCCTCCCACGGCTGTAGCTGTTGAGCACAGTGGTTGATAACATGTCAAGAAGGAAGCCCGGGATGAAGACTTATTCCCCACACTGCAGGTCCTAGCTCCAGGCTGTCAGGCAGGAGCAGTGATTTCAGAATGTGAAGAATTCAGAATTTAGTGGATCCAGAGGATCCTGCCAAAGGGCTACCCAGCTGGAATCAGAGAGGTAACTTGTCAGGGAGCAGGGGGAGGTGGCTAGCTGCTGAAGTTGCTGCTAAGAGTGAGTGCTAAAGTTGTGACATATCTGTCTCATCTATCCATCCATTCATCCATTCACTCACCAATCCATCCATCCATCCATCCATCCACCCACCCACCCACCTATCCATCCCTCCACTCATCTATCCGACCACTCATCTATCCGACCACTCATTCATCCAACCACTCATCCATCCATCCATCCATCCACCCACCCACCCACCCACTCACCTATGTGGCCCTTGAACACACGATCAGAACATAAAGGTGGAAGAACAGGTTTTCTTCTTTGCTGAGACACCTCTGGCTTTTCCTGATCAGTGATGGGAACCTGCAGACTGGGAGTGCTTCAGCTCTGGTTCACTCTGATCTTGGGCAAGTCACCTTTCCACTATGAGAGGCTGGGGAGTTGGAAGAGACCATATAGCTGTCTTGTGCAGATCGCCTCTCCTATTTCATCAATGGGTGACGGAACCTAGGAGTAGGAAGGCAACCTGTCAAGGTCAGGTAAGGAATTAGTGGTAGATTTGGTCCTGGATCCCAGGATCCTGCTGCTCATTTGTAAAGTGAGAATGGGAATCCCGGCTCTCCTCACTTCCCAGGATTGTAGGAAGGACCCCACGAGATAAGTGGTGGGAAAGCATTTTGACAGGTGAGGTCACCAGGCCAGAAGATGCCAAATGTGCACCTGGGGCTCTGGCTGCTGGGCTAGGGCAGATCCCACAGAGACCAAAAGGGGTCAGCAGAGGCTTGTGCTTAGATGCTCAGCTAGGATGTGCTACAAGGCACAATGCCCGGGTGCTGAAATTGGGGAGTGAGGCAAAGTCATTAATTTATTTTTATTAATGAATGTATTTTTTGAGACAGAGTCTTGCTCTGTAGTCCAGGCTGGAGTGCAGTGGCACAATCTCGGCTCACTGGAACCTCTGCCTCCTGGGTTCAAGCAATTCTCCTGCCTCAGCCTCCTGAGTAGCTGGGATTATAGGCAGGCACCACCACACCCGGCTAATTTTTGTAGAGATGGGGTTTCACCATTTTGACCAGGCTGGTCTTGAACTCCTGACCTCTAGTGATCTGCTCTCCGTGACCTCCCAAAGTGTTGGGATTACAGGTGTAAGCCACCGCGCCCAGCAATTTTATCTATTTATCTATCTATCTATCTATCTATCTATCTATCTGGGACAAAGTATTTCTCTGTCGCCCAGGCTGGAAGTGCATGGCACGATCTTGGCTCACTGCAACCTCCTCCTCCCGGATTCAACTGATTCTCGTACCTCAGCTTCCCGAGTGGCTGGCATTACAGGGGGGCACTACCACGTCCGACTAATTTTTTTTATTTTTAGTATGAACAGGGTTTCATTATGCTGGCCAGGTTGGTCTCTAAAACTCCTGACCCCAAGTGATCTGCCCGTCTTAGCCTCACAAAGTGCAGGGATTACAGGCATGAGCCATGGCCCCCAGCCTGGCCATTTTTCTCTAGAATTCCAGGAACAGGCTGAGTGGGGATGGGGGTGGTCCTGAGGCTACTAAAAAGAACAGCCAAAGCTTGCATAGGCAAATCCTACCTGCCAATGCCCTGGACTCAAATGCATCAGGCTCACCCCAGGAAGGGCAGCAAGGGCTGCCTTGTTCTAGAGACGATATGACAGGCAAGGAAAAAGCCTCCTGAACCAAGGTGGAAGCCTAAATGCTAAGAGACGTTCTGGATCCTCATCATCAGATAATCCAGAGAGAAGTGAACTGATGGCCCCTCAAACCAGTGCCCAGTGAGTGATGGGAATAAAGGAAAGTGCTGTTCATCACAGCAACTAAAAGTCTGCAGGAGAGACAATGCTCTTGAGGGTGAGGGTAGTGATGGGAGGAGGGTCATTTTCATGCTAGTTAGGAAATATTTATCAGGCACCATATTAGGGGTTGGAGATACTGAAATGTACAAGACAGTCATGGCCCCTTTTCTCAGAGCTCAAAGTCTAGTGGGGGACACAGACATTAAATAGGCAATTACAGGCAGACAGAGCTTGAAAAGAGGATAACAGTGGCTACCTTAAAAGGATGTTGTGAAATTAAATGAGATAATCCAGGTAAAGAGTTTTATCAGGACTTGGCACAGAGTAAGCCCTCTGAAAATGATAACTATTTTTCTTGCTTTGGATAGGGAAGTTAAAATGCAGGGCTCTGTGGAAGTGACATGTAAAGAGAGATTTATTCCAGGTCGGAGGCTAGGGAGTCACAAAGACCGCCTGAAGAAATCACAAGAGATCTGAAGAACGTTTAGCTTAAGGCAGAGGGAGGGGAGAAAAAAATAGCAACTCAGTAGCAGCTCAGTTTCACCACTTTACAGCCTATAAAGTCTTTGGCTTCCCTCATCTGGTTCGATCTTCAAACCTAATCAGACCGGCATCTAGAGTTAATATTTCCATTTTACACAAGAGGAAAGAGAGACCCAGCGGGAAAAAATGACTTGTTCAGAGTCATAAAGCAAAGTCCCGAAGCAAGTCTTTCTGGCCCATTATGTGTGGGAAAAGCGAACAAACACCCCGGGGCGTTAGCGAAACACTAGGTTACAAACGTGGAACGAAGTCGAAGAGTTAACGAGAGCCAGGCACCACTTATAGGGGTTGGCCAGGTAGGTTTCCTGGGGGCGCTGGCATTGGAATAGGCTTCTTCGCCTGCTAGGTGTCAAGACCCCTCACGGGAGTGGCGGATTCGTTCCGTAAGCGGCCGCCCAGCGAAGCCTCGGGCAAGGGTCTTCCGGAAAGAGACCAGTCTTGATGCTGGAGCCTCAATCCCCGTTGGCCTAGCACTTTGGTTTCCATAGCAATTGTCTCTCGTCGCAGAAAGGAATCGCCTGTGCCGGGTCTTCAGAGAAATCCAGGCCTCAGCTCCACGCCCCTGAGCAGCCCCACCCTGGCTCAACCCGTTACCCGCCCCGACAGCAAGACCGGGTCACCGCCGTCCCCGCGTCGAAGCGGATAGGATCTGCTCAGCTCACCGCACCCCACTTCTTCCGGACCCGTCCGTCTCCACGGCAACGCGCCAGGTCTCACCACGGCGGCCGCCGAGGGACAATATTACTGCGTCCGTAGCCGCCGGGCTCTGCATGCATGTCCAACAGCACCTATCCCTTTCCCCGCCGCCAGTATGTGTCTCCCAGGCAACGCGCGGCGCTCGGCTCAGGGCTCCGCCCAGGCACTCACTCCGCGTCAGCGCGCGGCCACCTAGCTGGGCTGGCAACCAGCCTCCAGTTTCCAACTCTTTCTCCAATAGGGAAGCCGCAATGACACAGCCGACTAAGCCCTTTGTCACCTGGGACCTGGGATCCTCCACGATCTATGGGACCGCCCCCCAGGCGACCACCAGTTCTGCCGCAACCTCGAACTACCAGCTGGGCTCGAACTACCAGCGCGATAGACTCGGTCGCCGCCAAGACATCGGCGTAGGGGGTCAGCCGCAGGTCTGCTTCCCGCGGCCGCGGACCGCGCAGCAGCCGGTGCTCTTCAGGTGCGGCCCGCATGCCCAGAGCGTTCGTCAGACCCTCGGACCCGCGAGGGAACCCGAACTCTTTGAGACTGGCGCTTCCCTCAGCCGGACCCCGGCCCTTTTTCCCACCCCCGGACAGTCGATTCCTCGTAGCCCCGGGCCCCAGCTCCTTCCCAGTCTAAATCGTCGGATTCCCTGGAGCTCGGATTCCCTGGAGCCCGAACTCCGTCGCCCCGGAATCCCGGGAGAACCTGGAATCCCCATTTCCAGTCCACATTTTCTCAGAATCGGTCCCGGCCCGTTAGTCCTCCAGGCATGACATCTGGTGGCCGCAGCACCCTAGGGGGTGAGCCCTGACTCTTAGAGCCTGGCGAGGCCCGGGTCCTCCCAAGTTAGAATCCGTCTCATATGCCCCTTCTCAGCCTCTCTGTTCCCCAGTGGTCCTGGGAAAAAAACCCAGTTCCCTCTGCCTGGCCTGGATCCTCACAAACCCTAATTACCCGTGCTCCTTTTCATTCCACAACCCCCCCTCTCTGCATCCTTCAGGCTCCTGTCCATGGAGAACTTGAGGTAGAAAGCAATTTGGTTCAAAATGACATTTATTACTTGAAAGGGACTATTTCCAGTCGTTGCCACCCTTTTCCCCTTCTAGTATTGGTAAATTTGGTGCACCCACTAAGTGGGTGAAGAGTTTTATGTGTCCTTAAATGTTTTAGGGATTTCTTTTTTCAGCAACAACAACAACAACAACAAATCAGGATTTGGGGGACTTTTGTGTTTGAGCATCTTGATCTCTAAACCAGCCTTTTCCATCACCTCATACCTAGGCTGTGCATAGAGGTCAGAAAAATGTAAATGGGAGACTGGGAAATTGGATTGTTCATACTAGTTCGTAAATCTAAAAACATACACGACACTCCGGTTCCAAATTGGCTGAAAATGAATTGCGATTCTCCTGCCTCAGCCTCCTGAGTAGCTGGGATTACAGACGTGCGCCACCATGCTTGGCTAATTTTTGTATTATTAGTAGAGACGGGGTTTCACCATGTTGGCCAGGCTGGTCTGGAACTCCTGACCTCAGGTGATCTGCCTGCCTCTGCCTCCCAAAGTGCTGGGATTACAGGTGTGAGCCACTGCACCCGGCATCAGTTAGAAAAAAATTCTAGTCCTTCAAAATGTTTTACCCTTCCACAGTTGTCTTTTTTGTCCTAATTACAAAAGTAGCGTACACTTATGGATAAATAAGTCCAGGTGCAGTGACTCATGCCTGTAATCCCACCACTTTGAGAGGCTGAGGAGGGTGGATCACCTGAGCTCAGGAGTTCAAGACCAGCCAGGTCAACATGGCGAAACCCTGTGTCTACCAAAAATACAAAAAATTAGCCAGGCATGGTGGCTGGCCTGTGGTCCTAGTTACTTGGGAGGCTGAGGTGTGAGGATTGCTTGAGCCTGGGAGGCAGAGGTTGCAGTGAGCCGAGACTGTGCCACTGCACTCCAACCTGGGCAACAGAGTGAGACCCCGTCTCAAAGAAATAAAAATAAAATAAAATAAGAAAAATAAGACAGACTAGCAGCATGATTGGCTAGGGACAATCACTGTTAACATTTTGGTGCATTTTGTTCGGGATCCATTCATATATATATATATATATATATATGTGATAACATGCTTACACTTAAAAAACAATACATCACAAAAAGTTCACTTTCTAGTAACCTGCTTTCTTCTCCCATCTAATACACCACCCGTGTCTATGTTTCATACACAATTACATGTATTTTATTTTAAGACATACCAAAATTTATTCAATATTGTACATCTTGTTTCCACATTTTAGAAAGAAAATATGAACTTTTTTTTTTTTGAGACGGAGTCTCACTTTGTCGCCCATGCTGGAGTACAGTGGTACGATAGTTCACTGCAACCTCCGCCTCGTGGGTTCACGTGATTCTCCTGCATCAGCCTCCCGAGTAGCTGGGATTACAGGCGCTCACCACCACGCCCAGCTAATTTTTGTATTTTTAGCAGAGACGGGGTTTCACCATGTTTGCCAAGCTGTTCTGGAACTCTTGACTTCCACGTGATTCGCCTGCTTCAGCCTCCCAAAGTGCTGGAACTACAGGTGTGAGCCAACACATCCGGTCCTGAACAATTATTTTTAAATGGACAAAACCATTTAAAGGTATATGTTCATAAAACTACTTCGTGGTGTAACCAAATTATCAAAAAGTGAAAACTCAGTGCCTGGAAGTGTTTCCACTTTTCACCGTTTTCTCATTTTGACCAGATTGTTGTATTTTCACCTGGAGTACTTGGCTCCATTCTAGCCCACCCCACCCCATCTTTCACCTCTCACCTTTCAGAGCCTCCTAAAACCCTTGGCCACCCCATACCTCCCTCACTTTTCTAAACTCCCCAAACTTTCTTCCAGAATTTCCCTGTTAACCAGCCTAACACCTGTCCAAGCTTTTCATTTTCATTTCTCCCTGCTCTAATTTATACTCCCCCAACCCCCCACCTCCCAGATCCCTTTGAGGCATATGCTCTAGAGCAAGTGCCCCCCAAGCTAAACACCTCTCAGATTCATCCTTCTGAATCCTACCCTACAACTTTACTCCTCTCCTCTAAGACTCCTCTCACCATTTCATCCTTAAGAAGGATCATCAAGATGACTGCTTTTGGCTGGGTGGGCGTAGTGGCACTTGCCTGTAATCCCAGCACTTTGGGAGGCTGAGGTGGGTGTATCTCTTGAGGTCAGGAGTTCAGAACCAGCCTGTCCAACACGGTGAAATCCTGTCCCTACTAAGCATACAAAAATTAGCCAGGCATAGTGGCAAGTACCTGTAGTCCCAGCTACTCAGGAGGCTGAGGCAGGAGAATTGCTTGAACCGGAGGTGGAGGTTGCAGTGAGCCAAGATTGCACCACTGCGCGCCAGCCTGGGAGACAGAGTGAAACTCCGTCTCAAAAAAAACAAAAAACAAAAAAGGATGACTGCTTCTGAGGATGGTTCTGAGTTCCTGATTACCCTTCTCTTGTGGACTGCACTGGGCCCTTTTATATCCTCAGAATGGCTTTTCTTCTAGGTATCCATGAAATACCCCTTTAGCGTACCTTTTCCACAGCAAGAAACTGTGGTTACTCCCTTGTTCTTCTGAAAAGTATGGCAGAGCTGCACTTGTCCTAAGAAACCTGGGGAAGCCTCAGCCACTCCCTCAGGACCCCATCAAATGTGCTCTGGCCCTGGCTCCAGCCATCTGTAACCTGTACCACCTTTCCCTCCCTGCTCCAGCGTAATGAATTCCAGTGAAGCAGCAATGAAAAAAACTTTACCCAAGAGCCATTTATCTCGGGTGATTATTCATGATAACCGCATCGCACAACGAATCTATGAGATGGAGGTAAAGTAGCCACAAGCTTTTGCATTAGAGGGTGTTAGTGGCTTGACCCATATTTATTTCATTCTCCCTGTATCCTGGGGGATCATAGAGGTGATAGAGAGTCATCAAGGTGCCCTAAGGCAGGCCCCATTTTACGGAGGAGGCAATTTGATACTCGGGGTTACTGACTTGCACAAGGTTCCTGGGCTAAGGGAGCCAGAGGAAAAGACTCCGTATCTCTTGGATCTTTTTTTCTGAAAACATATTATCTATTTAGGGAATCCATGAATGGATTCTTATTTTCTCCTATACAAAGTCTGGGGTCCTAGGCCGCACGCAGTGGCTCATACCTCTAATCCCAGCACTTTGGGAGGCTGAGGCAGGAGGATCACTTGAGGTCAGGAGTTCGAGACCAGCCTGGCCAACATGGTGAAATCCTGTGTCTACTAAAAATACAAAGATTAGCCTGGTGTGGTGGCACCTGCCTGTAATCTCAGCTACATGGGAGGCTGAGGCATGAGAACTGCTTGAACCTGGGTGGTGGAGGTTGCAGGGAGCTGAGATTGTGCCACTGCACTCCAACCTGGGCAACAGAGCAAGACGCCATCTCAAACAAACAAACAAAAACAGAAAACCAAACTCTTGGGTCCTAGAGTTTGAATGGGCCTCAACACCATCTTGTCGATATTTTCCTTTAGGGATTATCCCCATTTTCCAGATGAGAACTGAGGAGGTTCTTCTCCCACTTTTTGCTATGGACAGGTAGAGTTTGACCTGCTTACTTGAAATGCTGAGTGCTGTCACTGCACTATTCCCGTAGACCCTGATTGATGCATTCATTAAACCTGTCCTTTGGGCCTGCTTGGGATAGGTACTGTATTGGGCACTAGGAAGAGACAAGTGAACAAGATGGACTCCAGGAACACACTCATTTTTTCAAGTGGAGCAGGGTGCCCAGGGTTGAGCTGCTGCCACCACCTTTTCTTTTTTGAGACAGAGTTTCACTCTTCTTGCCCAGGCTGGAATGGAGTGGCACTATCTCAACTCACTGCAACCTCTACCTCCTGGGTGAAGCAATTCTCCTGCCTCACCTTCCCAAGTAGCTGGGATTACAGGCATGCACCACTACACCTGGCTAATTTTTGTTTTATTAGTAGAGACGGGGTTTCACCATGTTGGCCAGGCTGGTCTCGAACTCCTGACCTCAGGTGATCCACCCACCTCAGACTCCCAAAGTGCTGGGATTACAGGAGTGAGCCACCATGTCCAGCCACTGCCCCCTTCTTGACTCTTTTGAGCTTCCCTCCATGTTCCAGGGGCAAGTCTGGATGGGCCCACAGGATTCTAACATTAAAAACAATTGGAGATCCTTAAGAAATGGTGCCAGATCCTCTTGAAGGTCACAAACACCAAAAGAAGAGTAGGGACCTGGGCATTTCTCCTTCTGCTACACTTCCATGGGTGTGGTGCAGTGGAAATAGGTGGGAAAGCCAGCTTTGTGTGACCCTGGGTGAATCACACTTCCTCCAGACTCTGCTTTCTCATTTGTAACATAGGATCTATTAAGATCCTCTCAGTTGCAGGTAATATAAACTGAACTTGAACTAGTTCAAGCAAAAGAGAGAAGTTGGGTTTACATAATCAAGGATGGACAGGGCAGAGTCACCAATGTTTTTGGGGAAAGCCAGGAGCTATACTACCACCAGGTATGTCTTCCATTTTCTCTCATCGTCTTTGTATCCTTCTTTTTTTTTTTTTCTTTTCTTTCCTTTCTTTTTTTCTTTTTTCTTCTTCTTTTTTTTTTTTTTTTTTTTTTTTTTGAAACATGGTCTCACTCCTTTGCTCAGGCCGGAGGGAAGTGGCATGATCATAGCTCACTATAGCCTCAACCTTCTTGGTTCAAGCAATCCTCCCACCTCTGCCTCCCAGGTTGCTAGGATTACAGGCACGCGCCATCATGCCCAGCTAATGTTTTGTACTTTTAATAGAAATGAGGTTTCACCATATTGCCCAGGCTAGCCTCAAACTCCTGGGCTCAAGTGATCTGCCCATCTCTGCTTCCCAAAGTGCTGGGATTACAGGCATGCTCCACTGTGCCCAGCCCTTTGTGGCTTTCTGAACACTGGTATCATTATCAGACTGGCTGACCCTGGGGAGCAAAGCCACAGGAAACCCTGGCCTGTAGACCACAAGGAGTGCTCCCACTGCTGCTCCGGTTAGACAAATCCCGGAGAAGGAATCCAGCTGGCCCCACTTGGTTCATGGACCCATCCCTGTTCCAATCATTGTGGCCACGTGGTGTGGAGTATTTTGAGAGGCCTAGGATAAGTTGGGGGCCAACTCAGTGAGTAGGGAATGTTGTGCACCTTAGGTGAGAGGAGGAACTCTGAAATACTCTTAACTGGAAGCTCCTGAGTTGGCTTTATGTATACCTGAGGGCTGTGCCAACTTTCAGCTGCCCAGAAGCTTCCTTTTTTTATTATTTTTATTTATTTATATTTTTGAGACAGAGTTTCACTCTTGTTGCTCAGGCTGGAATGCAGTAGCTCCATGTCAGCTCACTGCAACCTCCACCTTCCAGTTTCAAGCCATTCTTCAGCTTCAGTCTCCCAAGTAGTTGGGATTGCAGCCACCTCACCTAGCTAATTTTTGTATGTTTAGTAGAGATAGGGTTTCACCATGTTGGCTAGGCTGGTCTCGAACTCCTGACCTCATGATCCACCTGCCTCGGCCTCCCCAAAGTGCTGAGCCACCGCGCCCGGCCCTTTTTTTTTTTTTTTTTTTTTGAGATGGAGTCACCCAGGCTGGAGTGCAGTGGCACCATCTCAGCTTACTGCAACCTCCACCTCCTGGGTTCAAGCGATTGTCCCGCCTCAGCCTCCCAAGTAGCTGGGACTACAGGCATGTGCCAGCACACCTAATTTTTGTATTTTTAGTAGAGACAGGATTTCACCATGTTAGCCAGGCTGGTCTCGAACTCCTGACCTCGGGTCATCTGCCGGCCTCAGCCTCCCAGAGTTCTAGGATTACAGGCATGAGCCACTGCACTTGGTCTCAGAAGCTTCCTTTTAAAGCTATACGGAGACCTTATATGTTTTAGGTACCTGACACCTATTATGCATTATTACCCCCATTTAATAGTTCAAAAACTGAGACTCAAAAGAAATGGAGGAACTTCACTAGGATCACACTGTGAGTCACTGCAGAGTTACAAACCCCAGTCTGACTAACCGTCATGCAGGATATTCTCCCTAAGGACAGACACTGGTTTCTCCAGTTTATAGACCCAGTGACTAGCGGAGATGCCAGCTTGTAGGAACTCAGAGGATTTGAAGGCTTCTGTGACAATGTGGCAGTGTTTCTGTCTCTCTAAAAATGTGATCACATTAGGGGAAGAGGCATCTTTGGCTAGCCACGGATTTCAAGGACAGCTAGGTTCTAGCATCTTAGGCATCCCCTGAGTATGCTCTAAGAACAGTGAATGATGGCTGCTACTGCTTCATCTATGGCTGCGGTCCTCAAGAGGTTTTGCCCCTCAGGGGATATTGGCAATGTCTGGAGACATTTTGATTATTACATTTTTGATATTACAATGATAGTGGTGCTACTATCATTTAATAGGTAGAGGCCAGGGATGCTGCTGAATATCCCACAGTGTATGGGACAGCCTACCACCACACAGAACTGCCTCGCTCAAAATGTCAGTAATGTCAAGGTTGAGAAACCCTGATTGGTAAGAGTCATGCTCAAGGTAAAATCACTAGTTGAGAGAGGCCAAAAAGCCTGCTGTCATGGAGTGGACTAGAAAATGGTGGTAAGCCAGGCACGGTGGCTCACGCACTTTGGAAGGACGAGGCGGGCGGATCACCTGAGGTTGGGAGTTCGAGACCAGCCTGACCAACATGGAGAAACCCTTCTCTACTAAAAATACAAAATTAGCCGGGTGTGGTGGCACATGCCTGTAATCCCAGCTACTCGGGAGGCTGAGGCAGGAGAATTGTTTGAACCCGGGAGGCAGAGGTTGTGATGAGCCAAAATCGCATCATTGCACTCCAGCCTGGGCAACAAGAGCAAAACTCTCAAAGAAAAGAAAAGAAAATGGTGGTAATAAGGTCAGGCACGGTGGCTCACACCTGTAAGCCCAGCACTTTGGGAGGCCGAGGCAGGTGGCTCACTTGAGGTCAGGAGTTTGAAACTAGCCTGGCCAACATGGTGAAACCCTGTCTCTACTAAAAATACAAAAATTAACCTGGTGTGGTGGCTTGAGCCTGTAATCTCAGATACTTGGAAGGCTGAGGCATGAGAATCACTTGAACCCAGGATGTGGAGGT
Organism: Theropithecus gelada; assembly: GCF_003255815.1. Classification (NCBI taxonomy): domain Eukaryota; kingdom Metazoa; phylum Chordata; class Mammalia; order Primates; family Cercopithecidae; genus Theropithecus; species Theropithecus gelada. Next base: position 154,244,256 of record NC_037673.1, read on the forward strand.
TGCAGTGAACCAAGACTGTGCCACTGCACTCTCTCTAGCCTGGACGATAGAGTGAGACCTGTCTCAAAAAAAAGAAAAAGAAAAAAAGAAAATGGTGGTAATGGCACCCAGTTGGTAATGGCTGGATCAGAATCATCTCAGGTACATGACAAAAGTGGGGATTGCTGGCCCCCATCCAAACCCTATTAAGCAAGAATCCTTGGGGCTGACGTTTGTGTCAAGTAACTGAAACACTTCTGATGCTCAGCCAGGTTTGGAGAACACGGACTTGAACTATGTCATTTAGTACCCACCCTCCCTCTTTAATTGCTCATGTCAAGTAATCATGTCCACATTGGCCTTTATGAAGAAGTCCTTTGCTTAACCTTGTGCTGGGTCTGCAGATAATGTTAGTGCTTATCAGAAACCCCTGGAGGGCTTGTTAAAAATATACATTCACAGGATCACCACCCACCACATTGTTTCGAAATGCCCGAAACCTCCCCATCCTTCAAAACCTAGCCTCAGTTTATATGCTAACTTCTCTGTATAGCTTTTCTTTTCTTTTCCGAGGCAGAGTCTCGCTCTGTCACCCAGGCTGGAGCGCAGTGGCACAATCTCGGCTCAATGCAACTTCCGCCTCCTGGGTTCAAGCGATTCTTGTGCCTTAGCCTCCTGAGTAGCTGGGATTGCAGGCATATGCCACCACACCCAGCTAGGTTTTTTTGTATTTTCAGTAGAGATGGGGTTTCACCATGTTGGCCAGGCTGATCTCAAACTCCTGGCCTCAAGTGAGCCACCTGCCTCGGCCCCACAAAGTGCTGGGATTATGGGCATGAGCCACCACGCCCAGCCAAGTGAAACTTGTCTCGATATCCCCCTTCCTTGAACACTGCGCTTCTTTTGGAGGTGGATCATTTTCTCTCTTAGAAATATATGGTCATGTGGGCCGGGCATGGTGGCTCACACCTGTAATCCCAGCACTTTGGGAGGCCAAAGCGGGCAGATCACGAGGTCAGGAGATCGAGACCATCTGGGCTAACACAGTGAAACTCCATCTCTACTAAAAATACAAAAAAATTAGCCGGGTGTGGTGGTGGGCGCATGTAGTCCCAACTACTAGGGAGGCTGAGGCATGAGAATGGCACAAACCTGGGAGGTGGAGGTTACCGCGAGCCGAGATTGCACCACTGCACTCCAGCCTGGGCGACAGTGGGAGACTCCGTCTAAAAAAAGAAAAAGAAATATTTGGGCATGTGTCTTACCTACTGACTACATTGTAGTTACTGTGAAGACCTGTGGCAGTTTTTCTTAGTATCCTCTCCTGTAGCTAGCTCATTGGAGTAAATGAATAAGACATAGGATGTGGCTTCCCAGACCTTACCATCTTTTGGGGGACATAAGTTATACAACAGAAGAAATCAGTAGAATTCAGTGTGATATAGGGGATGTCACAGACAACATGCGGGAAGCACCAAATGATTAATAGTGACAGGGCAATAGAAGTTATGGAGAGACAAGATGTAACCCTCCTAAACCGCCCCCACCCCCGCCATCTTTTTTCTGACCAGTCTTCAGATAGGGATTTTTTTTTTTTTTTTTTTCTTCAAGACAGAGTCTTGCTCTGTCGCCGGGCTGGAATGCAGTGGCGCAATCTCGGCTCACTGCAACCTCCACCTCCCGGGTTCAAGCGATTCTCCTGCCCCAGCCTCCCCGAGTACCAGGGACTACAGGCGCGCACCACCACGCCCAGCTAATTTTTATGTTTTTAGTAGAGAGGGGGTTTAACCATGTTGGTCAGGATGGTCTCGATCTTTTGACCTCTGCCTTCCTTGGCCTCTCATAGTGCTGGGATTACAGGCGTGAGCCACGACGCCTGGCCAAATAGAGATTTTTTTGTTTTGTTTTGTTTTTGTTTTTGAGACGGAGTCTCACTCTGTCGCCCAGGCTGGAGTGCAGTGGCGCGATCTCGGCTCACTGCAAGCTCCGCCTCTTGGGTTCACTCCATTCTCTTGCCTCAGCCTCCCGAGTAGCTGGGACTACAGGCGCCCGCCATCGCGCCTGGCTAATTTTTTGTATTTTTTAGTAGAGACGGGGTTTCACCGTGTTAACCAGGATGGTCTCGATCTCCTGACCTCGTGATCCGCCCGCCTCGGCCTCCCAAAGTGCTGGGATTACAAGGGTGAGCCACCGCGCCCTGCCTAGAGATGTTTTTAAGGTCAAAATCAGGCTCCTAGGCTGCAGACTGTCAGAAGGTATCATAGAAGTTACCTAGCTTTTTTTTTTTTTTTTTTTTTTTTTTTTTTTTGACACGGAGCCTCACTCTGTTGTCCAGGCTATAGTGCTGTGGTGCGGTCTCAGCTTACTGCAGCCTCCACCACCTGGGTTCAAGCAAATCTCCTGCCTCAGCCGCCTGAGTACCTGGGATTACAGGTATGGGCCACCATGCCTGGATAATTGTTGTATTTTCAGTAGAGACAGGGTTTCACCATGTTGGCCAGGCTGCTCTCAAACTCCTGACTTCAAGTGATCCACCCTCCTTGGCCTCCCAGAGTGTTGGGATTACAGGCGTGAGCCACTGCTCCCCGCCTTGGAGTTATCTAGCTTAATACCCACTTTTTACAACTAGAGAAATAGGCTCCCTGTGAGTCAAAGTATATGGAATGTACGTAGGGTCCAGCTGACACTCTTCCCACTCCCACATCAGCAGCACAGATGCCTGCCCCGCTGTGAAGTGACCCTAACCTCACCTCTGTTTTTTGTAAGGTGAACGCTTTAGAGAAGACCAAGAAAAAGATGAACCACTACTATGAACACCTGAAAAAAAAGTTCATGACAGAGCAGCTCAGAAAGCTGGGGCGATAGAGAGATGAATCCATGAACAACCAGTACTTAACCTTTGGGGTACCATGACCAGTTTAAACTCCAGTCTCCCAAGAAAGACCAACCACCCTACTTCTGGCAAAGGGATCTGCCCCAGAGTCATGATGACACCAGTGTGACCAGAGGAGAACTAGTAACTGCAACCTACACAACTATAGAACAATAAACAGAAACCAGTAGACAGCGGAGCATAACAAATCCTCAGCAATCCTCATATTCCTTGCCCATGCATGCCCTCTATTCTGGTGAAGGAGGTCCTGATAGTCTCGTAGATGCTCAACTCGAAAAGGTGGGATCAAGCTAGCTTCCATGCTTAAGGCAAAGATTGACCTCTTGTTGCCCACATGTCTGAGGTGACATGCCAGGCCAAGTGTGCTGGGACAGTGGTACCTTAGATGGGAAGGCCTCAGTAATGCCACTGCCTGGCATCCCAGTGGTAAGGAGGTCGGGGGGAGGCATCAGAAGGACCTGGCTTAAGTGCTATTTCTACCACCAGTCAGCCTTGTGACTTTGTCACCTCCTTGAACCTCCGTCTCCTTATCTGAAAGAATGCAGTAGTAGTAAGGGAACCTACCTCCAAGGTCTAGCATGAGGATGTAAAGTGCTAAGCCCAGGGCTCATCATTTCCAGTGGTTCTCACCATGATGGCTCCAGTAGCCTTCCAGTAGTCCCGACTCCCTGTTCTGCCTGCTCTCCAGACTACACCCAGATAGTCCCCACACTGTAGCTTTATTTGTGAAGATCCTTCATCTGAAATGCCCCTTTAGCTCTCTCTTCATCCTTCAAGGCTTATCTGTATGTCATTTCCTACATGGCATTTTCTTTTTCTTTTCTTTTTTTTTTTTTTTGAGATGGAGTCTCACTCTATCGCCTAGGCTGGAGTGCAATGGCACAATCTCGGCTCACTGCAACCTCCACCTTCCAGGTTCAAGTGACTTTCGTGCCTCAGCTTCCTGAGTAGCTGGGATTAAAGGCATGTGCCTCCACACCGGGCTAACTTTTGTATTTTTGGTAGACAAGGGGTTTCGCCATGTTGGTCAGGCTGGTCTCGAACTCCTGACCTCAGGTGATCCTCCCTTCTTGACCTTCCAAAGTGCTGGGATTACAGGCATGAGCCACCGTGCATGGCCACCAAAGTCATTTAATTCCTGGAGACCCTTAGCAGGAACACTTTCCAGCCCAGTCCTTTGTTAAGTCAGGAAGTGTTACTCTGCCTATTAGAATTCTGGGCCTGCTCCAGCTGCTGACTTTGAAAGTCTGCAGACCTATGAGGGCCGAGGGGACAGAGCCAGGGGCAGGCCTTGGACTGGGACCTCCTGCCTCCTTCAGTAACCTCTCTCTGGGTTTCAGCTCTCCCACTTGCTCTTCAGGAATGGTGGGGCTGGTGGGTGGTTTCTGCACTTCCTTCCATTTCTCAGATCTGAGATGTGGCACTGAGCTTTGCACACATAATGCTTCACGAAGGTCTGCTGAGTGGAAGGGAACAAATCCTGCTCTGAGCAAAGCAAGAAAGTCCAGGCTTATCCAAAATGATCACTCAGGGAGAGTTTAACTTGACTAATGTGTTTATCACTTTCCAAAGTGATTCCCAGTGGTATTCCTTATCCAGTGGGCTCATCCAGGAGCATTTTCAAATCTTCTGTCACCAAGCCACTGTCATTCAAGTTGGGTCTCCCAGCTAATGGAAGTACCCCTATACGGGAGCTTTGCGCGATAGTCTAAGTTTGGCCAGGCGCAGTGGTTCATGCCTATAATCCAAGCACTTTGGGAGGTCTAGGTGGGAGGATCACTTGAGGCCAGGAGTTTGGGACCAGCCTGGGCAACATAGTGAGACCCTGTCTGTACAAAAAATAAAAAAAAAAAAAAAAAAAAATAAGCCTGGTGTGGTGACACATGCCTGTACTCCCAGCTACTCGGGAAGCTGAAGTGGGAGGATTACTTGAGCCCAGGAGGTCAAAGCTGCAGTAAGCCAAGATCGCACCACTGCACTTCAACCTGGATGAGAGAGTGGAAACCCTATGTCAAAAAACAAACAAACAAAAACTCCCTGTAGCTAAAAAACATTCACCTTCCATATCATCCAACACGTTTATTTATTAATAGCTCCTTCTATGTACCAGGCACTCTTGTAGCTGCTGGAAATTAGTGAACAAAACTGACTGAAATCCTCTGCTTTCATGAAGGCACGATCCTCAGCTCACTGCAACCTCCGCCTCCTGGGTTCAAGTGATTCTCCTGCCTCAGCCTCCCAAGTAGCTGGGATTACAGGTACCCACTATCATGCCTATCTATCTATCTATCTATCTATCTATCTATCTATCTATCTACACACACACACACATATATATATAGGCTTGTTCTGAGAACCCAGTTAGCTTGACAAGAACCTAGCCCAAGGCCTAGCATATAAATAAATATATATTTATTTATTTTTGTATTTGTGTAGAGACAGGGTTTCGCCATGTTGGCCAGGCTGGTCTTGAACTCCTGACCTCAGGTGATCTGCCCACCTCAGCCTCCCAAAGTACTGGGATTACAGGTGTGAACCACTGCACCCAGCCAAAGCTTATATTTGAATAGTCTTGGGGTGGTGGAGAGGGGAGTAGGAAGAACAGAAATCAGATGAAACAGGAATCAGCTGTTGGAGTCTGGTGCCTCTGGCTCTGGCTGAAGGCAGGATGCCTCCTTTGGGCTTTACGGGGAGAATCTGGTTTGCACAGTATTTTCTCTGTGCAATCCTTTGACCTCTGGAAATGCTGTTCACAAGCCTGGAAGGCTGTGTGTGTCCCTCCCTGCTTCAGTGAGGTTTCCTTTATCTGATGTGCACGATCTTTGCAGTCAAATGGCTCTGATTTGGAATCTCGGCTCTGCCTTGCAGAAGCATGTCATTTTGCCCCTTGGAGCTTCACCTTCCTCATCTGGAAACTGGGAATAATTGTAGTACCTACCTTATAGGCTTGTTCCGAGAACCCAGTTAGCTTGACAAGAACCTAGCCCAAGGCCTAGCATCTTGTGGGTGAATGGGAAGGGGGTTTTATTGAGAATGGTAATTGTTGTGTTGTACCTGGAGTTGACACATACACTTCAAGAGGCCGCCTGGTGCTGGGGAGTGAGCCTTGGAATAAGAATCTAGAGGTGGGAGTTCAGCCTCTATGATTCCTCAATTTGCTCTGAGACCCTGAGCAACATACATTCCCTTTCCGAGCATTGATCTGCTCGCTCTCTTCCTTCATATTCAGTTAATCCCCTAGGAGGAGGAAATTGGGTTGAGATAGATCCATATCCTCCAGGTGGCCTTGGAGCATCCCAAGCCAGCACGTGCCTGTTGGGAACCTGGTCGGGAGCAATGGTTGGTCACTGGGGTTCCAACCAAACCCTCCACAGTTACTTCTGGGGGGCTGAGTGCACTCACTACACAAGAATGAAATGGTCACCAGGAAGAATTCTTCCTCAGCTTTGTCATATTAGAAGGCTGGGAGGGCCTGATTCCCTGGAACCTGCCTTTTCAACCTGATTTCCCATACTTCTTCCCCTGAGCCAGATCCCATGAATTCTCTCTCTTCTCCAAACGGGCCCCTTGATTTTCCACCTTGGGACTCACTTTCTTCCTCTCTTCCTCCCTCCCTCCCTTCCTTCTTTTCTTCCTTTTGCTCTTCCTTTCTTCCATTTTTCTTCCCTCCTTTCTTTCCCCCCCCACTTCCCTCCTCCTCTCCCCTTCTCACTTCCACCCCCTTCCCTCCCTTCCCCTCCTCTTCCTCTCATTGCCCAGGCTGGAGTACAGTGGCATGATCATAGCTCACCACAGTCTTGAACTCTTGGCCTCAAGTGATCCTCCCACCTCAGCCTCTTGAGTAACTAGGACTATAGGCATGTGCCACCATGCCCCAATAATTTTTTTTACTTCTTGTAGAGACAGGAGTCTCACTGTGTTGCCCAGGCTTGTCTTGAACTCCTGGCCTCAAGTGATCCTCCTGCCTGGGCCTCCCAAAGTGCTGAGAATACAGGTGTGAGCCACAATGCCTGGCCCACCTCAGAACTTTTGATTCTACTGTTCACCCTGAAAGGAATATAGATTTCCCCTCATTTCTACCTGAGGAAATTCAGCTCAGACCCTTCAGGGCCTGCCATGACATGAACTCTGCCTTCCAAGACTAGACTCTGTCCATCTCCCATCAGACTAGAAGTTTCCACCAGGCAGGGGCTGGACACGTCAGAAAACAGAGGCCTGGATGGATAACCCTTTCTGTGTAAAAATTGCATTATGCAGAACCAGCCATAAAATCTCAGGTAATTTCCCCAACCCCTCATTGCTTTAGAGATTCTGCATACTTCACTAAGGAATCATTGACTCCTCTGAAAGGTTTTCAGATAAAACCTGTCACTATCACTCTAAGCAGAGGTCGCTAATTGTTAGTGCTCCTGGGACCAATAGTGGGACATTGATTTGATCAAACACTATGCTTCTCATGGTATTGAATTTAAGCACCTTGAGTGTGGTACGGAAGCTGTAGTTAGCTGCCGCTCCACCACTGCCATCTCCTTAAACCCAAGTACACTGAGTCTCCCTGGCCCCTGAAGGGATGCGAGTTTGTGATCACTGCAACGTGTTAGAACAGCAATTCCTTTAAAATAACTAACAAGTTTAAAAACTTTAAAATCATAATACATGCACTATAGATTAAAGGGTATTCAATAAAGGAAAATTCCCCTCCTGCACTCCAGGGCCACAGCAATAACCGTTTCTGTGTATCCTTCCAGAAATGTTCTAAGAGCATAGACCTTTAAGATGCCCTTTATGGGCTTCATAAAATATGTGCAAAACTTTATTTATTTATTTATTTTTGAGACAGAGTTTCGCTCTTGTCACTTAAAAAAAAAATTAGCCGAGTGTGGTGGCACACGCTTGTAGTCCCAGCTACTTGGGAGGCTGAGGTGGCAACTGTGACTGCACCACTGCACTCCAGTCTAGGTAACAGAGTGAGACCCTATCTGAAAAAAAAAAAAAAAAGAAAAAAACAGAAACAGAAAAAAGGAAGCCACCAGCCTGGCATTGCCCAGCTCAGTCAACAAAACATACTTTTTTTTTTTTTTTCTTTGGGAAAAGTCATTACAAATGTTTGGCCACGGGCAAGTCTATCATGTCTCCCAGAAATGGGCCTGCCTTAGTATCCCTTCTATGCCCAGGAACTAGCTAGAAAAAGCTTGAAGAAAATCTTGTCTCAGCATAAACATGATGATGGATTTCACAGTGCAACAGCTGGGACCCCATAGTCAATTTTGCTTTCTGTAATTAGAGGTCTGTGGGGTGCATTCCTATGCACAGATGGCACTGTGATTCCCATTTTACAGAGTAGGCAGAATTTCAGAAAAATTCCAGGGTCTGCCTGAAGTCAAAGTCAAGTGGTGGAAGAGTCAGGAGGGAATCCACACCTCTCAATATTCATCCTGAGCTCCTTCCTAGGTGATATTGGGCCACAATTCAGAGGTGGAGGTTAATGGATTCTTAGGACTTTTTTTTCCCTGTTTTTATTTATTTAGTGAGGCACCACTGCACTGTGTCCTTGGCAACAGAGTGAGACCCTGTTGCCCAGGATGCAGTGCAGTGGTGCCATCATAGCTTACTGCAGCTTCAACCTCCTTGGGTTCAAGTGATCTTCCCACCTCAGCCTCCCAAATAGCTGGGACTACAGGTGTGCACCACCATGCTGGGCTTTTTTTTTTTTTAAACTTTTTGTAGAGAAGGAGTCTCCCTATGTTGCCCAGGTGAATGGGGCCAGCCCCTCTACACCTGTGGGTATTTCTCGTCAGGTGGAATGAGAGACTGAGAAAAGAAATAAGACACAGAGACAAAGTATAGAGAAAGAACAGTGGGCCCAGGGGACCAGCGCTCAGCATATGGAGGACCCGCACGAGCACAGGTCTCCGAGTTCCCTCAGTATTTATTGATTACTATTTTCACTATCTTGGCAAAGGGAATGAGGCAGGAGAACAGGGTGATATTGGGGAGAAGGTCAGCAGGAAAACGTGAGCAAAGGAATCTGTGTCACAAATAAGTTCAAGGGAAGGTACTATGCCTGGATGTGCACCTAAGCCAGATTTATGCTTCTCTCCACCCAAACATCTCAGTATAACAAAGAGTAACAGAGCAGCATTGCCACCAGCATATCTTGCCTCCAGCCACAGGGCGGTTTTCTCCTATCTCAGAATAGAATGAATGTACAATCGGGTTTCACACCATTCCGTTCCCAGGGACATGCAGGAGGTGGAGGCCTTCATCTTATACTAATCCTCCTCAGCACAGACCCTTTACGGGTTTCGGACTGGGGGACGGTCAGGTCTTTCCCTTCCCACGAGGCCATATCTCAGGCTGTCTCAGTGGAGGGAAACCCTGGACAATACCCAGGCTTTCTTGGGCAGAGGTCCCTGCGGCTTTCTGCAGTGCATTGTGCCCCTGGTTAATGGAGAATGGAGAATGGCGATGACTTTCACCAAGCATATGGCCTGTAAACATATTGTTAACCAGGCACATCCTTCACAGCCCTAGATCCCTTAAACCTTAATTCCATACAGCATATGTTTCTATGAGCACAGGGTTAGGGCTAAAGTTACAGATTAACAGCATCTCAAGGCAAAACAACGTTCTTAGTACAGATCAAAGTGGAGTTTCTTATGTCTTCCTTTACTACATAGACACAGTAACAGTCTGATCTCTCTTTCTTTTCCCTACACCCAGGCTGATCTCAAATTCCTAGGCTCAAGTGATCCTCCCACCTCAGCCACCCAAAGTGCTGGGATTACAGAAATGAGCCACTGCGCTTGGCCTCTAAGGGAATTTGGATTTAACATTCCAGGATAGGAAAGCAGGGCTGCGTGCTTCAAGATCAAGAGTTACCTGCCCCTGGGATTTGTAATGACATCACCATTTCAACAGAGGTCATTCTGAGAAATCCTCAGGGCCAACAGCATGTCCCTGTTTATCTGACAGGGTATTATAAACTTCACAGAAACTTCTCAAACCAAATTTAATTGACTTTGGAAAGAAAGTGATTCCTCACTTTTGGAGTGGAAAAGTTAAAGATTCACGAAATCAAGTAGAGGCCTAGAATCCCTGTTCCAAGCCAGGCTGTTAGGCTGTGGGGCTATTTCATTCTCCCCTACTATAGGACTGCATTCAAGCCTCCACAGACCTTCTTCCTGGGTTGTCCGAGTAAAAGGCCACTCTACTCTGAGTCCAAAAGAACAGAGTGAACTGTTTGGGAAAAGGCCATGGACCCTCTCAAGAGCCCTCAACCTTAACCTCTCCCACTTAGGATATGAAATCCTGGTCACACCATGTCCAATTCTGAATATTTAAAAAGAGATTTAGGCTGGGCGCGGTGGCTCATGCCTGTAATCCCAGCACTTTGGGAGGCTGAGGTGGGCGGATCACGAGGTCAGGAGATCAAGACCATCCTGGCTAACACGGTGAAACCCTGTCTCTACTAAAAATACAAAAAACTTAGCTGGGCATGGTGGCGGGCGCCTGTAGTCCCAGCTACTCAGGAGGCTGAGGCAGGAGAATGGTGTGAACCCAGGAGGCAGAGCTTGCAGTGAGCCAAGATTGCACCACTGCACTCCAGCCCGGGGGAAAGATGGAGACTCCATCTCAAAAAAAAAAAAAAAAAAAAAAGAAGAGAGATTTAAAAAGGAGCAAAGAGCAATGGCTGGGCCCAGTGGCTCGGGCCTGTAATCCCAGCACATTCGGAGGGCAAGGCAAAAGGATCACTTGAGCCCAGGAGTTCAAGACAAGCCTGGCCAGCATAGCAAAACCCCATCTCTATTTTGTATAAAAATCTTTAAAAAAAAGTAATTAAAACTTTGAAAAGGAGGAATGAAAATTATGTTTTCTCAACTGTGAAAAAAATGCTCAGGGGGAAGGAAACGTATCACAGTACTAAGATGTTGACTAGGTTAGGAGGATGGGGATATTGTGGCTGGACTATATTTGTTTTCCCTTTTCTAAACATCAGCATGTAAAATAAATTTCTGACCAGGTGTGGTGGGTCACGCCTATAATCCCAGCACTTTCGGAGGCCAAGGCAGGCAGATCACTTGAGCCCAGGAATTTGAGACCAGCCTGGGCAACACGGTGAGACCCTACCTCTACAAAAAATATGTAAAAAGATATAAAAAATAATAATTAGCTGAGCAGGGTAGCCAGTGCCTTTAAGTTCCAGCTACTCAGTAGGCCAAGGTGGAAGGGTCACTTGAGCCTGGGAGGTTGAGGCTGCAGCGGGCAGTGATCATACCACATGATTCCAGCCAGGACAAGACAGTGAGACCATCTCTAAATAAACAAACAAATTTCAGCCGGGTGTGGTGACTCGTGCCTGTAATCCTAGCACTTTGGGAGGCAGAGGTGGGCGGATCACCCGATGTCAGGAGTTCAAGACCAGCCTGGTGAACATGGTGAAACCCCGTCTCTACTAAAAATACAAAATTAGCCAGGCATGGTGGCATGTGCCTGTAATCCCAGCCACACAGGAGGCTGAGGCAGGAGAATCGCTTGAACCCAGAGGGCAGAGGTTGCTGTAAGCCAAGATTACACCATTGCACTCCAGCCTGGGCATAAAAGAGAGAAACTCCGTCTCAAAAAATAAATGAATAAATAAATAAATTTCTTGGGGTTCCGGTTCTAACTAAGATAGAGTCAGTCTAGTCTGTCTCTCCCACTGGCTGAAACTGAAAGCCCTGGACAGGCTGCATGAAGCAGCCATCTGAGGACTCTGAAAAAGAAATATTAACAAGGCTGGTGCAGTTGCTCATGTCTGTAATCCCAGCACTTCGGGAGGCTGAAGCGGGAGGATCACTTGAGGCCAGAGGTTTGAGACCAGCCTGAGGAACAAAGTGAGACTCGGCCTCTAGAAAAAATAATTTTTTTTTGGCCAGGCACAGAGGCTCACACCTGTAATCCCAGCACTTTGGGAGGCCGAGATGGGCGGATCAGGAGGTCAGGAGATTGAGACCATCCTGGCCAACACGGTGAAACTCAGTCTCTACTAAAAATACAAACATTAGCTGGGCTTGGAGGCACGTGCCTGTAATCCCAGCTACTCGGGAGGCTGAACCAGGAGAATCGCTTGAACCAGGGAGTCGGAGGTTGCAGTGAGCCAAGATCGCGCCACTCCAGCCTGGCGACAGAGTGAGACTCCGTCTCAAGAAAAAAAAAAAAAAAAGAAAAAAAATGGTTTTTTTGGTAGCAGCATTATCAGTAGTAGCCAGAAAAGCACTTAAAAACTCTGACACAGCAGAATCCTTTTATCTGACCAAAGGATCTGCGTTCTGAAAAGTGGAAGAGGAAAATCTTGATTGCCTTTTTTCTCTCTTCATCCTCTCACTTGGCCCAAGGGTACACCTCGCCATGGAAGCGACTTAACAGAGCAGGGGAACTAAAGGCCCCAATTTCTAGCTAGAGGACCAGGCAAATGTCTATCAAGAATACTTCTCTTTTTGTGCACAAAAATTAGTCCTATCTAAACACTAGGCCTTAAATTCGACTTTTAAAAAAAATACTTCAGAATTTTGAAGGCGTTGGTGTATTTTACTGCTATATATACAAGTCGATCAGAAGTGATACCTGTGCAGACTCTGTCCTGAGAAGAATCAGTTCCATGACTTTACTTTTGCAGTTTAGACTTGAAAACTGCTGACACGCCCTATAGGGCAACACAGGCGCAGTTTCGAAAACCCGACTCCCCTGCTGTCTAATACCTGCATCTGAGGGCAACACGGTGAGCGGGACATCTTTGGTTTCGATTTTTACAGAAGGCTCCAGTAGGGACTGCATTTTAATAGGCACTGGTGTAAGGGGGACTTTGGTCAATCTTATCAGCTCTGAGGGCGGAGCTCCCTGAAACTGGATCCGGGCCCCAGGGGGGACCGTGTGGAGAGTCAAAGGGATCCTGAGGTCTTGCTGGTGCGGCCCAAGGGTACCGGACGTTGGGGCCAAGATGACCCCCGCACTGCCACGAAACCGGCCATTGGACGCGAGCTCCGCGCCAAGCCTGCAGTCCTCGAGGAGTCTCTCAGGTTCCTCCATTTTGATCACACCTTCTCGGATGGCCGCCGGGCTTTTGCCTTCCCCACCTTGCATCCTCCTCCTCCAGCTTGCCCTTCTCGTTCCCTCGGAATAGTCGACGGCCGGCCTGAGGCCTTCCAACTTGACCGCAATGGAGGCTCTAGGACCGGTGTCGACGGCCCCCCGAGGCCCCACCGACCGGTCCAGGCAAGGCCCTAGCTCCTGCTTCTTGGCCCTGACGTGCAGCGCCCGGGGCTGCACCGGGCAACTTGGGCCTGCAGGGGGCGCCCTCGGACACGGCCGGAGGGCGGCAGGGGCCGCAGGACAGGCCTGAACTGCAGCTGGGAAAGAAAGCGGCGCCCTTGTCTAGAGCGTGGGGCCGTGGTAGCAGCAACACCTTCTCCGGCTTCACCTCCAGCAGCCGCTGAGCAGCACAAGGCACCAAAGCCTCCCTACACTAGGAGGCCACAGTAGCAATGGCGGCCGCGCATGGCGTGGGCAGTGACGGAGGGGTCTCCACAGCCACTGCCCAAAAGGAAGTGCCCTCAACCGGCAGCAGGGACGGAGCCGGACTCAAGGGGAGCGGCTGAGGCAGCGGCTCCTGCCTAGTTCTCTCCATGGGGGTTGGGGGATGCCCCGGCCTGGATTGTGAGCTCTGCCATTTGTTGGCAACCTTGCCCCTCCTGTTTCGGTTAAGACCCTTGCAAGGCCTTTGCTACCCAGAACCCTATGCGGTTCAAAACACAGCTCTATGTCTCAGCCTCACCCAATCACAAGCGACCAATACTCCTGTCCAGCCAATCACAGGTGGGTTTTGTGGCTCTTCCCAGCCCATACTCTCGCCTTGTGCTGAGTCCTCAAATCACCCGGTGATGGCTGGAGCCTCAGGGCGAGTTGCCCATTTTCGCTAAGACTCTCCCTCTCTTGCAGAGTTCTCTCCCAGCATTGTCTTTAGTCATCTTTCCCCTGCCTGGAGCTGCGACAATGGCGTTGCCCAGGAAACGTTGTGCTTCCAGTCCGCTGACCTCCAGGGAATAAAGTCTTTGATGTTAAGACACGCGATGGCCTTGTGCACTGGCTTTGTGCGGCCTAAGTAATCTGTCGGCCCTGAGTATCACCAGGACTTTTGAATCTTTGCCAAGGGAGAATGGGGGAGATTTTGCAACTTACCAATAACCCATTAGCTAATCTTGCTGGGAAAAGCCTTCGACTTTGTGCAGTTCTTGCTCTAGTTAAGCTTTCAATTAATCACCAGGTCCTGTGGCCCTACTTCCAAAATATTATACATCCCAAATTCATCCACTCCTTTGGGTCTTTACTGCCATTACTCTGGTCCAGGCTCCCACCATCCTTCACCTGGATACTGCCAAAGCCCTGTAAATAATCTCCCTGTTTGTCAGCCTTGCCTCACTACACTCCAGCTATCTTTTGAAAATACAAATCTAAGGTTGTCACACTTTTCCTAAAGCTTTCCATGGCTGCCCACTGATATGTGATATGTGTGTAAAATCCTTGACAAAGCCTTAAAATCCCCAAATGACTTGGGATCTAACCTACTACTACTACTACTATTACTACTACTACTACTATTACTAGGTTGGTGCAAACATAATTGTGGTTTTTGCCATTAAACAGTTACCACTCTAGCCCTGAGTCTTTGGGTTTCAGCCACATTGGCCCCCTCATCATTCTCTTTCTACTGAAGGGTCTTTAAACATGCTGAGTGTGCTACTCTTTATGTCTCCTTAATTCCTCCTACCCAGTTTTCAGTGCAGCTCAACTGGGACTTCTTCAGAGAAGCTTTTACTGACTCTGAAAATCAGATCTAATCTTGGTCTACTTATACCTCTATCACTTCGTTTGCTTACCATGATTTGTAATTAGAATTTTCACTGTGATGATTCCACTGCCTCTCCCACTTGACTATGAAGTCTTTGAAGGCAGAACTGTTTGTGTTTTGCCCATCACTGAATCCCCAATGCAGATCATTGAGCCTGGCATATAGTACTCAATAAATACTTGTTGAATAAATAACTGAATAGCAACTGTGATAGGGTAATAATAAAATAGTAATAATCACTACCTGTGTTAAGGGCTTACTCTTATGCTAGAAACTGTTCCAAATCCTTTCCATGTTTATGCTTCTCCTTTTATTAGGATTGTGTTTATTTCCATTACACATCACCAAGAAAAACAAAAAGAAATCCTGTATTAACATTTGTTGCATTTCTAAATGACATTCTGGCCAAAAGCTATAGTTTATCTTGATGTAGATGATTTTTGCAATCAAGACAATTTATCACTCAAAGAAGACCAACTCCAATTCATTGTCTAATCCTGTGGTATCAAATGTGGTCAACAGGAGTTCTTATACCTGGCAGATAGACAAGAGCAATGATTTTCAAACTTTTTTTGATTTCAAAAACTCTTTATACCATTAAAAACTACTGAAGATCCCCAAAGAGCTTTTTTCATTTGGATTTTATCTCTCAATATTTACTAAGTTAT
Source organism: Theropithecus gelada (assembly GCF_003255815.1). Classification (NCBI taxonomy): domain Eukaryota; kingdom Metazoa; phylum Chordata; class Mammalia; order Primates; family Cercopithecidae; genus Theropithecus; species Theropithecus gelada. The sequence goes on from NC_037673.1 coordinate 154,259,683, forward strand.
AAACAAAAACTGAAATTTTAAAAATAGCTATTAACTCATTTAAAACAATAGTAAAACCATTATTAGTAACACATTTTCATGGGGAAAAAATGTTTTTTTCCCCCACATTACACTCACAAGAGAATGAAGTGAAAATAGCAAATATTGCATTAGGATTATTATGAAAATAGTTTTAACCTAACTGACTCTCTAAGAGTGTCAGTCCCCATACCCCACTTTCAGAACCACAGTAGTAAGGTTTAAATGGGAGAGTCAACTGTGTGCATGAGCAAAAGCTAATAAAAGAGGCAAACAAATAAATCAAGTTGTCAGATATCAGGGGAAACCCCAACCCCGATATTCAACATGGGTTCTTTTCTATTTCCCTAAGCGTCGGCTGGTCTGAGAAATAAAGGGAAAGAGTACAAAAGAGAGAAATTTTAAAGCTGGGTTTCCGGGAGAGACATCACATGTCGGCAGGTTCCATGATGCTCCCTGAGCCGTAAAACCAGCAAGTTTTTATTAGCGATTTTCAAAAGGGGAGGGAGTGTATGAATAGGGTGTGGGTCACAGAGATCACACACTTCACAAGGTAATAGAATATCACAAAGCAAATGGAGGCAGGCAAGATCACAGGACCACAGGATGGGGTGAAATTAAAATTGCTAATGAAGTTTCGGGCATGCATTGTCATTGATAACATCTTATCAGGAGACAGGGTTTGAGAGCAGACAAAGGGTCTGACCAAAATTTATTAGGCGGGAATTTCCTTGTCCTAATAAGCCTGGGAGCGCTACAGGAGACCGGGGCTTATTTCATCCCTTCATAAAAGACAGCTGCCCCCAAAGCGGCCATTTCAGAGGCCTACCCTGAGGGGCGCATTCTCTTTCTCATTGATGTTCCTTGCTGAGGAAAATAATTCAGCGATATTTCTCCTATTTGCTTTTGAAAGAAGAGAAATATGGCTCTGTTCCACCTGGCTCACCTGCAGTCAGAGTTTAAGGTTATCTACCTTGTTCCCTGAATATTGCTGTTATTTTTTCAAGGTGCCCAGATTTAATATTGTTCAAGTACACATGCTCTGCAAACAATTTGTACAGTTAACGCAAACCTCACGCATTTGTGCAGGAGGTGACGTACATTCTCCTCAGATTACGAAGATGACAGGATTAAGAGATTAAAGTAAAGACAGGCATAAGAAATCACAAGGGTATTGATTGGGGAAGTGATAAGTGTCCATGAAATCTTCACAATTTATATTCAGAGATTGCATAAAGACAGGCATAAGAAATTATAAAAGAATTAATTTGAGGAACTAATAAGTGTCCATGAAATCTTCACAATTTATGTTCTTCTTCCATGGCTTCAGCCAGTGGGGTCCCTGACTTCCCACAACAGTCAGAGCTGTGTGAACCAGAGCAACTCCATCTTGAGTAGGTTTTGGGTAAAATGAGGCTGAAACCTACTGGGTTGCACACTCAGATGGTTAAGGTATTCTAAGTCACAGGAGGAGATAGGAGGCTGGCACAAAATACAGGTCATAAAGTCCTTGCTGATAAAACGGGTTGCAATAAAGAAGCCAGCTAAAACTCACCAAAACCAAGATGGCAACCAGAAAGACCTCTTGTCACCCTCACTGCTACCCTCCCACCAATGCCATGACAGTTTACAGATGCCATAGCAACATCAGGAAGTTACCCTATATGGTCTAAAAAGGAAATAACCATTAAAATGGGCAACCAGCAGGCCTTGGGGCTGCTCTGTCTATGGAGTAGCCATTATTTTATTCCTTTACTTTCTTAACAAACTTGCTTTCACTTTATGGACTCACCCTGAATTCTTTCTTGTGCGAGATCCAAGAACCCTCTCTTGGGGTCTGGATCTGGACCCCTTTCCTGTAACATCTTTCTGGTGACCCAGATGGGAATTTAGTGCAGAAACCCGCGGTAAGTGGTGGGGTCCTGTAACATATTTCTGTTGACCACAGAATCGACTATACTGTGGAAACCCCCAACCCAAAGGCTAACTTCAGGTATGTGGTAAGGTCTAGTAACGTCTTTCCAGTGAACCCTGAAGGCATGATACTGAGGGGACCCCCGTCCCAAAGGACATAGACTACAGCACTGATTGGACGACTTTGGGCAAGTGGTGGAGTATCCATATAAAGAACGGGATTGGGTTAGAGGCCCAACTTAGAAGAATTAGAGCCTTGCCTAAGACAGTGTGGGTTAGAGGCCCCTCTTAATAAAAGGCAGGAATGCTTGACCATCCTTGGTTTAGAGGCCTGACTTAGGAGGGTTAGAGTCCCTTCTAAGATTTAGGGTGTTAGAGGTCCCTTTCGTTAAAGTACCTTTTGGCTAAGAACAGGTTTGGCACTACGGGATGTTAGCTGCTATTCTCTTTGAAATACTCTGCCTTGTACTCTTTGCTGACAGCTGTAGGTGACACGGTTAGGCATGTACAGGATCACGGGACACAGGGAGCTTTTTCCTCCCCTAAAGGGGACACTTGAGAGCTGATGGGACTGCTGGAAAAGATCCCTTCAGTACCGAGAAGAGGCCACCTGAACTTTTCAGTTGCTGCAATGGGTGGGTCTTTCTCTGGCTTCCCTGAGCGCCTCACCTTCCCCACCCTGCCTCAGGCAATGCTTTCCTCTCTCTGTATGTGCAAACTGGTTGTAGGAATGGTAAAAATCACTATTTCTTGCAAAGTTTTGATTAATGGAAGAAAGGGTTTGTGAAGCTAGTCTTAAACTGTAGTCAGTCTGGTACATTTTGTGTGTCGTTCTGTATTTTTCTGTCATAAACAGGGGTATGTTAGGATAGAACATGGGCTTAGGACACCTATAAGCCTGCTGTTCAAGATGGCCCAGCAATCTGGTCAGTTACGAACTTTGCTGTAGGTCCCTGAAAAAAACTGGGTGAGGTTTCCCTCTTCTCTTGTACATCCTTGGAAGCTTGACCTTGTAACCTAACCATGTGGCTGTGCTTTCTGTTTTCACAGTGGTGGCCCAGGTTCAGGGTTCAATTCATGGCTTAGGGAAAGAGTCATTTATCATCTACCTTTTTTTTTTTTTTTTTTTTTTTGAGATGGAATTTCACTCTTGTCACCCAGACTGGAGTGCAATCGTGCAATCTCGGCTCGCTGCAACCTCCACCTCCCAGGTTCAAGTGATTCTCCTGCCTCAGCCTCCCAATTAGCTGGGATTACAGGCATCCACCACCACTCCCAGCTCATTTTTGTATTTTTAGTAGAGATGGGATTTCACCGTGTTGGCCTGGCTGGTCTCGAACTCCTGACTGCAGGTGACCCGCCTCGGCCTCCCAAAGTGCTGGGATTACAGGCATGAGCCACTGCACCCAGACTTGTCTATGTATTTATATGTATTATGTGTGTGATGTTTACCTATAAAAGAGCTTTGATTAATTGACTTAAAAGCAATTAAGTGTGCCAGGCACGGTAGCTAACACCTGTAATCCCAGCACTTTGGGAGGCTGAGGTGGGTGGATCACGAGGTCAGGAGTTTGAGACCAGGCTGGGCAACATGGTGAAACCCCATCTCTACTAAAAATACAAAAAATTAGCCGGGAGTGGTGGCACGCACCTGTAATCTCAGCTACTCGGGAGGCTGAGGCAGGAGAATCTCTTGAACCCAGGAGGCAGAGGTTGCAATGAGCACAGATTGTGCCATTGCACTCCAGCATGGGTGACAGAGCAAGACCCCATCTCAATAATCATAATCATAATCATAATCATAATAATTAAGTGCTTAAATCAAATATTTTGTGAGAAAAGTAAAAAGTGTAATGTGCTTTATTTAGTTCATGTGACTTAAGTAGCCTTAGGGAAATAAGTAGTTTTAAAGATTATTAGTAAAATAAAAACATCTTTTAAAATGTAAACATTTGTTCTAAATTATGCAGGCCAGATACTAGGTTTGCTAAATGCTTTAAGGTCATAAACTACTTCTTTGACTTTTGAAAATTGTTCAATTTACCTACCTTGAAGACATTAAATTCCAGATAAGGTCTAGGGATATGTGGTGTTAGCCATACCCCCTAGCAATGCTAGAAAAAGTCAGACCTCTGCACTTCTGTTGAGGTCCTAGGCTGCACACCTAGTACATAGTTAAAATTGCTTACTAACCAGGGTTTTCACCAAAAGTCAAAATTGCTGAAAGTTATCATTGTAACACGTAATTGAGACTACTGAAGAAGTAGTTCTACATGTAAGGTGTGTAGGGAAAGTGAAATGTGTTTTTCTGGTAAAAGATTATAAGAAGTCATGTGACTGTAAATTTTCTTGCCTAAAAGGTTAAAGGATTGTTTTAAGTTAGGCAGAATAAAGTTGAAGGTTTAAGCAAGTTATGGAAAGTTGTGGAAAATTCATTGTAAGAAATTCTGTGTGTGAACCTATTTGGCTAAAGTTAAAGGGGTATTCAATTTTTCTGCAAATTAAACATTGGAATAAAAACACAGTAAAATTAGGTGTGTCCGTATTTCACTATCAGAAAGGTGAATTACTATTATATACCTCACACAAATTAAAAATTACTTGGGAAGAATTTATAGTACTTAATTTTTATTTTATTTTATTGTTATTATTTGGAGACGGAGCCTTACTCTGCCATCCAGGCTGGAGTGCAGTGGCAGGATCTCGGCTCACTGCAACCTCTGCCTCCTGGGTTCAAGTAATTCTCCCGCCTCAGCCTCCGGAGTCGCTGGGATTATAGGAGCCCTCTACCAGGCCCAGCTAATTTTTTTATATTTTTAGTAGAGACTGGGTTCTGCCATGTTGGCCAGGCTGGTTTCAAACTCCTGACCTCAGGTGATCCACCCACCTCGGCCTCCCAAAGTGCTGGGATTACACACGTAAGCCACCACAGCAGGCCTAGTTTTTTTTTTAAATTGTACTATTTAGCGGTTTTTTGTATGTTAATAGCATTGTAAAACAATCACCACTATCTGATTCCAGACCATTTCATGATCCCAAGAAGAAACCTCAAATCCATTAGTAGTCCTCATTCCTCCTTACTCCTCACCCCACCCGTGTCCCTAGAAATCACTAATCTGCTTTCCGTCTATTTTTATTTTTATTTTTTTGATACAGATTCTCACTCTGTCACACAGGCTAGAGTGCAGTGGCACAATCTCAGCTCACTGCAACCTTCACCTCCCGGGCTCAAGCGATTCTCCTGCCTCAGCCTCCCGAGTAGTGCTTTCTGTCTTTATGAAGCTCAGTTTTTACTTCTCCATTCCTCTAATAATGGATTCCTAGGGTGCCTCCAGTGAGCTCTTACTAGAAGCAGCATTGTCACGGACATGTCCCCTATAAACTTATTTGACAGTTTCTCAGGAGCTCTACCCACTAGTGGGAATGCTGTGTCATGGGCATGCACAGACACTTTCACTAAAGGACAGATTCACTCCCACATGGCTGTTCCTCTTCAGACTCCTAATAGCAGCACAGGAGGATTTGCCTTTTCCCACTCCCATACCAACACTTGGTTTAACTCAGTAAGTTTTGCCAATCTTATTGGTACATAGAAGTGTATCTGGTGTTTTTTTTTTTTTTAAATAATTTGTGCTTCTCTGATGATTGGATAGGTTGAGCACGTCTTCATAAACTTAGTCTTTTAGGCTGGGTGCTGCTGCCCATGCGTGTAATCCCAGCACTTTCAGAGGCCATGGTGGGTGGATCCCTTGAAGTTGGAATTTAAGACCAGGCTGGACAAGATGGTGAAATCCCAGCTGTACAAGAAATACCAAAAATAAATGAAAGAAAGAAAGAAAAGAAAAGAAAAGAAAGGAAAGGAAAGGGGAAGGGAGGGGAGGGGAGGGGGAGGGGGGGGGGGGGGGGGGGGGAGGGAAGGGAAGGGAAGCCAGGCATGGTGGCGAGCCTATAGTCCCAGCTACTTGGGAGGCTGAGGTGGGAGGATCCCTTGAGCCCAGGAGGTGGAAGTTGCAGTGAGCCAAAATCAAGTCACTGTACTACAGCCTGGGTAACAGTGAGACCCTGTCTCAAAACAAAAATAATAAAATAAAGCAAACTTAGTCTTTTAGCTGTCCCTATCTGTGATGTTTACTTACATTCAAATTACTTACAATTTAATTTTTGCATTTCCTGCTTTTTATATGTTGATTTGCAAGAGTCCCTTATTTATTGCAGATATTCAAACATTGCAGATATCTTCTTGTCTGTGACTCATCTGTTAACGTGTTTCTGATATCCTCTGTTGTACAGAAATTCTTAATGTGGTCAAATTCATCATTTTTTCACTTTATATTTTGTGCTTTTAGGATCTTGTTTAAGAAATCCTTTCCCATACCAAGTTCTCAAAGACATTCTTTTATATTTTTCCTATTACTTCCATAATTTTACCTTTTATATTTAGATCTTTAATCTATATGCTGTTTTCCTTTATATATGACACAAAATTGGGATCCAAGTTCATTTTATCTAGCAATCTAGTTATCACATCAGCCTCTAACAATCCACGTTTTCTCTGCTGCGTTAACCTGCCTATTTAGCATATCTCAGGTACTCTATAAAGAGGTCACATGGAGAGGATGGCAGCCTCTGGCAACAGCCATGAGAGTGATCATATTGGACGCAGATCCTCTAGCCCCAGTCATGCCTGCAGGTCACGGAAGCCCCAGCGGACATCTTAATCTTATGAAAGACCTTGAGCCAAAGCCACCCAGCTAAGCTACTCCTGAATTCCTTAATTACGGAAACTGTATGAGATGACAAATTTATTTTATTTTATTTTATTGTCATTCTTTTTTATTTATTTTTTGAGACAGAGTCGCGCTCTGTTGCCCAGGCTGGAGCGCAATGGTGTGATCTTGGTTCACTGCAACCTCCACCTCCCAGGTTCAAGCGATTCTCCTGCCTCAGCCTCCCAAGTAGCTGGGATTACAGGCACCCACTACCACGCATGGCTAATTTTTGTATTTTTAATGGAGACGGAGTTTCACCATGCTGGCCAGACTGGTCTTGAACTCCTGATCTCAGATGATCCACTCACGTTGGACTCCCAAAGTGCTGAGATTACAGGTGTGAGCCACACGCCCAGCCTATTTTATTTTATTTTATTTTATTGAGTCAGAGTCATGCTCTGTCACCCAGGCTGGAGTGCAGTGGTGCAATCTCAGCTCACTGCAACCTCTGCCTCCTGAGTTCAAGCGATTCTCCTGCCTCAGCCTCCCAAGAAGGTGGGATTACAGGCCTGCACCACCACACCTGGCTAATTTTTGTATTTCTAGAAGAGACAAGGTTTCACCATGTTGGCCAGGCTGGTCTTGAACTCCTGACCTCAGGTGATCCACCCACCTTGGCCTCCCCAAGTGCTGGGATTGCCGGTATGAGCTACCGTGCCTAGCCAATAAATGCTTATTTGGGTTTTTTGTTTTTGTTTTTGTTTTTTTGAGATGGAATCTCAGCTCACTGCAACCTCCACCTCCCAGGTTCAAGCAATTCTCCTGCCTCAGTCTCCAGAGTAACTGGGACTACAGGCACGTGCCACCACACCCGGCTAATTTTTGTATTTTTAGCAGAGACAGGGTTTCACCATGTTGGCCAGGCTGGTCTTGAACTCCTGACCTCAGGTGATCTGCCGGCCTCGGCCTCTCAAAATGCTGGGATTACAGGCGTGAGCCACCGTGCCCAGCCTATTTTTGTTTTAAGGTACCAAGTTTTGGGATAATTTGTTACACAAAAAAGAATAATGAATACAGTTTTAACACTGAATAAAGAACAAATGGAGCTCTTGTCTCTATCACATGGTGTCCTACAATTTTATGACAGTGCTACCAGAAAAATCAAAGTAAGTTGTAGTTTTTCAGTGTTGGCATTCCCTAAAATAAGAGAGTAACATAGTTAATAAAAGAGAAGGATGAGAAGAGGGAGAAAGGTATCTAGAAAAGGAAAAGATATTTGAGGCTCCATACAGTGTTTCTATTATGTCTTTTGTTATCTCTTTCGATCAAAAGAGCATTTAATCAGCTAGCAACAATGTGGTTCTTATATTTATATTATCTTGGATCTCCTAAGCATGTCTAATCACTGTTGGCCAAAGTGAGGAGACTAGGCATTAAATGGCTCTGAGTTGGCTGGAGGCCATAGAAAGGAATATGTCAGATTTGGAAATGACTGTGAAGGAAATGCAAGTGTTTAATGAAATTTGTACTAAACACTTTTTAAGGTCCACTCAGTCCGGATTTCTGAGATATTTGTCTTTTGCCTGGTAAACTCTTACCTACCCTTTAAGGTCCCAGCTTAAATGTCACCTTCTCTAAAATACTATCTCTAGTTATCCTAGGCAGAGTATAACATTTCTTTATGCTTTCACAGCACTTTCTATATACCTCTATTTTGGCACTCATATTGGAAGAGGGGTAAGGCCATTGTTGCCTACCTGCTAGCCATCCTTCCATGCTTTTCATTGCTAACAGAACTCTGATTTTGTTTAGAAGGCATTGTGCCAAGTACTGTTCTCTTCTGTCAGAAATTGCTATGGAGTTGGGCATGTGATCCAAGTTTTGTCCACTGACACATAAAGAGCAGTCTGTTGGATGCTTCTGGTGAAAAAAAAAATTTCCCTGATAAAAGAGAGAGCAGATATAAAAAGAGCACTCTTTTCTGTTTATCTCTTTCCTTTCTGTTTTAAATGCTGTAGTGTGAGAACCTGATGGTTGCTACCACAGCAGCCATTTTGTGAACATGAGGACAGATCTCTTGGATATGCTATGGATAGTGAAACAGAAGAACTAAAAGTATTCCAATTTTTAATGACATCAATGAGCCCCTGAAGAGGTCATGAAATTAACAAACTAAATTTATCTATATGATATTAAATTTCCATAGTGTTTAAGATTTCTTTAGTGAGGTTTCCAGTTATTTGCAGGTAAAAGCATCCAAATTTATGGAAAAAGGAACAGAAAAAACATTCCTAAAGCACTTATATCATGCTTTAATTTTTCGTTAATGTAATTGGCTACCTCAATTGTTAGGGCAAGGACCTTGTCTTAATCAATTTCTAGCACTCTCTACAGTCTCTGATTTGAAAATGATTGCTTAAGAAGCATTTGTGTCGAATGTGGATTTCGTTGCAATGGAAAGTAAAATTTTTTTAAAAAGTGTTTGTGGAATGAATGAATCCATTAACAGATGAATAAATGAATCTATAGATCAATATGATGGTGTTATTGAGAGGTAGTATAGAAAAATGAGTTAAGCACATAAGCTCTTGCATTGCATTCCTGGCTTCCTATCCTGGCTCCACCACTAACTATGTGACCTTGGGTAAGTTACTTAATCACCATAAGACTGTTTCCCCAGTTATAAAATGTGAATAACAGTATGTACTTAAAATAATTTTTGAGAGGATATAAAATATTTTATGTAAAGGCTTAACATATAATTTGGATCTGAATAAACACTCAATATGTTGACCACTATTTTTGGAGAATGAAGAACAGCCAGTAATTATTCTAAATTGTCAAGCCTGGTTGACTGGGAAAATTAAAATAAATCTGAGCAAAACTGAATGTGTAGATGGAAAAGATGATGTTCAACTTCAGACATGTAAAATACAGCCTAAATATAGTTAGAGAGTGAAGGCATATGGGTTATGCTTATATAGATATATAGATAACATTACTCTATCTAGGTTCTGATTTATATTACATTTACTCATCCTGAGATTCTATATTTACAGAATTGTTCTTTACAAATATAGTAACTTAAAAACGAAGGTAACTTTTGGATTATATCCATAAGGAGTCAAATCCAATAGGCCAGGAGTTGCTGAGATTTTGCCCAAAAACGTGTGCACAGGCAGTAAATCTTCAAAAAAAAAAATATCATGGATAAAAATGATTTCTTTTTCAACCTAAAAAAGCAGGTTGAAAAAAGGAAGAAGAAAAAGGTTTCCTTAAATAGTGTAAATATATCAGTGACGTGATATTGCTCAGTCTTTGATATTCTTTGAATTCTCTTCCTAATTTAACGTTTCTTCACAGACTACTATGCAACAGAAGAAAACTATGTCTGAAACATCTGCAGGGGAAATTCTGTGTATGAGTGTTTAAGGAACCTCTTTTGTTACTCAAGTAACCAGAATGAGTAATAAAAATCAAGCATGAGTAGTAGTATTTGTCATGCACTTTTTTTCCTGTTGCTAAAATGAAAGCTATCATTGAAGTCAGATTAGGAAATAATTCTTCCCAAGCAAAAAAATCATGAATTATTTATTGGATTTTCCTCTACGTTTAATTTTTAATGCATGGGAATGACTAATAGTATAAGCCAAATCAGAAAGTCAATTCACATTCCAGATTCCATTTTTAGATGGGCATGAAGATTTCAAATTCTTTTATTCAATAAGCCAGCCCAGTCACTGGAAAAAATTAAATTGAAATATCTGCCTGCATCAATCTCTCTACCAACGTATGACCCTTTCAGGGCCAAATGATTATGGGCCACTCTATATGCAGCCCTATAACTCATAGCTATGTGGTGAAATTTACACTTCAGTGAATATGATTCTGCCTCTGTATCAATAATAATATCTTTGTATTATATCAAGATGTCTTAATGCCTTGCCTTTTCTAAAAAGTATTAAGAGTTCTTTGTGATTTAGGGCCTCAAAACATTTCATGGACACCAAATTCTACTCTATACTTTTCTTTCTTTCTTTCTTTCTTTCTTTCTTTCTTTCTTTCTTTCTTTCTTTCTTTCTTTCTTTCTTTCTTTCTTTCTTTCTTTTTCTTTCTTTCCTTCCTTCCTTCCTTCCTACATTCCTTCCTTCCTTCCTTCTTTCTTTCTTTCTTTCTTTGGTTTCTGTCTGTGTTTCTTTCTTCTCTTTCTTTTTTCTTCTTTATCCATCTCTTCCTTTTAATCAGCATTGCATCTGAAATATCAAAATAAATTCTCAGTAGCCTAGCCACCTCCAGGTTTTCTTCACCTTTGTTTATCATTCTAACCACAGCCAGATTCTTTTGTTTTCTTTCTTTTTTTTTTTTGACGGAGTTTTACTCTGTCGCCCAGGCTGGAGTGCAGTGGCGCAATCTCGGCTCACTGCAGCCTCCACCTCCCAGGTTCAAGCAATCCTCTGCCTCAGCCTCCCGAGTAGTTGGGATTACAGGCATGTGCCACCACACCCAGCTAACTTTTGTATTTTTAGTGGACACAGTGTTTCATCATGTTGGCCAGGCTGGTCTTGAACTTCTGGCCTCAAGTGATCCACCTGTCTCTGCCTCCCAAAGCACTGAGATTACTGGCGTGAGCCACTGCGCCTGCTAACCAATCTTGAACACAAATAGCAGAATATTTTTCTACCTGGGAAGTTGTGGGATCTGCTCAATATTCTAGGTTTTTGTGTTTGGGTTTTTTTTGGGGGGGCGGGGTTGGGGGCGGCAGGGAGAGACAGGATTCTCGCCACATTGTCCAGGCTGGTCTCAAACTCCTGGGTTCAAGCAATCTGTCCACCTCAGCCTCCCAAAGTGTTGGGATTACAGGTGTGAGCCACCGTGCCTAGCCATGCTCCAAGGAAATTGTTAAACAGTAAGAAAGGAGAACATGAGAGAACAGTTACTGGGAAAAATAAAGTTACTTTTTATTTATACTCCCCAATGAATTGAGACTTCCAGCAAACCAGTTACATATACAAAAAACAAAACCAAAAAAGGAATTTATCAGCTCAGTTATCCAACAGATATTTATTGATTGCTTCCCTTGTGTCAGGCACTGTTCTAGGCATGAGGGATTCAGCTTTGAAAAATATTAAGCAAAGTTCCCCGTCTCCAGGAACTTGTGAGTCCAGGGGTAGCACTGGCTCCAAGTGTGGTGCTCAGTGTTATCACAGTTTTGTCTCCATCTGTCCTATTTTCTTTCCTTTCTGTAAACTGAAATCTTGGGTGGTCCTTCTTGAAGGTAACATGGCCACCAGTGTAACAAGTCTAATGGGAAGAGAGCCTGTCTTTCCTGGTCATCCTAGCAAAGGTTCAGACTGTCTCACTGACCTGGCTCGGGTCACATCCACATCTTGTAACCTAACTGGCTAGGTCTCATTCATTAGTAAGGCCACAGATATTGGTGCAGGTTGTTCATTGCAAAAAGGACAAGCAGGGGCTGAAATCCAGCGAGGGCCGCATTCAGCAAGGCTTTATCCTGGTGCAGGACTGTGTGTGGCAGGAGAGAGGGATCATTATCCAGTTCACACTAGGACTTGACAGTGGTCTTGGCCATGTGCTCACCCTGGAGCAAGAGGTGAGGAGGGATTATCTCCACCTGGACTACATGGCCTGACGGTGGGGAAAGGACAGTTGGGCTTCCCTGATCCAAAGTCAGAAAAAAGAAATGCTGGGCAGGCAAAGACAACAGCTATCTACTTCATTCCTTACAAGCATGGAAAGGCAAGGTGGCAGAGTGGAGGGGACCTTGGACTTGGTGTCAGAAGGCCTGGGTTCTAATCCTAGTTTGGGAAGTTTTTGGACATTGGGCAAATCACTTAACTAATCTCCACAACATTTGTTTCCTTTGTTATAAAATGGAGAAAATTGTTGTCCTACCTCCCCTACAGACTCATTGAGAGAGGAAAAACAATGAATAACGTATGAGAATATGGTTTGGAATACGTTTATTACGCCCAGAAGGTATTATTATTATCAATTATATCCTCCTAGTCAGTACCTATGGACACAAAGTTCTTTTTTTTTTCCTTTGTCCATCTCTTCCATTCAATCAGTCCTGGATATCTGAAATATCAGAATAGATTCTCAGTTGGCCCAGACACCTCACACATTGTCCAGTGCCCTCACACATTGAAGGGGCTCAATCAGTGTTTATTAATTGGCTGACCCATGATATAGAAATTCACATGACTCAGGGTTCCTTTCCAAAGTCTTACACAAGCAAAATGTTGTGGCAAAACGTTCTCCCAACATTAAAATTCAAGGATTCCAGAAATCTGTAAGCCAGGTTTACAGGTTTGATCTCATTACTGGGTCTCAATGTAAGTACTGCTTCCTCAGCGGAAACTTCATGGACTATCCCCAACCACACCCACCCCCTGCCCCAGGTCTCCAGCCTGATTCACAACACTTCACTCAATTGTCTGTCCTCAGGTCTGTCTTTCTCAACTGACTGCGAACCCCACGGGGCAGGCAGCATGGCTGTCTGGTTTGCTGTTGCGTGATAGCCGTGGTGCGTGGTACATAGAAATAAATCAAGAAATACTTGTTAAATGAATGAGTACATTTGTGGAATTAAAGGGAACAAGGTTAAGTGTGAATATGCAACATACATTTAATTTCCTCTTTCTCTTTTCCTAACGTCTTTTTCCAAGCCCTCCATCAACCACTTCCTCATGACTTCTGAAACCCCTGTTAAGTAGAGAAAGAATGAGTAGTTAACTTGAATGTGTCCTTTGAAGGACACACAATCAATGACTCTTTAGAAATAAAATCCATTCCCCCTGACCTATGTAAGCAATGCCTCAAAAATGCAGGACAAATATAAGAATTACAACTCCCTATAATCATAAACTTATTTTGGAATAATAGTTCTAAATTTTATATCCTTGTATATCTTGGTATGTCCTAATGCTTATACCTGCCTGAAAACCAAGACAGACCTAGGCAGTCATTCCTGGAAGCATATACATTACTCCAAGCCAGAAATTAGATTAGAGTGGTTCAGAGGAGAAAGGAGATTTTAGAGACAAATTATTTCTTCTTCTTTCCCCTCCTCACCATCCATTATGTAAATTTCATTTACATAATGCAGCTTTTAGCACAAACCAAATGAGTCAGCATCAGGTCAAATGAAATATGACTTTAATGCCAAAGGAAATTATTTTTCTTTGTGTCAGCCTGCAGTGAGCAAGTGATCTTCTAAGTAACAGAAAATTTAAGAAATAAAAATAGAGGCCAGTGTCCAGTTAGGTCATAAATACTTGTTGTGTGCAGATTTTTATTTTTAATTATGCTAAGATACGCAGAATATAAAATTTACCATCTTAACCATTCTGAGTATACAATCCAGTAGTGTTAACTACATTCACATTGTTATGAATCAATCTGCAGAACCCTTTTCACCTTATAAAATGGAAACTTTGTACACATCAAGTAACAACTGCCTATTCCCTTCTCCCCATCCCCCTGGCAACCACCCTCGTACTTTCTGCCTCTATGAATTTGACTACTGTAGGCACCTCATATGAGTGCAATCACACAGCATTTGTCTTTTTGTGACTGGCTCATTTCACGGAGCATAATGTCCTCAAGATTCATTCATGTTGTAGCATGTGTCAGAATTTCATCCCTTGTTAAGGCTGAATAATATTTCATTGTGTATGCATACCACATCTTGCTTATTTACTCATTCATTAATGAACACTTAGGCTCCTTCCTCATTTTAGCTATTGTGGATAAAGTTGCTATGAACATGGCTGTACAAATATCTCTTTGAGACTCTGTTTTCAATTCTTTTGACTGTCTACCCAGAAGTGAAATTGCAGGATCAATGGTAATTTGATTTTTTTTTGTTTGTTTGAGACAGAGTCTTGCCCTGTCGCCCAGGCTGGAGTGCAGTGGGGCAATTTTGGTTCACTGCCACCTCTGCCTCCCGGGTTCGAGCGATTCTCCTGCCCCAGTCTCCCGAGTAGCTGGGATTACAGGCGGGAGCCACCGCACCCAGCTAATTTTTGTATTTTTAGTAGAGACGGGGTTTCATTATGTTCGTCAGGCTGGTGTCAACTCCAGACCTCGTGATCTGCCCACCTCGGACTCCCAAAGTGCTGGGATTATAGGCATGAGCCACCGCGCCCAGCAGTTGTTTTTGTTTTTTAGAGATGCGGTCTTGCTATGTTACCCAAGCTGGTCTTGAATTCCTGGGCTCAAGTAATCTTCCACACACGGCCTCCCAAAGCACTGGAATTACAGGTGTGAGCCACCATGCTCAGCCCTATATTTAATTTTTTGAGGAGCTGCTAAACTGTTTTCCATAGCAGCTACACCCTTTTAAAATCCCTGTGTGCAGAATTTTACAAAACGGTTTGTGAGTTTCAAAGAAATTTAGGGTTTACTTTCCTCTTCCCCTTCAGTAACATTCTTCCTGGGGATTCTCACGGTGCTTTGTCTGCGGGAACTCTATGACACCCAGCATGTTTTCCCTTGCAGTATAGTCATCTTATCTTCTCCACCTGTCAGGACCCTGAGAGTAGGTAGGATCTAGGTAGAATTCATCTCTAAAGACAGTGACCTGGATGAGTCTCCCAGCCTCCCTGATTCCCCATATATAGTATTGCAGGAAGTTATTGTATCTCTTGTAGGTTATCTGATAAGTAAGGAGAATAATGTCTCTCAACAAGACGTCTGAGAGGATGGGTCTAGATAATGTATCCTGAGTGCTTAGCACAGCACCAGGGACATGGTATGTGCTAAGTATTTTATGAAGCAGGAGAGTGTTGTGGCTAAAAGTGCAGACTTACTCCATATAAGCCTCTGTTTGTTTTCTCATTTGTAAAACGGATTATTCTGAAGATGAAAAAGATCACCTATACAAAGTTTATGCAGCATTACATGGCAATTTGTGAGTGCTCAAAAAAATGGCAGTTATCTTTATTGTAGCCAGTTTCTTGATTCATCTTAGTCCAGTATTGATCTACTATGTTTCTTCTATCAGTTCATTCAAATAGGCCCTGTCAAATCATTCTGGTTCATCCCTTACCAACATTTGGCAGATTTCCTAATCTTCCTATCACTTTGATAATTTAAAGCTCAGTTTCTGTAGTCCAAATCTGTGATCTCAATTACTATTATTATTATTATTATTATTATTTTCAGACAGAGACTTACCCTGTCACCCAGGCTGGAATGTGGTGGCACCATCT
This sequence comes from Theropithecus gelada, assembly GCF_003255815.1. Lineage (NCBI taxonomy): Eukaryota > Metazoa > Chordata > Mammalia > Primates > Cercopithecidae > Theropithecus > Theropithecus gelada. Next base: position 154,275,560 of record NC_037673.1, read on the forward strand.
CGGCTCACTGCAACCTCCACCTCCCAAGCTCAAGTGATTCTCCTGCCTCAGCCTTGTCAAGGACAATCCTTGACCTTTCTTGGCTTGTAGATGCCTCACTCCAATCTCTGCTTCCTTCTTCAGGTGCTATTCTTCCTGTCTGTGTGTGTCTCTGTTTTCTTATAAGAAAACCAGTCATATTGGACTAAAGGCCCACCCTAATGACCCCATTTTAATTGCTTACAGTAGCCAAGAGGGCAAAGACCCTACTTCCACGTACACTGACATCCACAGGTATATGGGTTAGGACTTCAACATATATTAGGGGAGTCACAATTCCACCCATAACGTGTAGGAAAGTTAAAAAAAATATATAGGCCGGGCGCCGTGGCTCAAGCCTGTAATCCCAGCACTTTAGGAGGCCGAGACGGGCGGATCACGAGGTCAGGAGATCAAGACCCTCCTGGGTAACACGGTGAAACCCCGTCTCTGCTAAAAAAAAAAAAAATACAAAAAACTAGCCGGGTGAGGTGGCGGGCGCCTATAGTCCCAGCTACTCCGGATGCTGAGGCAGGAGAATGGCGTAAACCTGGGAGGCGGAGCTTGCAGTGAGCTGAGATCCGGCCACTGCACTCCAGCCTGGGAGACAGAGGGAGACTCTGTCTCAAAAAAAAAAAAAACAAAACATATATATATATACACACACACACACACACACAATGAATACCCATAAAACCACCACTAGATTCAATAGTTGTTAACATTTTGCCACTTTTGCTTTCACTACCAATCTACTCTTTTACTGTTACTATCTCATCCCTAAATACTTCTTAATGTGTCTCCTAAGATTAGTCTTTTACACATTACATTATCATACCTGTAAAATTAACAATTCCCTAGTATCCACTAGTAAAGAGTGGCAATAGATCGTATTATTACTCAAAATTATTCACTTTCCTCTTCTCTTTGGGAAGATGACACACTCCTGCCCTGTAATCTTAGCGTTTGGCCATATTGCTTCAGCAAACATACTGTGAGCAGCAAGATGCACACTGTGCCGTGTAGAAGCTTTTCTAATCATTTCCTGGGTTTTGGGATAAGACACAGGGATAAAAACAGCTATCAGGAATATACCCATAGTCAACTGGCAATACAAGTGACTTGAACAGGAAATAAACTTTTGTTTTACAAATCACTAAAACCTAGGGTTGTTTGTAATTGCAGATTTCTCCAGTGAATTTAGAGCTGTTTTTAATGGTTTTTAGGCCATTATCCAGTCAAGAGTTTTGCATTGTATTTGGTTGTTATGTCTCTTAAATCTCTTATGCTGGAACAGTCCCCACTTACCTTTTCTTTCTTTCTTTTTTTTTTTTTTGTGAGGGGAGACAGTCTTGCTCTCTTGGCCAGGCTGGAGTGCAGTGGCACAATCTTGGCTTGCTGCAAACTCTGCCTCCCAGGTTCAAGCAATTCTGCTCCCTCAGCCTCTTGAGTAGCTGGGATTACAGACATGAGCCACCATGCTGGCTAATTTTTATATTTTTAGTGGAGACAGGGTTTCTCCATGATGGCCAGGCTTGTCTCCAACTCCTGACCTCAAGTGATCCGCCCAACTTGGCCTCCCGAAGTACTAGGATTACAGACGTGAGTCACCGCGCCAAGCCCTCCACTTACCTTTTCTTTCCTTCCTTGTTTCTCCTCCTTCTTCATTTTCATTCTTTTCTCCTAGGACACATGTTCAAATATATTGTTCTTCTTGATAAAATTTACTTTTTGAAGAAGCCAAGACAGTGATCTTACATAATATCCCGCATTCTGAATATGTCTGATTATGTTCTTTTGGTGTGTGTTTTTTGTTTTGTTTTGTTTTGTTTTTTTAAGACGGAGTTTCACTCTTGTCACCCAGGCTGGAGTGCAATGGCGCCATCTTGGCTCACTGCAACCTCTGCCTCCCGGGTTCAAACGATTCTCCTGCCTCAGCCTCCCGAGTAGCTAAGATTACAGGCACCTGCCACCACTCCCAGCTAATTTTCGTATTTTTAGTAGAGATGGGGTTTCTCCACGTTGGCCAGGCTGGTCTCAAACTCCTGACCTCAGGTGATCCACCCGCCTTCGCCTCCCAAAGTGCTGGGATTACAGGCATGAGACACTGTGCCTAGCCCTTTTGGTGTGTTTTAACATCTTCCTCTAAGCCAGTACTTCTTGATCTTGGTTGTATCTTGACATCACTTTGAGATCCTGAACAAAACACTAATGCCTAGATCCCACCTGCAGAGGTCCTAATTTAATTAGCTTGGGTGTAGCCTGGGAATGGGGAGCTTTAAAATGCCCTGAATTTATTTTAATGTGGGGAAAAGGTTGCGACTCATTGATCTAATGATTAGATCATTCTTAATCCATTGATTCTGTACATGCCACACAGCAGGACATGAGGTGTTCTGCAGACTTAGGTTATATCACTGTTTGTGATACTAAATTTGACAACCAGCTTAAAGTAGTGACAGACCTCTCCTTGTAACTGTATGTGTTTCTCTCTGTAAATTAGCAAATAATCTGTGGGGCAATGTCATAACATTTTGGGAATGTCCTGTTTCCCATAAATTTTTTAAGTGCTGCTTTTGGTATCCATTAGTGATCCTTGCTTGAATCAATTATTTCATAATATTTACAAAAAGCTGACTTTCTATCATTCTGCATTTTAAACTAGCCAGCATTCTTTTTTGTTTTCTTCTGTTTTTTGTTTGTTTTTGAGATGGAGTTTCGCTCTTTCACCCAGGCTGGAGTGTAATGGTGGGATCTCAGCTCACTGCAATGTCCATCTCCCAGGTTCAAGTGATTCTTCTGCCTCAGCCTCCCAAGTAGCTGGGATTATAGGCGCCTGCCACCACAACTGGCTAATTTTTGTATTTTTAGTAGAGACGGGGTTTTGCCATGTTGGCCGGGCTGATCTTGAACTCCTGACCTCAGGTGATCCACCCGCCTCGGCCTCCCGCCATCACACCCAGCTGCCAGTATGCTTATGTACAGAGTTTCCTTAATCAATTGAGGATTAACTATAATTCTCCATAAAAAGGCAAGGTAGGCCAAGCATGCTGGCTGGCCAGGCTTGGTGGCTCATGCCTGTAATCCCAGCACTTTGGGAGGCCAAGGCGGTTGAATCACTTGATGTCAGGAGTTTGAGACCAGCCTCACCAAAATGGTAAAACCCTTGTCTTTATGAAAAACATACAAAAATTAGCCAGTTGTGGTGGAGAGGGCCTGTAATCCCAGCTACTCAGGAGGCTGAGGCAGGAGAATCACTTGAACCAAGGACACGGAGGTTGCAGTGAGCCGAGATTGTGCCACTACACTCCAGCCTGGGCAACTGAGGGAGACCCTGTCTGAAAAAGAAAAAAGGAAGGAAGGAAGGAAGGAAGGAAAGAAGGAAGGAAGGAAGGGAGGGAGGGAGGGAGGGAGGGAGGAAGGAAGGAAGGATATTGCCTAATTCTTTCCCCTTATTCACCAGTTTTTACAATAAGAACTTAGTGTAATAATCATCTCCAACGGTGGCAAATGAGATTTTTTTTCTGAGTATCGTTATGGACTTGGCGGATTTTTATTTATCTGATGTATTGCAGTCAATTGTAGTTACTATTTTTATCAATGCTCAAATTATCTCATATTTGGCCAGTGGGAACCCCTTCAAGCTGGCACATCTTTTTTGAGATACACTCATTAGTCTGAGCATTTCCTTCCTTTCTGGGACAACACAATGTCCCAGGCTCGCCCAGAATTTTCTCTGCCACAATATGGAGGCAGCAATTTCTTCAAAGAGTTCATTTTTATTTTCATGGGGAATGGTAATTAGAAATTAAGATCTGGATGCTTATTGCTTCTGGAGTGTCATTTCATCTCCACCCAATGGACAGAGCTGGGAAATACACTTTATTTTTTTGAGACATTATCTGGATCCGTTGCCCAGGCTGGAATGCAGTGGTGAGATCTCAGCTCACTGCAACCTCTGCCTCCCTGGTTCAACTGATTCTCATGCCTCAGTCTCCCAAGCAGCTGGGATTTACAAGCATGCCCCACCATGCCAGGCTAATTTTTGTATTTTAAGCTCAGTCATAGTGTCACCACATTGGCCAGGGTGGTTTCAATTTCCTGGCCTCAAGCAATCTGCTGGCCTTGGCCTCCCAAAGTGCTGGGGTTACAGGTGTGAGCCACTGCACTGGACCTGGAAAATACATTTTTAAAAATCATGAATTCAGGGCCGGGCACAGTGGCTCACACCTGTAATTCCAGCACTTTGGCATGTGGATAGCTTGAGCCTACAAGTTGAAGACCAGCCTGGTTAACATGGGAAAACCCTGTTTTTTTCTTTTGCTTCTAAGGAGCAGAGAGTTTAATAGGCCAGAAGGAAGGGAGAAGACAGAAGAAAGAAGCTCCCTCATGCAGAGACACAGTGAAGGGACTCCAAAGCCGAAAGAGAATGTCCCCACCTGGCAGGGATACCAGCCAGGTATACATGCAGAGGCTGGAGGAGGTGGTGTTTGATTTGCACAGGGCTCAGGGGATTGGTTTGACTAGGCATGACATTCACGTAGCTTGTGAAAACGTTGGCCCTCCCACACTAGCCTTTTAATATGCAAATGTAGGGCGCCATGATGGTCTACACTCCTGGGGATATGTGGGGCGGCCAAGTTGCCAGGAACATGTGGGGAAAGGGCAGGAAGGCCACAGGAATCTCCATGTTTGGGTGGGCCCACTTCCTAAAGGTCGGTATTTGCATATCAAAGGTTGCTTGGCTAGCTCTAAGAGGGGCTTTACAAGAAACTTTTCTTGAGATGCTTTAAAAAACAAAAACTTCCCAAGGACTTCTCTTCCTACAACATTCCCCCTGTGGAGATGCCACACTAACTGCTTAGAGGGTTTTGGGTGAACATTCTTTCTGGCTACTTCCTGCTGAAAAGGGGAGTCAAATGGGGAACAGCAGCTAGCGCTCCTCCTGGGGTGGATCTAAGGGGCCTCTGAAGGATGGTATCTCCATGTGTGTTTCAGTTTACAGCACTATTTTGAGTTTGATTGCTTCTAGGTGAGAAGAAACAATTTGAGTTATAGTATTGAGTATATAGGCTCCAAATATCAACACACGACATACAAGCAAGAGAGTGCTTAAAAAGGGGGTTAACCAATTCCATAAAGAAAACTGGAATTTATTAAAAAGGGATTGCAGCCACTCGGAGCTGAAGCTGCCATTGTTCCTGAACCTGTCAACAATTATGATTTGATTTTTCTTTTTTTTTTTTTTCTGAGATGGAGTTTCACTCCTCTTACCCAGGCTGGAAGTACAATGGCGTGATCTCAGCTCACTGCAACCTCCACCTCCCGGGTTCAAGCGATTCTCCTGCCTCAACCTCCTGAGTAGCTGGGATTACAGGCGCGTGCCATAATGCCCAGCTAATTTTTTGTACTTTTAGTGGAGATGGGGTTTTGCCATGTTAGGCTGGTCTCGAACTCCTGACCTCAGGTCATCTGTTTGCCTCAGCCTCCCAAAGTACTGGGATTACAGGCATGAGCCGCCGTGCCTGGCTGATTTGACTTTTAAGTACCTGTAGATTTTCCTCTACTTTATTGGAGGTGTTAATCCAAAAGCAGCATGTTTAATTTAAAACTGCATTACTAAACCCAATAAAAAGTCCTAGCAGACTCCGTGATGGTGAAACTTTCATGCTTCCCTTTTGTCAACTATTATCCCTGCTATAAAGATAATAATTAAGCAAAATACTACAACAATGGAAACTCCCTGTCCAATATTTCAGTTAAAGGTGCTGGGAGGTCTGTTCCAAGATGGCTGAAGAGGAACAGCTCTGGTCTGCAGCTCCCAGCGTGATTGACATGGAAGATAGTTAATTTCTGCATTTCCAACTGAGGTACGTGGTTCATCTCTTTGGGACTGGTTGGACAGTGGGTGCAGCCCATGGAGGGTGAGCCAAAGCAGGGCGGGGCATCACCTCACCCGGGAAGCACAAGGGGTTGGGGGATTTCCCTTTCCTAGCCAAGGGAAGCCATAACAGACTGTACCTGGAAAAACAGGACACTTCCGCCCAAATACTGGGCTCTTCCCATGGTCTTAGCAGTTGGCAGACCAGGAGATTCTCTCCCATGCCTGCCTCGGTGGGTCCCATGCCCATGGAGCCTTGCTCACTGCTAGTGCAACAGTCTGAGATTGACCTGCCAGGCTGCAGCCTGGCAGAGGAAGGGACGTCTGCAATTGCTGAGGCTTGAATAGGTAAACAAAGTCACTGGGAAGCTCGAACTGCGTGGAGCCCACCACAGCTCAGCAAGGCCTACTGCCTCTACAGACTCCACCTCTGTGGGCAGGGCATAGCTGAAAAAAAGGCAGCAGAAACTTCTGCAGGCTTAAATGTTCCTGACAGCTCTAAAGAGAGCAATAGTTCTCCCACTATGGTGTTTGAGCTCTGAGAACAGACAGACTGCCTCCTTGAGTGGGTCCCTGACCCCTGTGTAGCCTAACTGGGAGACACCTCCCAGTAGGGGCCAACAGACTCCTCATACAGGCGGTGACCCTCTGGGATGAAGCTTCCAGAGGAAGGATCAGGCAGCAATATTTGCTGTTCTGCAGCCTCTGCTGGTGATACCTAGGCAAACAGGTCTGGAGCGGACCTCCAGCAAAATCCAACAGACCTGCAGTTGAGTGACCTAACCATTAGAAGGAAAACTAACAAACAGACAGGAATAGCATCAATGTCAACAAAAAGGACATCTACACCAAAACTCCATTTGTAGATCACCAACATCAAAGACGAAAGGTAGATAAAACCACAAAGATGGGGAGAAACCAGAGCAGAAAAGCTGAAAATTCTAAAAACCAGAGTGCCTCTTCTCCTCCAAAGGACTGCAGCTCCTCGCCAGCAACGGAACAAAGCTGGATAGAGAATGACTTTGATGAGCTGACAGAAGTAGGCTTCAGAAGGTCAGTAGTAACAAACTTCTCTGAGCTAAAGGAGCATGTTCTAACCCATTGCAAGGAAGCTAAAAACCTTGAAAAAAGGTTAGACAAATGGCTAACTAGAATAAACAGTGTAAAGAAGACCTTAAATGAGCTGATGGAACTGAAAACCATGGCACAAGAACTTCATGATGCATGCACAAGCTTCAATAGCTGATTTGATCAATTGGAAGAAAACATATCAGTGATTGAAGTCAAATTAATGAATTAAAGTTAGCAGACAAGATTAGAGAAAGAGGAGTAAAAAGAAATGAACAAAGCCTCCAAGAAATGTGGGACTATGTGAAAAGACCAAATCTTCGTTTAATTGGTGTACCTGAAAGTGACGGGGAGAATGGAACCAAGTTGGAAAACACTCTTCAGGATATTATCCAGGATAATTTCCCCAACCTAGCAAAGGAGGCCAACATTCAAATTCAGGAAATACAGAGAACAGCACAAAGATACTCCTCGAGAAGAGGAACCCAAAGACACATAATTGTCAGATTCCCCAAGGTTGAAATGAAGGAAGAAATGTTAAAGGCAGCCAGAGAGAAAGGCTGGGTTACCCACAAAGGGAAGCCCAGCAGAGTAACAGTGGATCTCTTGGCAGAAACCGTATAAGCCAGAAAAGAATGGGGGCCAATATTCAACATTCTTAAAGAAAAGAATTTTCAACCCAGAATTTCATATCCAGCCAAACTAAGGCTTCATAAGTGAAGGAGAAATAAAATCCTTTACAGACAAGCAAATGCTGAGAGATTTTGTCACCACCAGGCCTGCTTTACAAGAGCTCCTGAAGGAAGCACTAAACATAGAAAAGAACAACCGGTACCAGCCACTGCAAAAACATGCCAAATTGTAAAGACCTTCGATGCTATAAACAAACTGCATCAATTAATGGGCAAAATAACCAGGTAACATCATAATGACAGGATCAAATTCACACATAACTATATACACACACACACACACACACATACACACACACACACACACACACACACACATATATTTTTTTAGAAGGAGTCTCGCTTTGTCACCCAGGCTGGAGTGCAGTGGCACAATCTCGGCTCATGAAAGCTCTGCCTCCTGGGTGCACACCATGCTCCTGCCTCAGCCTCCTGAGTAGTGGGAATACAGGCACCCACCACCACACCTGGCTAATTTTTTTGTGTTTTTGGTAGAGACAGGGTTTGACCATTTTAGCCACAATGCTCTCGATCTCCTGACCTTGTGATCCACCCGTCTTAGCCTCCCAAAGTGCTGGGATTACAGGCATGAGCCAACATGCCTGGCCCACACATAACAATATTAACCTTAAATGTAAATGGGCTAAATGCCCCAATTAAAAGACACAAACTGGCAAACTGAATGAAGAGTCAAGACCCATCAGTGTGCTGTATTCAAGAGACCCATCTCATGTGCAGAGACACAAAAAGGCTCAAAATAAAGGGATGGAGGAAGATCTACCAAGCAAATGGAAAGTGAAAAAAACAGCAGGGGTCGCAAACCTAGCCTCTGATAAAACAGACTTTAAACCAACAAAGATCAAAAGAGACAAAGAAGGCCATTACATAATGGTAAAGGGATCAATTCAACAAGAAAAGCTAACTATCCTAAATATATACGCACCCAATACAGGAGCACCCAGATTCATAAAGCAAGTCCTTAGAGACCTACAAAGAGACTTAGACTCCCACACAATAATAATGGGAGATTTTAACACCCCACTGCCAATATTAAACAGATGAACGAGACAAAAGGTTAACAAGGATATCCAGGACTTGAACTCAACTCTGCACCAAGCCGACCTAATAGACATCTACAGAACTCTCCATCCCAAATCAACAGAATATACATTCTTCTCAGCACCACATTACATTTATTCTAAAATTGACCACATAATTGGAAGTAAAGCACTCCTCAGCCAATGTAAAAGAACAGAAATCACAACAAACTGTCTCTCAGACCACAGTACAATCACATTAGAACTCAGGATTAAGAAACTCACTCAAAACCACTCAACTACATGGAAACTGAACAACTTGCTCCTGAATGACTACTGGGTAAATAACGAAATGAAGGCAGAAATAAAGATGTTCTTTGAGGCCAATGAGAATACAGACAAAATGTACCAGAATCTCTGGGACACAAAGCAGTGTGTAGAGGGAAACTTATAGCACAAAATGCCCATAAGAGAAAGCAGGAAAGATCAAAAATCGACACCCTAAAATCATAATTAAAAGAACTAGAGAAGCAAGAGCAAACACATTCAAAAGCTAGCAGAAGGAAAGAAATAACTAAGATCAGAGCAGAACTGAAGGAGATAGAGACACAAAAAACCCTTCAAAAAATCAATGAATCCAGGAGCTGGTTTTTTTAAAAGATTCACAAAATTGATAGACCACTAGCAAGACTAATAAAGAAAAAAAGAGAGAAGAATCAAATAGACACAATAAAAAATGATAAAGGGGATATCACCACTGATCCCACAGAAATACAAGCTATCATCAGAGAATACTATAAACACCTCTACTCAAATAAACTAGAAAACCTAGAAGAAATGGATAAATTCCTGGACACATACACCCTCCCAAGACTAAACTAGGAAGAAGTTGAATCTCTGAATAGACCAATAACAGGCTCTGAAATTGAGGCAATAATTAATAGCCTACCAACCAAAAAAAGTCCAGGACCAGACGGATTCAGAGCTGAATTCTACCAGAGGTACAAAGAGGAGCTGCTACCATTCCTTCTGAAACTATTCTGATCAACAGAAAAAGAGGGAATCCTCCCTAACTCATTTTGTGAGGCCATCATCATCCTGATACCAAAGCCTGGCAGAGACACAACAAAAAAAGAGAATTTTAGACCAATATACCTGATGAACATCAATGCAAAAATCCTCAATAAAATACTGGCAAACCAAATCCAGTAGCACATCAAAAAGCTTATCCACCATGATCAAGTTGGCTTCATTCCTGGGATGCAAGGCTGGTTCAACATATGCAAATCAATAAACATAATTCATCACATAAACAGAACCAATGACAAAAAACACATGAATATCTCAATAGACGCAGAAAAGGCCTTCAATAAAATTCAATAGCCCTTCATGCTAAAAAGCTCTCAATTAATTAGGTATTAATGGAACATATCTCAAAATAATAAGAGTTATTTATGACAAACCCACAGCCAATATCATGCTGAGTGGGCAAAAACTGGAAGCATTCCCTTTGAAAACTTGTACAAGACAAGGATAACCTCTCTCACCACTCCTATTCAACATAGTGTTGGAAGTTTGGGCCAGGGAAATCAGACAAGAGAAAGAAATAAAGGTATTCAATTAGGAAAAGAGGAAGTCAAATTGTCGCTGTTTTCAGATGACATGACTGTATATTCAGAAAACCCCATTGTCTCAGCCCAAAATCTCCTTAAGCTGGGAAGCAACTTCAGCAAAGTCTCAGGATACAAAATCAATGTGTAAAAATCACAAGCATTCCTATACACCAATAACAAACAGAGAGCCAACTCATGAGTGAACTCTCATTCACAATTGCTACAAAGAGAATAAGATACCTAGGAATCTAGCTTACAAGGGATGTGAAGGACCTTTTCAAGGAGAATGACAAATCACTGCTCAGCGAAATAAAAGAGGACACAAACAAATGGAAGAACATTCCATGCTTATGGATAGGAAGAATCAATATTGTGAAAATGGCCATACTGCCCAAGGTAAGTTATAGATTCAATGCCATCCCCATCAAGCTACCAATGACTTTCTTCACAGAATTGGAAAAAACTACTTTAAAGTTCATATGGAACCAAAAAAGAGCCCGCATAGCCAAGACAATCCTAAGAAAAAAGAACAAAGCTGGAGGCATCATGCTACCTGACTTCAAACTACACTACAAAGCTACAGTAACCAAAACAGCATGGTACTGGTACCAAAACAGATATATAGACCAATGGAACAGAACAGAGGCCTCAGAAATAACACCACACATCTACAACCATCTGATCTTTGACAAACCTGACCAGAAACAAGAAATGTGGAAAGGATTCCCTATTTAATGAATTGTGCTGGGAAAACTGGTTAGCCATATGTAGAAAGCCGAAAAATTAATTCAAGGTGGATTAAAGACTTAAATGTTAGACCTAACACCATAAAAACCCTAGAAGAAAACCTAGGCAATACCATTCAGGGCATAGTCATGGGCAAGGATTTCATGACTAAAACACCAAAAGCAATGGCAACAAAAGCCAAAATTGACAAATGGGATCTAATTAAACTAAAGAGCTTTTGCATGGCAAAAGAAACTGCCATCAGAGTGAACAGACAATCTACAGAATACGAGAAAAATTTTGCAATCTCCCCATCTGACAAAGGGCTAATATCCAGAATCTACGAAGAACTTAAATAAACAACCTCATCAAAAAGTGGGCAAAGGATATGAACAGACACTTCTCAAAAGAAGACATTCATGCAGCCAACAGACACATGAAAAAATGCTCATCATCACTGGTCATCAGAGAAAAGTAAATCAAAACCACAATGAGATACCATCTCACGCCAGTTGGAATGGTGATCATTAAAAAGTCAGGAAACAACAGATGCTGGAGAGAATGTGGAAAAACAGGAAGGCTTTTACACTGTTGGTGGGAGTGTAAATTACTTCAACCATTGTGGAAGACAGTGTGGCGATTCCTCAAGGATCTAGAACTAGAAATACCATTTGACCCAGAGATCCCATTACTGGATATCCACCCAAAGGATTATAAATCATGCTACTATAAAGACACATGCACATGTATGTTTATTGTGGCACTATTCATAATAGCAAAGACTTGAAACCAACCCAAATGTTCATCAGTGATAGACTGGATTAAGAAAATGTGGCACATTTACACCATGGAATACTATGCAATCATAAAAAAGATGAGTTCATGTCCTTTGCAGGTACATGGATGAAGCTGGAAACCATCATTCTCAGCAAACTAACACAAGGACAGAAAACCAAACACCATATGTTCTTACTCATAGGTGGGAACTGAACAATGAGAACACTTGGACACAGGGTGGGGAACATCACACACTGGGGCCTGTTGGTGGGTGGGGAGCTGGGGAAGGGATAGCATTAGGAGAAATACCTAATGTAAATGATGAGTTGATGGATGCAGCAAACCAACATGGCACATATATACCTATGTAACAAACCTGCACATTGTGCGCATGTACCCTAGAACTTAAAGTGTAATAATTTTTTAAAAAATCTATCAGAATGATCAGTTAAAATTAAAAAAAAAAAAAAAAAAAAAAAAAAAAAAAAAAAAAGGTGCTACCATGTATAACCCTATTGCAAACAGTAGAGAGAGGACAGCAATTCCCACAAGTGTGGTGTGGCAGGTAATTTCCATCTAAAATTTTACTTGCCAAGATATAGAATTCCCCTTTGGGGGTCTATGAAGTTCCTTGGTTTCATTTTCCCAACAAAGAAACCTCCAAGTTATGGGCACATCACTCACTTTCATTACCTGGCAGAATTTGCAAGATAATTGCCCAGAACTAGCATATTGATTCACATTTTTATGTTACCCATCCCCCCCTTTTTTCCCCAAGCTGCAGAAGATTACCACTTGATTCACAAGAATAAGCAGGGTTAGTCTAAAACGTAGGCAAAAAGCTTAATAACAATAATGAGATTAGGATTTAATGACAAATGTATGATAAGCTTTGGAGCAAAATTTTTCTCTCCAGTCCTCATTTTTGGTAAAAACTAACTATGAATAAACTTTAGTCATATACTTGGCCTGATTATTTGCATAAAGTGCAGCAGGTTATTTTGACATAGGCCTTTTAGATTGGCTTTGATGAAACTGTTTCCCAAGGAATTTTAGGTAAGGTCTTTTTTTTTTTTTTTTGAGATGGAGTCTCGTTCTGTCACCCAGGCTGGAGTGCAGTGGCGCAATCTCAGCTCACTATAACCTCCGCCTCCTGGGTTCAAGCAATTCTTCTGCCTCAGCCTCCCGTGTAGGTGGGACTACAGTCGCCTGCCACCATGCCTGGCTACTTTTTGTATCTTTACTAGAGACGGGGTTTCACCATATTCGCCAGGCTGGTCTTGAACTGCTGACCTCAGGTGATCTACCTGCCTCAGCTTCCCAAAGTGCTGGAATTACAAGCGTGAGCCACTGTGCCCGGCCTTCAGATAAGACTTTTAAAGTCGAGCCCAGCCATGGGTTTTTATCCCCTAATACCTGTGAGTCGGGTGATCCTCTCCTCTTGAGGTCCCAAGATAAACTCAGAGCTTCCAGACTGGTTAGAAAATGACATTCTTTACTAACCACAGGTTAGGAACCCTGTGTGGGGACTGTGTAGGCAAGGTATGAGGCCAGTTTTCCCCAAGGGGCTTTTATTGGCTTTACATGTCAAGCTTGATTCCTTAAAGGGAAACACACCCTTTCAGTCAAATTCCTGGTAAAATAACAAGTTTTTCCAATTTTGTCCTGTTGACAAAGAAAAATGGATTCTTATTGCACTGAGGTAAACAACTATATTGCTATAAGTTAAGAGTACTCACAGATAGTTTTCAAATTCTAGAGGAACCAGGCAGAGAAAAATAAACATGCTCCAAATTTTCTTCACATGAGTATAACTTACTCAATTATTAAAGGCCATAAATAGTTTAAAATAACTTTCCTTGACTCTGAAAATCAAAACAAAGATCAGCAATATTCCAAGCAAGTTAAAAATATTGCTTTAACTTTCTGAGTGTAGCCACTTAGTTAACTTTGATTTTGCTTGATAATTGTCAATATGTCAGTTCTTTATGAGTCCCTACGTTCTTTATTTCAATGTTACAATCTTTAAAGCTATTTAAAAAGTGCATTTGAGAACACCTGTTAAAATCCTTTATATAGCTTGATTATAAACCATCTTGTGAGAAGGAACAAAGCAAGACAACAATTGTCTGTGAATGACAAATTTCTATTTGTGAAAGACAAATTGTCTGTGAATGACAAATTTAACCATTTTTATGGTTAAAAATATGACTGAGAGTTTATTTATCTTCATGGTTTACAATAACTTTACCTTTAATTATGATTGATAGCGTATACTTAGACATTAGAATTTTAGAAATCCCATACAATTTTGTAACATATATTAGTATTATTCATCAAAATATAACTTAAAGAAGATTGGATATCATTTTGGCAATCTCATGTGACTAAACATATCAAATGATCCTATTTACCTCTTTTCTAAATGTTTTGGAGTCCTCTGAACCAGCCAAAAAGCCAGGCATCAGGAAGGACAATTTCCAGACTGCCATAAATTATTTTGCCAAAATGATGACTCAAAAGGCAAAAACCTTTCATTAGCCTATACTATGACACGAAAATTTTGTTCAAAGCAAAATTTTACCCTTGCATTAGTTTATTAATGTTAACCCCAATTCATTTACATGAAACCTTATAGATTATTCCATTTAATCCTAACCAATTTGACCATGAGGTGAAAACTTTATAAACCTTTTATAACCCTTTTACTAAAGGGCAGATTAGCATCTTAAGACCTCCTTGCTATGCTTTTATTTTAATGCTTAACTTATGTAACAAACATATAGATGCTATGAGAGAAGACGGTGTAGTGCTTCTACTACACATTTCACTGCAAAGCAACCCAAAGCCACTTGGCTTATTTTATAATCAGTCCATCCCTGATGCGAGTCTCATCTCCCACTGTAGGGTGGGGATGGGGAAACCCCGTTTCTACCAAAAAAAAAAAAATATATATATATATACAAAATATATATATACAAAAATTAGGCGGGCGTGGTGGCATGCACCTCTAGTCCCAGCTACTAGGAAGGGAGATGGGAGGTTCACCTGAACCCAAAAGGTCTAGGCTGCAGTGAGCTGAGATCATGCCATTGTAGTCCAGCCTGGGTGACAGAGTGAGACTCTGTCTCGAAAACATACAAATAAAAAAATTAAAAATCATGAATTCATATTGATAAGTAATTTTGAAAAATTCACCTAATGAAAGTAGGGCTCCTAGAGGAGGTAAGATTTGGTTGTCTCCTGGTCAGCTTGGAGAGAGGAGTTTGTGGAAGTAAAAGGCAAGGAATGATCACCTACAGAAAACTGACTTCACAGCAACACAAACAAAGAAAAGATGCAGGATGTCATAATTTGTCTTGGTCCTGCCACATATGTGACCTTATGTAAATTACTTTTTTCTCTTTGAGTCTCAGATTTCCCCTTCGTAAAGGTGAAATCCCAGTTCCTCATCCCTCTGATGTTACTGTGAGCATCAAAGGAGATGATGACTACCATTTGTGGTACTATTAAAAGGATATACACACATACTGATATAGATCCCTGCATGGATACACAAAAAACTGGTAACAGTTACTGCCTAAAGTATGTTGTTAAGAATCAGTGAAAGACTTTTCACTACATATAAAAGGATTTATATTGTTTGAATATTTTTTTCTTTAGAGTCAGATTCTTGCTCTGCCGCCCAGGCTGGAGTGCTGTGGCTAATCATGGGTCACTGCAGTCCCGAAGTCCGGGCCTCAATTATCTTCCCACCTCATCGTCCCCTAGCTAGGACTACAGGCATGGGCTACCACGCCTGGATCATTTTTTTCTTTTTTTTAGGAACAGGGGTCTTGCTATGTTGCCAAGGTTGGTATGAATCTCCTGAGCTCAAGCAATCCTCCTGCCTCTGCCTCCCAAAGTGCTGGGATTACAGGCGTGAGCCACCGTGCCTGGCCTGAATATCTTTCTTGAGGATGAAAAAAAAAAAAAAAAAAGCAAGTAGGTAATGCATTTGAAAGTGCTTTGTAAATCACAAAATATGATACAAATATTAGGATGTTATTGTTACTATTATCCACCAGCAACAAGATATCAAACACTGGTTCTGTGATTATTTAATGATGAAAAAGTTGAATAAATTTAGTATACCCATATGTTGGAATATTGAGTTCATTTTGCTTTTAAAAATAATACTTTGGAATAATTGATATTGGCAAATGCTCAAGCTGAATGGAAAATATATAAACATTGTATACGTGAATAATTCCAATCTTGTGCATTTCGTGTGTAAACCTACATACACAAAAAGAAAAAAGACTGAAAGGAATCATCCACAATGCTTTGAGGGGGAAGATGGAGAAACAAAATGTTAATTTTCTTAACTGTACTTTTCGTGTATTCCAGATTTTCTACAACGAGTTAATAAATGCCACTAAGAAAAGGGGATATATCACAGCTACACCTTCAAACGTCAGAAAAAGAACTTTTTTTTTTTTCTTAGGTAGGGGTATGATTTTGTTCTGGGCACTAACGGGGACACTGATTTCGCTGGTGAGTCAAGACCAGCAGATAAAAAATAATTTTTAAAAACCTCGTGAGAGTGATTTGCCGCAGGAAGGGAGGAGGAAGAAGCAGGCGTGGGAAGTGCTAAAGGAGGAACCTAAACCTTCATCCTCTTCCCCCGGGAGGTTAAGAACTACAGGGAGAGGCGAGAGAGACTATGACCGCCCTACGGCTAGAGCGGCCGCGAAGAGAACACTTCCGGGGCGGGGCTATCTGGCTCTTTCCCTTCCGCGTGGAGAATGTGGGCCGCCTGTAAAGTTAAGGTTCACGATTACTTGGCCACCACTTCCATCACTCTGAGACAGTGCCTGAGATTGGGGGCGACCATGGCAAAAAGCAAGTTCGAGTACGTGAGGGACTTCGAGGCTGACGACACCTGCCTGGCCCACTGCTGGGTGGTAGTGCGGCTGGACGGCAGAAATTTCCATCGGTGAGCGAGCTCGGCCCGGGGCGTCGCGGTGCGCCAGCGCTTCTGGGAAATCCGGCTTCTACCCTTCCAAATCGTCCCGGCCGCCCCAGTCACGGTTACCGGGGTAACGCGGTAGCCAATGAGTGCGCAGCATGGAGCATCGCCCCTCCCTGCGTGTTGGCTAGGACAGTGCTTGAACGCTGGCTGTTAGCGTAATTGAATGGGCACCGTGCTCCCCTGATGAGGATCCGGCTTGGAGTGCCCGTGTTAAGTGAACAGAGACCTGTTAGCAAGGACATGTTGTTAAAAGTCACTCTCATGCACAGTATTTAAGCTCTTAAGCCAATCGCCTAGCTTTCTGTTAGATATCTTTGAATGCTGACTGTTCAGAAGTCTGTGTAAGCCTTGCTTGTGGGCAATACTTATGTCTGTGCTTCATTATCAGTAACAGTCCACATGGATTATTTTCAACAGAGAGTCAGAAAAAAAGAGAAGGCTGGGCGCGGAAGGCAGGAGGATCACTAAAGGCCAGGAGTTGGAGACCAGGTTTTTGTTGTTGTTGTTTCTGAAACTCTGCCACTACAAAAACAAAGAGAGAGAGAGAGAGAGAAGGAAAAACAAGAGAGAAAGAAAGAAAAAGAAAAAAATTTAATTTGCCAGGCGCAGTGGTGCACACCTATAGTCCCAGCTACTGGGGAGGCTGAGGTGGGAGGATCGCTTGAGCCTGGGAGGTCAAGGCTGCAGTGAGTGGTGATCGGACCATTGAACTCCAGCTTGGGTGACAGAGCAAGACCCTGTCTCAGAAAAAGAGGGAGGGGGAGAAAGAAAGAGAAAGATGGGAATTTAATTTTTAAAAAGGGCTGCATTATTAATGATCATTATAACTAACATTTATTGAGCACTTACTAGGAGCTAGGTATGATTGCTTTTATCTTCCCCCTAATCTTCAGGACAACCCAATGAGGTAAATATTCTTTTATTCCCATTTCACAGAAAGGAGAGTTGAGGCTTAGCATTTATGTCTGTTTTTCTCAATTTCAGGGCAGGAAAAACACTAAGTTCTTAGGGAAATGGGTCAGGTTGTGGCTAGTTGAGCATTTGGGTTCACAGTGCTGTTACATTATCTTCCTCCAAACAGCCTCTGTTATCTAGCAACAGAGCTTGTTGTTAATGACAGGCTTCCATCCATGCTTTCTTCCCTTTTCTCTTCCCCCTACGAAGGTTTGCTGAGAAGCACAGCTTTGCAAAACCTAATGACAGCCGTGCTCTCCACCTGATGACCAAATGTGCCCAGACTGTGATGGAAGAACTAGAGGATATTGTGATTGCATATGGACAGAGTGATGAGTACAGCTTTGTGTTCAAGCGGAAAACCAATTGGTTTAAAAGAAGAGCCAGGTAATTCCAGTACCTTCCTCCTTTCTTCAGAATATTTCCTACCAGCATTTGGTTTTGTTTATCTTAATCGCAGACTTACAGGCTACAGATGATGTCTGCAGTATTTGTAACTGCAGAGTGCATGTATATTTCCTGTTTAGATTGTTGTACTTCCATCTGATAGCCAAGCATTCTGTGTACCTCTTCATCTGATTCTTCCCCCTCATGCCCCATAAGACTAGTTTCTAGACTGACCTGGCATTGAACATTAAGATTAGAAACAGAGACCATAAGAATGTAATATTCACAATTCATAGGTTGGCTTTAGCCAGTGATAGTCTCTACATACATTGCATTACACTGTTCCTTAAGGGGGATCTCATTATAAAATAGACAAATCTGATATTTGATTTGGCAGTATTTTGAAATGCTGTATGGGAAATAAATCATACAATGAATTGGTTTTTTCTTTCTTTTTTTAATAGAGGTGGGGTCTCTCTGTGTTGCCCAGGCTGGTCTCAAACTCCTGGCCTCAAGCAATTCTCCTGCCTTGGCCTCTCGAAGTGCTGAGATTACAGACGTGAGCCACCATGCCCAGCCTGAGTTGGCATTTTTTTTTTACAACAATGGTTTCCCTCCTTCCATGACTGTAAACACAAACAGGTCAGGCATGGTAGCTCACGCCTGTAATCCGAACACTTTGAGAGGGCGAGGGAGAGGATTACTTGAGCCCAGAAGGTTGAAACCAGCCTGGGCAAGATGGTGAGACCTCATCTCTACAAAAAATTTAAAAATTAGCCAGGCTCAGTGGCATGTGCTTATATTCCCAGCTACTCAAGAGGTTGAGGCAGAAGGATCCCTTGAGCCAAGGAATTTGAGGCAGCAGTGTGCTATGATTGTGCCAATGCACCCCAGCCTGGGGGACAGAGAGATTCCATCTTTTAAAAAATAAAATAAAATAAAATAAAAAGATACCCCTTGAATCATAAATTCATATCACATCCTATAGGGAAAAATTTAGTATCAGTAGATTACTTAATAGAACTGGAAGGAGAGGCAGGCTGCATTTAAAATATGTAACTGGCGGGTGTGATGACTCACACCTGTAATCCCAGCACTTTGGGAGGCCGAGGCAGGCAGATGACTTGAGGTCAGAAGTTTGAGACCAGCTTGGCCAACATGGTGAAACCCCATCTCTACTAAAAATACAAAAATTAGCTGGGCGTAGAGGCCTGCGCCTGTAATCCCAGCTACTTGGGAGTCTGAGGCAGTAGAATCACTTGAACCCAGGAGGTGGAGGTTGTAGTGAGCGAAGATGGCACCATTGCACTCCAGCCCAGGCAACAGAGCAAGACTCTGTCCCAAAAAAAAGAAAAAGAAAAAAAAAAAATACAGAACCAAGGTATTAAAATGTGTTTCTTAGCCAAATGCATTTTATCTCCTGGCTTTCTGGGCAGTTTGTTATCTCTCTGTGGTACCCACAGGTCTTATCAGGGTGTTGAATTAATTCCATGTATCTTTCTTTTTCTTGCTCCACCCAATGTGCGTTACATTTTCAAGTAAGTTCATGACTCATGTGGCCTCCCAGTTCGCCTCCAGCTATGTGTTTTATTGGCGGGATTACTTTGAGGACCAGCCCCTTCTGTATCCCCCAGGCTTTGATGGAAGAGTCGTGGTGTATCCCAGCAACCAGACCTTAAAGGACTACCTCAGCTGGCGACAAGCAGATTGTGAGTGGCACCAAATAAACACGTGTAGTTAAACCACCAATTCAATGCCTTGCAGGTGTTATTATACAGGATTGGCTCACATATACTTTGTTTTGACATATACTTTGTCTAGAATGCAGTATGTAAGTATTTTTTCAATTAAAGTATTTGAAAAATTAAATTTTATGTAAAAACTCCTTATCTCTATTTTTTTTTTTTTTAAGACAGAGTTTCCCTCTTGTTGCCCAGGCTGGAGTGCAGTGGTATGATCTCGGCTCACTGCAACCTCTACCTCCTGGGTTCATGGGATTCTTCTGCCTCAGCCTCCTGAGTAGCTGGGATTACAGGCATGTGCCACTATGCCCTGCTAATTTTGTATTTTTTAGTAGAAATGGGGTTTCTCCATGTTGGTCAGGTTGGTCTTGAACTCCTGACCTCAGGTGATCCACCCACCTTGGCCTCCCAAAGTGCTGGGATTGTAGGCACGAGCCACCACACCCGGCCGCCTTACCTCTATTTTTTAAAAAGATCAGATGTGGCAATACTGGATCTGCATTCTTAGTACTGGACAGAGCCTTTTGAGTGGCAGCTACCTTTACACACACACACATGCACACGCACACACACACAAATGCTAGTGTGCCATAGTCTCTGCCATTCCCTGTTGTTCCTCTGGGGTCACGCACTGCTTTACAC
Organism: Theropithecus gelada; assembly: GCF_003255815.1. NCBI lineage: Eukaryota > Metazoa > Chordata > Mammalia > Primates > Cercopithecidae > Theropithecus > Theropithecus gelada. The sequence goes on from NC_037673.1 coordinate 154,296,111, forward strand.
ATTTATGTTCATGCCAGCCTCAGTGGGTATTTGAATTGTGACCCTTGCCGTATGTGACTGTGATGATGTTTGTGAGACTTTCACTTGCTTGTTCTAGTTTGATTTTTCCAGAAGAACTGGAAAAGAGATTGGAATAATATAAATCAAGTAACTTCTAAAGTATTCCTAGGATTAACACACAAGTTAACAGATTTGTATAATGTATAACTAAAATGACCAAATAAAACTGTTGTTAGGGAGGAAGTTTTTTTCCTCCTGCTCCTTCCCTCCATGTTCCCTGTGTAGGACTTTGGGCAAGTCAGTAAATGTCTCAGATCTCTTTACTTTGAAAGAGGAGAGGTAGGGCCGGGCGCGGTGGCTCAAGCCTGTAATCCCAGCACTTTGGGAGGCCGAGACGGGCGGATCACGAGGTCAGGAGATCGAGACCATCCTGGCTAACACAGTGAAACCCCGTCTCTACTAAAAATACAAAAACTTAGCCGGGCGAGGTGGCGGGCGCCTGTAGTCCCAGCTACTCAGGAGGCTGAGGCAGGAGAATGGCGTAAACCCGGGAGGCGGAGCTTGCAGTGAGCTGAGATCCGGCCACTGCACTCCAGCCTGGGTGACAGAGCGAGACTCCGTCTCAAAAAAAAAAAAAAAAAAAAAAAAGAAAGAGGAGAGGGTCAGGGCTCTAGTATGCCTTGAAGAATGAATATTGAATAAAGATTTTATGTATATAAACGTTACTATTTTGTTCTCCTCACAGGTCACATCAATAATCTTTATAATACAGTTTTCTGGGCACTTATACAACAATCTGGACTAACACCAGTACAAGCCCAAGGGAGATTACAGGTATAAAGATCTTACTACATTAATACTTAACTGGAGACGGTTCGCTGTAGGCTCTCCCATAACTTTTTTTATGTTAACTTTACGTTTTTTCTTTTTTTTTTTTAAGATCCCTTTACAGCTTTGTTTTGAAAGGATGTAAAAATCATAATAGGAGCAGTTCTGCTGCCTGCTAGATCTGTAATCCTGGATGAATTACTGCTTCTCCCTGAGCCTTTGTGTTCTTGGTGGAAATGGAATTGACGACACTGGCTCTGCTTTCCCACGTGCTAACACTTGCCTGGAGCCGTTTATGACTGTATTACTGCGTGACTGCCGTCTTCAGTACCGACTTTTTTTTTTTTTTGAGACACAGATTCACTCTGTTGCCCAGGCTGGAGTACAGTGGTGTGATCTCTGCAACCTCTGCCTCCTGTGCTCAGACAATTCTCTTGCCTCAGCCTCCTGAGTAGCTGGGATTACAGGTGCACGCCACCATAGCCAGCTAATTTTTGTATTTTTAGTAGAGATGGGGTTTCACCATGTTGGCCAGGCTGGTCTCGAACTCCTGACCTCAAGTGATCTGCCTGCCTGGGCCTCCCAGAGTGCTGGGATTACAGGCGTGAACCACCACACCCGGCCAGCACTGACTTTTTGTCAGTCCCACCAGGCCTCTTCCCTCATTGCAGTTTTCCCTGCTGGGCACCTGTAGTTTCTTGGGTTTATGACCTCTGTGTATGGGAAGAGTTCGTGCTGAGTTTGTTACTTTCATAAATGTCATGACAACTACACACATCATGGTTCTGTGTAATTTTATCCTTTCTGCCTCAGTTCTTTATAGGTAAAATGTAGAAAATTGTAGTTTCTACCTCATAGGTTTATGGTGAGAATTAAATGGCATGATGCATGTAAAACAGGATATTATGAAGCACCTTGTAAGTGCTTAATAAATACTGGTTTTTGTTATAACAGTGCTACTTGTAGGATGACTGTGAAATGAGGTAATGTGTTGTAACATCTTTTATATGTATTTTATTTTATCTATTTATTTATTTTTTGAGATGGGTTCTCGCTATTTTCCCCAGGCTCGTCTTGAACTCCTGGGCTCCAACAGTCCTCCCACCTCAGCTTCCCAAGTAGCTGGGATTACAGGTGCATGCCACTGTGCCCAGCTCTAACAGTTACTAATACAATGCCTGGTACATTATGATTGCTCAGTAAATGGTTGTCATTTTTAATAATAGTAATGATAGAGATTTGTATATAGCAATAATAGGAATACTGGGGCCTGGCGTGGTGGTTCGCACCTGTAATCCCAGCACTTTGAGGAGGCCAAGGTGGGCGGATCACCTGATGTCAGGAGTTTGAGACCAGCCTGGCCGACATGGTGAGACTGCTTCTCTACAAAAATTAGCCGGGTGTGGTGGCACACGCCTGTAATCCAGTGACTCAGGAGGCTGAGGCACAAGAATCGCTTGAACCTGGGAGGTGGAGGTTGCAGTGAGCTGAGATTGTGCCACTGCTCTCCAGTCTGGGCAACAGAGTGAGACTTTGTCTCAAAAAAAAAGGCATACTGGTAGGTATATCCAGGTTTGGAAGAGTTAAGTTCAGATTTTGATTCTTTGTAGAAGAATAAGGACAACCTTTTAACTTTGGGCAATTTATATAACCTTCCTAAGTTTTACTGGACCAAATACATAATATGTACTCAGTTAGTATCACTTCCCTCTACTCCCTTTCAGTCTTGACTTGTGAAGCCAGTGTTTGGTATAGGAGAGAATTTTATCTAAATAAGATCATAATTGCCCTTAAGATGAAAATTCACTAGTAACTATAAGATGTTTGATAAAATCCTTCCAGTTCTTGATTGTGGAAGTTTAGGTTGTGGGTCTAATGGATAGTAGCATTAGGGGAGAAAGAGGACATGCAGAGCTTTTAATATCTCTTTTTATTTCCTCAGGGAACTCTTGCAGCAGACAAGAATGAGATTTTGTTTTCTGAATTCAACATCAACTATAATAATGAGCCGCTGATGTATAGGAAAGGGACTGTGTTGATATGGCAGAAGGTAATGCTGTTATGTTCAAAGAAAAATGGAAGTCAGGAAAAAAGAGCCTGTGCCCATTCCAAGCTGTCCCCTCTTTGCTGCCTGTATGCTGATGTGACTCCAGTTGCTAACGCAAACCAGATCCTTTCCAAGAGGAGAGGCCATAGATTCTTATTTTTAATTACATTTTGTCAGTCAGTAGTGGTCCAAAATCTTCCATACATAAGTAGAATTACAGAATTTTAGAATTAGTGCCTTTATTTTTCTGTGTTATAAGCTTTCCTTGTATCCAATAAAATCCTTTTAAAAGGATACAGTACAGGTATGAGGATTTGTACATTCATAAAATACTTAAAAAATACTTTCACACTGGATAATACCATTAAATGGTCTCTCCATCCCACGACAACTATAATATGAGGCACTAAGAGACGATGTATATGAGGGTTTGTTATTTTCATAAATGTCATGAGATTCCTTTGACATTCATACTTAATATTCTGTAATAAGTCTGTACATTTACCTATATCCTGAATTTTACCAATATTTTCTCTCTGTACCAGCTGTGAGGCATAATGATTTCTCTAAATTTATTTCCTTCCATGTGAAGTTTTTTTTTTTTTTCTTTTTTTTTCCTGAAATGAATGTTTTCAAGTACCAAGGAGTACCTTGAGAGCTAGTCATTCCACTGGCAACTCCAGCTCTTTGAGTTTTTCAAAACATTTGTTCTTTGGTACAGACTTGGATACCTCTTAATGCAGGTGGAAGGTAGAAACACCTTTAATTCTATAGTTATTGCTAATGAGGAACATGGAATCCTTTCTTTGTTCCTAAGATCGCTTCACTATAGTATAACTTTTTTTTTTTTTTTTTTTTTTAGACAGAGTCTTGCTCTGTTGCTCAGGCCGGAGTACAGTGGTGCCATCTCAGCTCACTACAACTTTCGCCTCCTGGGTTCAAATGATTTCTGGCTAATTTTTGTATTTTTAGTAGAGGCAAGGTTTCACCATGTTGGCCAGGCTCATCTTGAACTCCTGACCTCAAGTGATCTGCATGCCTCAGCCTCCCAAAGTGCTGAGATTACAGGCGTGAGCCACCATGCTCGGGTAACATAACCTTTTTAAAACTATTTTTAATTATAAAGAACTTCAAGCATACTGAGATTATATATATATGTATATATACACACATACATATATGCGCATATATATACACATATTTATATCTATATATATCTCAAATCTGGCAGTCAGAAGTATATGAAGATAAGAAGTTAACTATCCCCACATCTTTTCTCTCCCAAACCCACTCCTGAGTTAACAATGTCACTACTTTATTTTTACTTGTAGGTGGATGAAGTGATGACAAAAGAAATTAAGCTGCCAACAGAAATGGAAGGAAAAAAGATGGCAGTAACCCGGACCAGGACAAAGCCAGTGCCCTTGCACTGCGATATCATTGGGGATGCTTTCTGGAAGGAACATCCAGATATTCTAGATGAAGACAGCTGACCCTTTGCGCTTCAGTTCTGGTGTGCTTAACCATGCAAGCCCTCCCACCTCCCAGGGCTCCTTGCCTTAAGTGGCTGTATCCCTACCACCCAGAACACTGGTGTGAATTACACGGCTCAAGTTGGGAGGGGAACAGGGAAGGAAGGGATGGATGGGGGTGGTGTATCTTGTTCTGTTTAAGCAGGACACCTTGTTTGCAGTGTTGGAACATGGTTCCTTTGGCAGAAGTGCTTTTTTTTTTAATCGCAGTACTATTTTTATAAAGCAAGAACTATTTCATGCCTTGGAGAATGAATCATTTTTAGATTGTGACATAAATCTTGTAAAAACCTGTCAGTTCTTTTCACCTATGAGAGAAGAGGAGCCCAAACTCTCGCCCACCTGTTCTTAACCAGAAAACCCACTGACTGAAAATCTCACCTCTGCCACCCATCTACTTGCATTCATCTTTAGCAAGCCTCAAGATAAATATGGGTTAATGCCTGCATGATGCCTCTGAATTCAGGAATTGCAGGGAAGACTCGGGGCTTTGTGCCAATCGCCAAGTTGACAACTTTGGCTGAACAAATGAGTAGTGACTTCAGTGTCCTTGCGTACACATTCTGTGGACTGATTTAATGGAGTTGTCAGCATGATTATCATCTTCTAGCCAGGGGCATAGTTTCCAAGGCCATTTACCTCTTTCTAAGAAGAAACAAGTATGTGTATATATGAGAGAAACAAGAATGAGTGAATGAGGATGAAGAAACATTTACCCCATGTACTCAAGATATTTCAGTTTTAAAAGTCACTTTCCTATTAGACTTCCTGAAAAAGATTCTCACGTAGCCTCTATGTAATCAGAAAAATGACATTTGATTTCAAGAGCAGAGGGGTAAACATGCTCCTGCTAATCAACAGGTAGCAGGTGTCAGGGGAGTCGTAATGTTAGTAGCGCCACCTTCTGTTGGGTCAGTGGAGATGGGTGAGGAGCAGCAGAGAGCAGCAAGGATCATCACATGCAGCCAAACTTGGCCTTTGAAGGGGGAAGGTAGTGGGAATAGGTGAGAGAACTCACATTTTTCTCTTGTCCTGGTTTTATATTTTGGAGGGAAAGGATTATTTGGCCCTATTGAGAATCAAGAGGCTGGGTGCGGTGGCTCATGTATGTAATCCCAGCAACTTGGGAGGCCCAAGCAGGCAGATCACCTGAGGTTGGGAGTTCGAGACCAGCCTGACCAATGGGGAGAAACCCCGTCTCTACTAAAAATACAAAAAATTACCTGGGCATGGTGGCGCATGCCTGCAATTCCAGTGACTCGGGAGGTTGAAGCAGGAGAATCATTTGAACCCAGGAGGCGGAAGTTGAGGTGAGCCAAGATTGTGCCGTTGCACTTCAGCCTGGGCAACAAGAGCGAAACTCCATCTCAAAAAAAAAAAAAAAGAGACATGGCTGGGCACGGTGACTCACACCTGTAATCCCAGCACTTAGGGAGGCTGAGGAGGGTAGATCACCACGTCCAACATGGCAAAACCCCGTCTGTACTAAAAATAGAAAAATTAGCCGGGCGTAGTGGCATGTGCCTGTAATACCAGCTACTCAGAAGGCTGGAGCAGGATAATTGCTTGAACCTGGTAGGTGGATTTTGCAGTGAGCTGAGATCATGCCGCTGCACTCCAGCCTGAGTGACAGAGCAAAACTATCTTAAAAAAAGAATAAATAAATAAACGACAACCCATGTCCCAGTGCCTCGTCTTGCACTGCAGAATTTACATCTAAGAAGAAAACGTATTTTTCAAAGGGCGGTTGCTGGCCTCATCCCTCACTAATTGACAACCCATCTGTTGATGCCATTTTTTCCCTTCCTGTTCTCACTCCACAGAAAGAGGAGATATGGTTCTTGTTTGGTAATTGCTAAAATCTCTTTGAGGAAAGAAATAAAGATGTCAACTCCTTTGGCTTGCTTTTTCATTTATTTTTCTTAGACAAATAGACTATATGATATCTAACTTGTGTGTATATCTTCGGGTAGCCCAGGATACACATACCCTCATCATACCAGTGGTTCACAAACTTCTGGATGCAAAAAAAAAAAAAATTACTTGGAATGCTTGTTTAAAATGCACGTTTTTGGCTCCTCCCAGCCCCCAGGAAGGTTTGAAGCTCAACAATCTGATTTTTTTTTTTTTTTTTAATTTGGAGTCTCGCTCTGTCAGCTCACTGCAACCTCTGCCTCTCGGGTTCAAGTGATTCTCCTGCCTTAGCCTCCTGAGTAGCTGGGACTACAGGCATGCACCACCACGCCTGGCTAATTTTTGTATTTTCAGTAGAGACGGGGGTTTTCACCACATTGGCCAGGCTGGTCTCGAATTCCTGACCTCGTGATCCGCCCGCCTCAGCCTCCCAAAGTGCTGGGATTACAGGCATGAACCACTGCACCCAGCCAGTAATCCAATTTTTAGCCCCAAAGGCTTCTGATATGTATGGTTGTCAATATACAGCACCTTGGGCAGCAAGGCCCTCGGTATACTGTGATAGGCTGGGTGGGAAGTAAGATAATGTAGCTCTTGATTGGCAATTTTAACTTAATGGTAAGTTGACAGCATTTTATATCAAAATACAGAAAAGTAGGCATTAGAGTACAAATTTTCAAGAAAACCACCTAGAGAAACGTGCTTTCTTTGGGTCTTAAATGACACTATAAAGGCTATCACTCAGTGTTGTTATATGATGTGGGGATAAGCACTCATTTGTTGAATTGCCAGCAGTTCTGCAGCTTCGAGTTTTTTATTCAGGCAGGGGGTTCTGAATAAAGTGATAAGCTGCGTTCAAAACCTGTGCCATAAAGAAACCTGTACTGCTACTAATTAGAAGCCACTGCTTGATTTTTTTTTTCTTTTTTCTTTTTTTTTTTTTTTTGCGACGGAGTCTCGCTCTGTCACCCAGGCTGGAGTGCAGTGGTGCGATCTCGGCTCACTGCAACCTCCGCTCCTCCAGGTTTAAGCAGCTCTCTCCCTCAGCCTCTGGAGTAGCCGGGATTACAGGCGCGTGCCACCATGCCCGGCTAATTTTTTGTATTTTTAGTAGAGATGGGGGGGGGGTATCACCATCTTGGCCAGGCTGGTCTTGAACTCCTGACCTCGTAATCCACCTGCCCCGGCCTCCCAAAGTGCTGGGATTACGGGCGTGAGCCACCGCGCCCGGCCTGCTTGATGGTTTTATCTTTGCAGTAGAATGCATTCATCCCAAGGTATACATCACAGTTGTATACTAATTTTCATCTTGCTGTCTAAGGTACTCTCCAGTACTCTCTTGGAGACATCCTCTCTAAGTCTTAAGGAAACTGAAATGTACACAAAGCAACTAGTATAGAGAACACTAGTTGATGGCAGTTCAAGAATGTGGTGATGGGCAAGTGATGTGTGGCCTGTAGGTGAGTGGAAACATTTTGGCTCTGATGGATGAGAAGGTTGTATCTGGGCCTTCTGTGTAGAGTAGACTGTCATTTTAAAATCAACCAAAAAATATTTTGCCGAACTGAGACTATAAAGTAGCAAGTGGTATGATCAGGTCTTGTGAATTTTCCATAATTTCCTCCAAGAGCTGGATCCTCGTTTCTTCCAATTGCTTAGCAATGCTTAGAAAGACAGTGATATAATGAATTTTCTTTGATACTAAGCGCAAATTTGTTTATGCACAGTGTATAGGAAATGGAGGACAGACACTTACCCAGTATTGGCCGACATGCATCTATTATGAGCTCTGTAGGCAGTATCTCCCCATCCTGAGGTCAGTTCTATAAGGTAGGTACTATTTATGTCATATTTCAGATGAGAAAGACGCTAAATACTTTGAGCCCAGGGAGGCTATTCTTCCCACCCCATCAGTAGTACTCAGCATGGAAGCAAATTGAGACATTCATTGCCTTCCTCCAGACGTTTCCTGCAGCTCAAGCTAGGATGCGATCCCGAGCTCATTCCCGGGGAACCCAGAGTATTAACAAACACCCTAAGTGGTAATGATATAGACGGGGAAACTGCATTGGAGCAGGTCAAGCAGCAGCCGACAGCGTTAACCTGTCAGCCGTGGGCGGAGGCGGTGCGAGGCGCGGGCTGGTCGGAGCCGCGCACCACGCCCCCCGGCCGGGGTGGAACGAGGACAGGTGCTGCCCTCTGGCGGCCGCGTCGGCGCAGTGCAACCCCGCGCCGCGGCTGCGCAGTGCCGCCCTCTGGCGGCTCCGCTCCTTCTTCCCATCGGCCTCGGCTTGCGGGCCTTTCAAACATGGAGGAGCGGGAGCGGGGGGCGAGGTCGGCTCGCGCCGTGAGTCCCGCGCGCCCGCCCAGCCCGCGGCTGGATGTCAGCTCTGACAGCTTCGACCCGCTGCTGGCGCTGTACGCGCCCCGCCTGCCTCCCATCCCCTACCCCAATGCCCCCTGCTTCAACAACGTGGCGGAGTACGAGAGCTTCCTCAGGACCGGGGTCCGGGGCGGCGGGCGCGGGCGCGGGCGGGCTCGGGGCGCGGCCGCGGGCTCGGGGGTTCCCTCCGCGCCCGGGCCCTCAGGCAGGACTCGCCGCCGCCCGGACGCGCCCGCCCCGGACCCCGAGCGCATCCAGCGTCTCCGCCGTCTCATGGTGGCCAAAGAGGAAGGGGACGGAGCCGCAGGAGTGGGCCGGAGGGGTCCCGGTCGAAGCAGGAAGGCGCCACGCAACGTGCTCACGCGAATGCCCTGTGAGTCCGCGGTCTGGGCGGGAAGCGGGGCCGCCGCCGTCCGGAAGCTGGCGGCCGAGGGGGCGTCTGCGGGGCGGCGGTGGCCGGGCGCGGGTCTGCACGGATTGTGGGAACGCCTTGGTGGAGATTTGCGGGGATCATCAGCGACTGTGGGGTGGAACTGCTTCAGTAATGTGGGTAATGACGGCGTGGGGAGGGTCCCTCTGAGTAAGAAAAGGGGCTGTAGGAGCAACAGAGGGAGAGTGGTGAGGCTGTAGTGGTGATAAGAAGCCGTGGGAAAGGTCTGTAGAGGTAATCGGGGCCCATGGAAGGGTCAGAGGTGATGAGCCTGCGGAGAGGGTCTACAGGATTGATGGAGGACCTGGAGAGGTGGCGGGGGCTACAGAGTTTGGGGGACATCAGAGGGACGTCTGCAGAGGTGATGAGAGGTCTTAGAGACCACAGTGAGAGGTAAGGCGGGGCGGAAAAGGAGACGTGAGGGGAGAGCACAGCCAATATTAGGGGAAGGAGAGTATTTGGTCAGTGGGATTTGAGGAGGATCGGATGGAGTGTGGGGAGGTCTGTTAAGATAGCACAGGCGCATAATCCCATAACCCCTGTACATTGACAGCTCCGTCTTGAGTGCGATAAGCAGAAGGGCTGCAGGGTCTTGATACACATATGTTCACATTACTAAGTCACAAGTGCTGAAATGCAGCAGGCACAGAATGCCACTAAAACACAGACGCTGTTTTACAGCCACTCTGCCTGGCTGGGTGCAGGACTGTGTCTCTCAGGCTCATATTACCATATGTGCAGATTATTTTAAGTTCTAAAGGTGTAAATGGCACAAGGGAATTTCTTGGAGCCTCCTAATAGATCCTTAGAGTAAAGCTGTAAACAGCAGAGGCTCTAATGTGTGATTAAGTCTTGTATAAATGGAATAAAAACAGCCTAGGGTTATCTCTTTTGTCATCTGGCAAGCAGTTCTGACATCTGCCCTGTGAACACAATGACCTACTTAGCTATTCAAAGCATCTGTATCCTGGTAATTCAATTGTTACCTTATTAAGTCACTGCCTTTTGGATGGAGAGGTGTGCCAAGCAAGGGACTGATTTTCTTCCTTCCTAGAAATTTGTTTATTAAGAGAGAAACATCCTGAAACGCTGTGTGCTGTTATGTGTGCCTTTGCTGGATGTCTTAATGCCACAGCATCCCTGCCCAAGCTAGGATTTACCCCGGCTTGCTTGCCCGGCTGTAACACAAAGACAGTATGCATGTTCTCAAAACGAGAGCAGTTTGGGGGACCTTAATTTGCCTATGCAATTTGCCACCATTAGCTAGTTGAAATGCACTCCAAGTCTCATTGCAACATTTATTTCTATTTTACCAGTTATTGCGTTGCTACCAAGATTATCAAGGGAAAGGAATATTACTGTGTATTGCTATGTGGTGGGTGGTTTTGGCTTTCCCTGTAGAGCACTTCACTGTAATGATATGACAGTGTGTGAAGACCAGCTTTGTCAACTTCTTGTGATTAAGTATACCCCTGGAATTAAGATCTCAGAGAATGTGTCCTACATACTGAAAATTTTCACCATGGCACTGCAGACAGTTGGGTGTACATGAGAGACAGGTGTTGACGTCACACAGAGTTGACCTTCAGAAAGCAAGAAAACAACAGAAACATGGGTGAGGATTGGATTTATTCAAGAAAGAGTTCCTACTTGAGGGTGAAGGGTGAGAGGGGGGTGAGAATCAGAAAACTAGCTATCGGGTACTATGGTCACTACCTGGGTGACAAAATAATTTGTGCGCCAGACCCCAGTGACGCACGATTTACACATGCAGCAAACTTTTCATGTACCTCCTGATCCAAAAACAAAAGTTGGAAGGGAAAAAGAAAAGAACTAGGTATATTTTATATGTATGCCACAGTTTTAATTTAAAAAACTATATATACATATATATATATATATATATATATATATATATGCCTACTCTAAACCCTGATTGGATACAGTTGCTCAGAAAAATCAAAATATAGATACCAGTAAGATAAAACTATTTGTGGACATATACAAATGCTTTCTGGAAAAAAATGGCTATGCATTTGAGAATGCTTAATTCTTTGCAAAATATTTACATAAAATGTAAGTTACATCAGGCCATAACAGCAAACAGAAGCTTTGTTAGGTCATATCATCAATGAAACATAATGAAGAATACAGGAGGAGCTACATTTTGTTGCTGACTTTAAAATGCTGTATTTCATCAATTCAGATCCAAGTTACTCATCCAAGTTCACAGACAGGACAGTGTGGAAGGAGTGCAAAATTAAGTGTAATGGTGTTTTAACCATAAAATGTTTCACTTTGTATCTCTGTCATAGAATCTCTTTGAATTCCCTTGTGGAGCAGTCCTATTCTTTTCCTTGCAGTAATAAAATTTTAAAAGTAGCCAAGCACAGTGGCTCACACCTGTAATCCCAGCACTTTGGGAGGCTGAGGTGGGCGGATCACTTTAGGCCAGGAGTTCAAGACCAGCCTGGCCAACGTGGTCAAACCCTGTCTCTACTAAAAATAGAAAAATTAGTTGGGTGTGGCAGCATCTGTCTCTAGTTCCAGCTGCCCAGGAGGATGAGGCACGAGAATCGCTTGAACCCTGGAGGTGGAAGCTGCAGTGAGCCGAGATCATAGGGACATCATAGGGATGTCTACAGAGGTGATAAGATGTCTCAAAAAAAAGTAATAATAAAAGTATAGGAGGCTGTTGCAATACTGGGAATACTAAAGAAAAAAAGAAAAAGCATAGGAGGAAAGGTTTTTCATAATCATTAAGCCTAAGCCATCATTGATTCCACATCTTCTCCATGTAAAGAACTCAAGCACAAGCTCTACTTGCAAGTGGAATGTAATTGCTTTTCCTCCTTTTTAATATTGAGGCGCCTATAGAGAACGGTAAGACAAGACTAAAGAGCATTATCATCCTCTTTTCCACATAATTCTAGAGTCTATATTTCTCCTTAGTATCGCAGCACCATACCTGATCCACAGTGGTTTTGGTTTATAATTATGCTTCAAGCAAGCTTTTTCTAGGTATATCTGTCACTGTGAAACGAACTGGTGTATTCAAGCTAACATCTTGACATTATAAAGCTGTGAGAAAAAGTGTTATCATTACTTTGTTTTAGCTACAAGTGTGTTGGTGTGCAGCATGTGCCGGTATGAACAAGTGTGTGTGGTCAATCCAAAATGCATGTGACATGCAGGATTTGACTTCTAGACCACTGTCTAGGTGAATGGCTTGTCTCCAGTTCCAAATTCAGTTCTCCTGCAGGGAGCCTACACACTCCTTTTACTCGCACACATCCTGCTGAGAAAGATTTCAAAACAAACCTGATTTATTGGGCCTCTGACATAACATCACTATTGGAAATTTGTTCGAGTCCTGTTGTTGTAGTTTACTTTGATTGCTGAAATAATTTCCCACAATATGGTGTCTTGATGTTTTCATTTTAATAAAGTGATATTCTTTGGATAACTTTGATTTCACTACCTGCAAATAAAGAGCAAGAAAATAAGCAAAATCAAGAACATCTGAGCCCTGCATACAGCAGTAAAGTGAACTCTCAAGTTTGAACAGCATCTCTGTTACACAGAGGTTGCCAAAAGTGCATGAGTATGACTTACATAAAACCGAGAACAGGGGTACTTAGGCTTCAAAAAAGGCCAAGCTTAAAATTCAACCTTGTCACTTTTCTCAGCTCATTGCAGCTGTCTCCAGTGCAACTAAAGAATAGCCTCAGATGATTTCTGCACCACACTGCTGTGTGTGTGTGTGTGTGTGTTGGCCAGTTTGACATAGCATCACAATAGGGAAGACACTGGTGTGCCTTTGCCAGGTAACTGATTCAAACATTGTGCTTTAAATCTGTCATGGCACCCTTCTATAGAATGGCAACTAAAACTATTTTCAGAGAAAAGAAAAAATATTTTTCTATTGCAGACTCATAAGGTGACTGTTAAAGTTTGTGGTTTCATTTCTCTGGGCCCTTAATAGGTTATGGAATCTGGGGAGCTGCCTATGCCCTAATGAGCTAATAACTTTGTATATTTGGAGATATATATGTAGATACAGTTTTGTCCTTAAATTTTCTTTGAATAGGTGGTTGTGGAGGCTAAACCAACTCCATCTTGAATGCTAATCCACCATGTTGATTTCTGATTAAACCCAATTCTGGGAAGGCCTCTAAGATTTCCAATTTATCTGTTGTTCCTTGTGTAAGAGCATGTACTTACTGTAGCTCCTGTCCTTACGTGAGAACAACCTTGATGTTAACTTACTTCAATTGTCGTACACATCCCTTCTGAATCACCCTTTCCCTATAGCATATAAGCCCTGCGTCGGGGGGTCATGGCAGGGGGATCCACCATCTTGTTTTGCCGCCACCTGAGACACAGACATGGCTTCTCTTCCTACATTCCTATTAAATATTTCTAAGGAAAGCAAGAGTTCCCGTAAGAGGTAAGTTTTAGGTCTTTAAAGAAGGGCATGATTGAGAACAGTTATTTTAAAATCAGGCTGTGATGGTATAATTTACATGTAGCAGGAGAAGGAAGAGTGGAGCTGAAAATGACCTGGATCTGGAAGGGTGTGGCAGTAGAGAAGGGGATTGGAAGAGTAACTTTCTGCAAAGATAAGGCATGTGCTTTTTTGTCATAGAAACCTGACACATCCATTTGGAGCTTGCCACAGAGACGGCTGGAAAGAAAGTGTGCGCTCTGATTCAGAATGGGGAGCTCACTTTTGCCTTGGCGGTTTGCTCTGATAGGTGGTGCTAGTGTTGTACTTTTGATCACACACAAGGAGAGCAATGCTTCCTGAAATTACACCTTATTAAATCTTTGGAAGAAAAAAATTAAAGCTACACATTTGAGAAAGACCAATTGAAAGACCTGAATTTGCCATCTATTTAATTAGAATAAGAGACTGTTGCTAAGATACTTGATTGCCCTTTCTCTCTGTTTTGGAGGTGTGGGAAAGAAGTAATGTCCCTGTTTTTTTCCAAGTTAGAAAAAAAATAGTCTTTCCATTCTTTGTGTAAACACATACATCTGTAGGGCAGTGGGCAGTATATATGTATGTGTAGAAAAGGAAATAATGCAGGCATGTGATCAGTTTCTAAGAAATTGAATTATTGGGACTTAGTCCTGAAATAACTCTACAAGTTAACTATCTTAACCTCATTTTATGAATGAGGAAATTTGGACCTTAAAGAAAAAGTTATTCACCAGGGTCACGCAACTAGTTATAATGACCTGAAAGTTGTTTACAATGCTTGATTTAATACGGCCTATAACACATATGCACACACACACACAGACCCTTAGCTAGCAAATGTACAAAGGACTTTAAAATACTGCTAGAAGAGAGGTAAATGGTGATGGTCAGACCAAAATTCTCATGGTCTTTTCCAAGGTCACTGTTTCATGTTGCTTCCAACTCTGACTTATTCCCAAACCTGTAATCTGAGGTAAACTCCTCCTGCCAGTCTGCTAAGTCATTTTCTTCTAAGAATCTTTTATTAATTTATCACAGCTGTCGTTTATAAGCCAGTCTATGACAGAGGGATAAGATGGCTTCAGGAGGAACCAATTTAGTTTTCCAAACTGAAGTGCAGGGCTGTTGTTCTCCTTTATGCCACTAGAAACAAAGCAGGAGAGATTTTTCATTTGTTTACTGTCAATGCCAAATCTCTATATATCCAGACTTCTAAGACCTGACCAAAAACAAATAAACTTTCTACAGAATGTTGCCTTGCAAACTTGGGAAAGACTGAGACTGTGTATGCACGAGAAGAGAGATTGGGGGGCGTAGTGCGTGCCTGTAGTCCCACCTACTCAGTAGGCTGAGGTAGAGGAAGCGCTTGAGCTGAGGAGGTCAAGGCTGCAGTGAGCCGTGATTGTGCCATTGCACTCCAGCCTGGGTGACATAGTGAGACCCCGTCTCAGGAAAAAAAGAAGAATGTATGGTTTTCTTTGGGGAGGTTTTATATACCATAGCCAGCATATTGTGAGAGCTGAGTTAACATGAAATAATAAAAATAAAATTCATCTTTGCTCCCACGCTCTGAGAAGAGAATCCTTCATAATAAAAGCTGAAATTTATAGTCCCAGTATTCTTCCCATAAATCCTTATCCTGCTCTTTTCATGTGATGCTTATTAGTAGTGTCATAGGAGCCAGATACTCAGCAGGTGCCTTTTACACCGTCAGGGCTTGGGCTACAACCAGTGCTTTTCCTCCCGGAAACACTAGTGACTCCAGAGAGCTTGTGCGTGGAGTAGCTTTGGTGGCGTCAAAGGCCTTTCTTTCTGACAGGATTGCACGTGTTTAAGGGCAGAGTGCAGTTTGTTTCCTTTGAACATGTAAACAAAGCTTTTGGTTTTTTGGAAGACTCAAGCTGGGTATGTGATTCATGAATTGTCTTAAGGCACACAATTGAGAAGGATCTTGCTGTTGATACATACATTTTGTGTGTGTGTTTTTCTCGAGACGGAGTCTTGCTCTGTCTCCCAGGCTGGAGTGCATTGGCAAGATCTTGGCTCACTGCAACCTCCACCTCCTGGGTTCAAGCCTCCTGAGTAGCTGGGATTACAGGCGTGGGCCACCACTCCCAGCTAATTTTTTGTATTTTTAGTAGAAACGGGGTTTCACCATGTTGGCCAGGCTGGTGTCAAACTTCTGACCTTGTGATCTGCCCGCCTCAGCCTCCCAAAGTGCTGGGATTACAAGTGTGAGCCACCGTGCCCGGCCATTTTTTTTTTTTTAATGACAGTGTTACTCTGCTGCCCAGGCTGGAGTGCAGGGGGAGGATCTCGGCTCACTGCAACCTCCACCTCTGGGTTCAAGCCATTCTCCTGCCTCAGCCTCCTGAGTAGCTGGGATTATGGGTATGGGCCACCATGCCTGGCTAATTGTTGTATTTTTAGTAGAGCCGGGGTTTCACCATGTTGGCCAGGCTGATCTTGAACTCCTGACCTCAGGTGATCCGCCCACCTCAGCCTCCCAAAGTGCTGGGATTACAGGTGTGAGCCACTGCACTCGGCCCACCCAAGAAGTTTTTAAGTGATAGTTCATCTTAGAATCAGCGACATCGTAGAATAAAAGATACACTGGTAGTGAAACATTTGGCTGATATCAATACATATGGTTTATCCTCATTCTGTTGGAATCTAGTCTTGTGTCAGTGTGTGTTGACCGCACGAGCCATGTTGCCCATTGGACCTTCCTGTTCCAATAGTGAGATTGTCACTCTACCATGGGCCTCATGTTGCTGGCTGAAGTTGGGTGGTCTTGGCATAATTCTGGGAATGAGGGCAGATGTTAAAACTGCCCTGATCTTCTCTTGTTTCAGTGCACGAAGGCAGCCCTCTGGGTGAACTCCATCGCTGTATCCGCGAGGGGGTGAAGGTGAATGTTCACATCCGCACTTTCAAGGGACTTCGGGGCGTCTGTACAGGCTTCCTTGTTGCATTTGACAAGTTCTGGAATATGGTAATTAAGCCTTTCTCACAGGGCGGGAGAGCCTCCCACAGATTACATCTTCTATATATTTAAAGGACCTGAGTAACTACATTAAGCAAAACCCAAAAAATAACTTCTCAGAAGAACTAGAATTTTTGCATGCTTTTGGGCAACAACAAAAAAATGTCTTTTTATTGCTTCCTTCTCCTTAAGGCAGTGGCTCTTAACCAAGGTGATTTTGTTCTTCCTTCCCTCCCGGGAACATTTGTCAATGTTTGGAGACATTTTATTGTCACCACTGTAGGAGGGGATACTACTGGCATCTAATAGGTAGAGGCCAGGGTTGCTGCTAAACAGTCTGCAGTACACAAGATAGTCCCTCAACAACAAATAATTATCCAGTCTGAAAAGTCATTAGTGCCAAGGTTGAGAAACCCAGCCATAAAGACCAGTTATTTTATTGGTTTAGTAACTTTTAGTTGATTTTCTACCAACCATTCTTTCATTAATTTAAAAACATTTATTGACTTCCCACTTTGGCTGAACCCCATGCTAGGTGCAAAAGTTTCAGAAAGGAACTTGCACTCTGCAGTACATGGGAAGGTAAATAAGGATAGAGGTGAAGCAGACATCAGTAAACAAAGCATTTTGCATGATGTCTTTTTGGTTTTTTTTGAGACAGAGTTTCGCTCTTGTCGCCCAGGCTGGAGTGCAGTGGCGCAATCTCGGCTCACTGCAACCTCCGCCTCTTGAGTAGCTGGGATTACAGGTGCCTGCCACCATGCCCAGCTGATTTTTGTATTTTTAGTAGAGATGGGGTTTCACCATGTTGGCCAGGCTGGTCTTGAACTCCAGACCTCAGGTGATCTGCCTGCCTCAGCCTCCCAAAGTGCTGGGATTACAGGCATGAGCCATTGTGCCCGGCTGCATGGTGGTTTTATAATGAGGGAGTGTGCCACACTTCCTAGCCTTCTAGAGGCTTACTGTCTTTTTTTCTAGACATTTGTAGGAGAGAAGCGATATGTAATAGCACAACTATAATTTGAGGTGGTTAAGAACCACCAGGCCACGTGCGGTGGCTCACGCCTGTAATCCCAGCACTTTGGAAGGCCGAGGCAGGCAGATCACCTGAGGTCAGGAGTTTGAGACCAGCCTGGTCAACATAGGGAAACCCCATCTCTACTAAAAATACAAAATTAGCCAGGCTTGGTGGCACGCATCTGTAATCCCAGCTACTCAGGAGGCTGAGGCAGGAGAATCGCTTGAAGCTGGGAGGCGGAGGTTGCCGTGAGCCAAGATCGTGCCACTGCACTCCAGCCTGGGTGACAGAGCAAGATTCTGTCAAAAAAAAAAAAAAAAAAAAGAACCCCCCAGAGCTTTCTGGTGTTTCTTTTCCATTTGGTCTTCTGTCTCCAACTTTCCTTTTCCCTGTGCTTCATCCCCATCCATGCATCCTTCTGGAAAAGAACAGTAGCTGCTGACATATATTGAGTTCCTGCTGTGTGCCAGATACTATACTGAGGGCTTCATATGTTACCTCAATGAATGAGTTGTTCCATTTCACAAATGAAGAAATTGAGTCTAGAGAGATTGGAATATTGCTCACAGATCACACCGTCAGTAAGTGGAAGTGTCAAACTTTTTCCTCGGTCTTTCTAACTCCTAAAACCATGTTTTCAACCATTATGGAATTTGAATCCTAGCTTCACCACTTGGTAACTGTGTGACTGTAAGCAAGATAATTTCTCTGAGCCTCAGTTTTCTCATTTCCAAAATGTAGGGAAAAATGTTTTATTATGATAGTTTTACCTTTGAAGGAAAGAATTGAAGAGAATGTATTAGGCGATAGTGGTGATTATAACAGTACTGTCAACTTGTATTTGTAGGGTGATTTACACTTTTCAAAGGAATTAGTCTTATATATCTCATTTGGTCCTAACAGCTGTCCTGTGAGGTTGCTCTCGGTGATGAGAACTCACCAGCAAGTCTGTGTGTAACCCTGGTTAATTTCTGTTAATTGCTTTCATAAGACATAGAAACTGAAGAGGGTAAAGAAGCAGTAGTGTTCCTCAAAGTGGAGTCCGAAGCCATCCTGCATCAGAATCACCTGGGGCTTCTGGCTGAAACAAAAGGTTCCTGGGCTTCATCCCAGACCTACCAAAATAGAATCTCCAGCAGAATAGCTTTGGGTTTGTATTTTAATAAACCTCCTAGATATTCTTGCACACTGAAATTTAAGACCTTCTACCATGCAGTCATAAAGACCCTTACCATCCGTAGGTGAAACCCATCTTATGTGGTGATAGCAGCTTAAAAATACTACACAGAAGGTACCAGGTGTCACCATTTTCTTCTGCCTAGGAGCTGAGTCACCTGTTAAGTGTAGTTCTGCTCTGAATAGATGTTATTCTGCCTTTTTTTTCCTGAAAAAGCTATACAAAAAATTTTTTAATTCTGTCTAATGTTTTTCCTTTTGGACTGTTCCTCTAGGCACTTACTGATGTGGACGAGACCTACCGAAAACCTGTCCTAGGCAAAGCATATGAACGGGATTCTTCACTGACTCTCACTAGGGTAGGCAGTTTCCCCCTGACCTCCTGAGTAGCCATCATGCTTTCCAGCTTAGGAATTGAGATCCCTGAGTCCAGTGACTAGGATTTCCTAGAGAGAAATCTCTGTTGCTATAAACCAGCTGTGCCTGTACCAAGGTCTTCCTTAGTTTCTCTTTTCATGCTTCCAGTGAATCTCAAGTGAGTCTGTGCTTGTAACCTGCATATTATTTGAGGAGCAAGTTGTCTCTTACAACACTTGAAAGTCTTTGAGCTTTATACCACAGAAATAAGCCTTTTCTCTTGACATACGTATTATCTGCACTATAGTTAGAAATAGGAAGTTTATGGCCAGGCGTGGTGGCTCATACCTGTAATCCCAGCACTTTGGGAGGCTGAGGCAGGTGAATCATGAGGTCAGGAGATCGAGACCATCCTGGCTAACACAGTGAAACCCCGTCTCTACTAAAAATACAAAAATTAGTCGGGCAGGGTGGCAGGGGCCTGTAATCCCAGCTACTTGGGAGGCTGAGGCAGGAGAATCGCTTGAACCTGGGAGGTGGAGGTTGCACTGAGCTGAGATCATGCCATTGCACTTCAGCCTGGGTGACAGAGTGAGACTCTGTCTCCAAAAAAAAGAAAGGAGATTTATTACTAACTTTTAAAAAATTGCAAAGCAAGGAATCCACAGAACATAATTAAAGAATTTGGTCTTTTTCTGTATGTTGAAAGAGGGTGATGAAGGCTAAAGAGAAGGCTAATATTTATCATTGTTTTCTTTATAGCTATTTGATCGACTGAAACTTCAAGATTCCTCCAAGAAGGAAGCAGATTCTAAGTCTGCAGTTGAAGATTCCACTCTGTCTAGATACTCACAGACATCCACTTGGAAGTTGGCTTCAGTGTGGGGAAGAGGAGACACTGACCGGGGCTCACACAAGCGTTCCCGCTCTGTCCCTTCTTCCCTGCAGGCCTCTGCAAGGGAGGAGTCCAGGTCAGAGCTGTCAGGGAGGACTACACGGACCGAAGGCTCCAGTGTGGGAGGTACCTTTTCCAGGGCTACCACCCTTTCCAGAAGCCAGTCCCGTAAGAAAAAGCGAAAGCCCAAAGTGGATTACCAGCAGGTATTCACTCGACACATAAATCAGATTTTCATTCGAGGCGAGAATGTCCTGCTGGTTCATCTTGCACAGTGACCAGCTCAGCCTGGGCTTTGGTTTTTAGAAATAAAATGCATGAATTGCTGCTAGCTGTATCCTAGTATCCCAGTGAAACTCTGAGTTGGAATGATTCCCTCTGGTCCTGCATAAGCAGAGGACAGAGCAGGCTCAGCCCCCTGGAAGATGAGCTCAAGGGGAGGACAGGCCTTGGGAGGGCGGGCATTTGCATTAATATCAAGGCAAAAAGCATACATAGATACATGCATCTGATTTGGTGTCGTGATTTACTTCAGACCCTGAAACCAAATATCTGATCTTCCATTAGACTTAGGGGTCACAATATGAGTGGAACTTACTTTTTAGAGATTATAGGGGAAAGAAATCTCGAAAAGAAGGATTGCATGTCGAAAAGCTAGTGCCCTGAGTACTCATGAATTCGATTCCAAGAGTAGCAGTGTAAGTTGCCTTGGAGCCCTGCATTCACATCTTGTAACTAACTTTTGAATTTTGCCTGACATGATTCTCTCTTGATGAAGAAATGAAATGTATTGTCTTTGAAAATCTACAAGATCTAGGAAAGTTACCAACTTATGTAGGGGTGGAATTTGGATAGGTGGTATGCCCATAGCAGCCAGCAACAAGTGTTCTGTTTTCATCCTTCTTCTTCTTATGGAAAGGAATACAGGACCTCTTCAGTCTTCCCCTTACCAGAGGTAGCCTCTGCAAATGGCATACCAGATGGGACTCTAAGATGCTTGTGTGGTGGCTTCTTGTCCTTCTCTTTGACTTCTGTGGCATGGTGCTAGTGCATGTACCCTGTGGTATTGCCCCTCTGTCCGTAGTGTGAACTGTCCTGTGAACTTTATGTCAGGAGACTGTGACTTTCATGTCCAGCTTCAAAGAGTTCTTCATGAACTCAGTAATACACATCACATGGCTGAGAGTCCGCTTTCCAGGCAGGGCCAGCATGTGTAGAATATCTTTCAGAATGTTCACCATGAAACAGGGGTGGTAGATGTATTCCCTTGTGTCGGGCCAAAGAAGTTCTTACAAAGTACAGTGGGTGGTGTCTAAAGGGACACTTTACTCACAGCCTGGCTTGAGTAACAGGAACACCATAGCACCCGCAAATACTTCTACTTGAATCATACTCTGTGCTTTTTCAATCACTAATGCAGAATAGGCTGCATCTTGACACAGACTGTTAGGCAATATTGATTTTTTTGTTTTGTTTTTATTTGGTTTTATCTGAGATAACTCATGTTCAAGGTGGGAATAAGAAATAGCCAACTAGTTAAAATGTATGAAAAGAAAACTTTCCCCTGCTGTATTTGTTGTGTAACATAAATAAGCCTTCTGAGAAGCAGGGTGAATAAAGTTTAGGGAGCTGGGACACCTGGTCCTTCTGCTAGCTGGACCACTGGCTCATCATGCAATGAAAGGTGAGCAGATTTAACCCCTCTGTGCCTCAGCTTTTTCCCCACAGACACCTACCTCACAGGGGCATTGAGACAAAAATTAAAGAAAGGCATTTTACAGTCTCTAAACATGTTTAAGTGCCATGAGTAATTTTTCCTGACTCTGTTTCATAGCTTTGTTAGAATTCTGTGTCTTATAAGCAAGGCAGGTGCTACATAAAAAAGTAATCTTAGCTGGGCGCGGTGGCTCACACCTGTAATCCCAGCACTGTGGGAGGCCGAGGCGGGCGGATCACGAGGTCACGAATTCGAGGGCATCCTGGCTAACACGGTGAAACCCTGTCTCTACTAAAAATACAAAAATTAGCTGGGCGTGGTGGCGGGCGCCTGTAGTCCCAGCTACTCAGGAGGCTGAGGCAGGAGAATGGCGTGAACCCGGGAGGCGGAGGTTGCAGTGAGCCAAGATGGCGCCACTGCACTCCAGCCTGGGCGACAGAGCGAGACTCCGTCTCAAAAAACAAAATAATCTTAGGGGTCATAGTTATGATCCTGTTGTAACTATCTTCAGAAGGCAACGATATCTTCTGGAACTGTTCCATATTCTGTTCCTTCCGCCTAAGGGACAGTGGAAGTTCTCAGAAGAGTATCTTCAGGAAGAGGAGAGTAACTTTTTTTTTGCTGCTCCCGCTGTAATCCCAGACCTCACCCTTTTCTGATCGTTATCAGAAAGAATCCCCTACACTTTTCAAGGGGTTTATATGTAGCACCAAATGGAAAATGAGCATCTAAAAATGACACATCCCAAAAGGGCAATCTGTAGAAGTTTGTTGGTTGTTTACTTGTTTTTATTTTTAAATGCATTGTAAAGTATACTCTAGAGCCAGATCAGATGCACTAAAGTTTATGGAGGTTCCAGGTTACAAACTCAAGTGAACAGTAATCTTTGGAAGCTGCCAGTCTAAATTCTAAATAGTGTATCTGAAATCTCAGTTCCCAAAATAGTTGTCTTGTTTAATCATCAGGCAACACTGCATATACCTGTGTGGCTATCCTCACCTGCCTGTCCTCTCCCTCAGCTAGAATGATGTACTCTACTTTCCCAATAAGGTAGAAATTTGGAATCAAAAGGAATATAATCAGTTTTCATTCATTCCACTGCCTAGTTAAATCTAACCTGATTTAAACATATGCCGTTTTTATGTTTACATATAATTTTCATATAGCCATATAAGGGTTGATTTACCATTTTTTGCCCAACATGACAATTATGGCTATGAAAAATTATGTTTGAACTGTGTATGATCTATTTTATGTGCTATATGTTCCCATTTGTTTGTTTGGTCTGGATAGTGGTTCTGGAATGAATTCTATCTAGTAAATGTGCTGTTTTGTATAAAGCATGATTATTACTTTTTAACAAAAGTTCATTTTTACAGATTACTCCCTTTTCTTTCTCTCTCTTTCTTTCTTTCTTTCTCCTTCTCTCTTTCTCTCTTTCTTTCCTTTTTTTTTTTTTTTTTTTTGGTGACAGAGTTTCGCTCTTGTTGCCCAGGCTAAAGTGCAGTGGCATGATCTCGGCTCACTGCAACCTCTGCCTCCCAGGTTCAAGCGATTCTCCTGCCTCAGCCTCCTGAGTAACTGGGTCAGCCACCATGGCTGACTGATTTTTTTTATTTTTAGTAGAGAAGGGGTTTCACCATGTTAGCCAGGCTGGTCTCGAACTCCTGACATCAGGTGATCCACCCACCTCGGCCTCCCAAAGTGCTGGGATTACAGGCGTGAGCTACCCCGCCCAGCCCCCTTTTCTTTATTATTGAAGATATTGTTGAAAAGAAAGAAAAAATAGGTCCCAATAGTATATGTGCTACTCAAAAAATGTGATCATTTAGGACATTATCACAAGTTGCTATGGAAATAACTGAAGGCTTCCTCAGGAGAAGGAAAGAAAATGAGGAAAGTAATGGAGTCCGCGAACTCCCACCAGCTCACCTGAGGGGAGCTCAGTGCAGCTGAAATACTGAATACTGAAATACTAGAAACCAACAAAACTGGTTTCTAGTATTCTCCAGGGATTTGGGCTTGGGAAACTTGGTAAGAATAGTATTTATTTTTGAACATTCAACTTTGGCTCTTCAAAGTAATCTTTAAATGTGGGAATATGTTTTCAAGACAATTCACAGGACATACTTAGGTAGTTGGTGAGGTCTTCTCAAAAGTATCTACCTTTGTTAGATAATAACAAGTGACTAAGAAAGGGGAGATATGGTTTTATGCTCAAAACAATTTCATGTGCCATTCTTTGTATACAGAGGTGAGTCTTTTACTCTCCCATTAGTAGAACTTGCACTTTGGGCTGTCTGCTCTAGTATTTGGGAAGTGTTTATGCTTCCTTCCAGAGACCATCTTATGATCAGAGGCAGGATGTCTGTGAGATGATTAGCCAGAGTTAGCAGTGTCCAGGGAGAGTGGCTTTAGACCAGTCAGTACCTTGCTGTTTGTGCATTGTGCATGGTGCATGTCAAGTCAGGAAGCCAAGAAACCGTTGGCGTTAAAATCTAGGTGCATAGAGATCCTTGCTATGAGTTGTGGATAGGAGTGGCTCCGTCTATCCTCGTGGTGAAAAAGTCCAGGAGCTCCTTTAGAGATTGTCAAGTCATGAGCGATGAGCTGCCCTTAATCCTCAGACGCCTTACAAAAATTGAGAGGTAACACTTCTACCCTTTGAGAAAAAAGAAATAGAAACTTACTTGCTTCAGAATGGATATTTATATTTCTGCTTGCACCATTTCCATAGCAGCTGACAAAGGC
Source organism: Theropithecus gelada (assembly GCF_003255815.1). NCBI lineage: Eukaryota > Metazoa > Chordata > Mammalia > Primates > Cercopithecidae > Theropithecus > Theropithecus gelada. The sequence continues at coordinate 154,320,631 of NC_037673.1, forward strand.
AAAATCATGAAATAGAATCAAATTGCTTCTTTAAATTTTCTCTAAATTTTGCCTCTAGGAAAAAATTAAAACTATTCAATGACAGCTAGCTGTCACTGGTGCTACCCCAAAGCTTTCCAATCTTTTATGTGTTTTTTATGAATGAAACTTGCTGTAGGAAAGTCAAGGTTCATGTAAGAGTATTGTGGTGTAAATATAATGGTTTCACAGCTGTTTGAATTTTTCTTTTCCTGTGCCAGATATAGAATGCAGTCAACCCTTTTTCAGTAACTTATGTTCACCAGTCTGTGCTTTTCTTCTCCCAGAAGGCTTTTCTTAGTGGTTGTAAGTGCAGGAATCCTGGGCCTGTGTTGCAAAGGTGGGTGGTCTGTCAGCGCTTTCTGGCAAATTGAGTTGATGGATTTAAGATAAGCCTTTGGGGTTCCTGTCAGTTTTCTGGGCTCTGAGGAAGGGTTGGGCCTCCTTCATTCTCAGTATTTTGAGTATTTTTCAAATGTTTGTACGTTATCTTGCACTGCTCTAATAAAAATGGAAGCTCTCTGTCAATAAATGGTTTTGGATGGTTCGAAGATCTGGGGGAAGAAAAATAAGTACACCTGAGACCTTCAGTTAGTCTTTTATTTATTTAGAATAAAAAATAGTTTGATAACCTGCCAGAGTTAGTGCTTCTTTAAAAACACTCCCGGGAAAGATGGGGACTGTCCCTTAGGAAAGCCATAAAAGTGATTCCCAATACTTTGCAATTGCTTTTGATTTTTAGTCCTTTGGAACAAATGTGTGATGTTATGTCTGATGTTGTGTTTTTAGAGCTGTGAAAAGTCTGAGAAATTTCAAGGGGTATTATTTAAATGATGATTATCTGGCTGAATTATGTGTGAGCTAGAATCTAGGGTAGCTGTCCACTTCTTTTTCTGTTGTCCTGACAGTAAAGCAAATAGTAAGCCATGTCTTGAAAGTGATTTGCTTGTTTCATACTGACATCTAAAGACATCAGCCTTCTCTTTGGCAACCCTGGGGATACTCCTCTGCACCATAACTTATTAATGTTTTTTTTAGACAAGGCTAAACCGAATGACTCTACCTATCTATACTTTCACTGCTCATATACCAGCTGCTACAAGAAAAACATGATTTGTAAGTTTGTCTTTACTCCTAATTGCTAAATTAACTGAAACCCTTCCTGTCTAGGGAGAATTGCTGCTAGTAACGTCAGTTTGCAATGTTCAGCTTTAGATATGTGTCGTATGGGAGTCTGAAAACTGTAATAAACTGTATTCATATCCTGGCTGCTTTGTCCGCTGCTTTTGGGGGGTGGCAGAGAGGAGGCAGGGGAGTCTGTTACCAAGTGAAGACCTGTCTAGAAAGTTAAAACATCTCAAGCCTTCTGCATTTGCATTATTGTAACCTTGTACCTTTTCTTTACCAAAGCCCACACATCTAAATCACCACTCTTGCCGGGCACGGTGGATCACGCCTATAATCCCAGCACTTTGGGAGGCCGAGGCAGGTGGATCACCTGAGGTTGGGAGTTCGAGAACAGCCTGGCCAACATGGTGAAACCCTGTCTCTACTAAAAATACAAAAAGTAGCCAGGTGTGGTGGCGAAGTAATCCTGGCTGCTTGGAAGGCCGAAGCAGGAGAATCGCCTGAACCCGGGAGGTGGAAGTTGCAGTGAGCTGAAATCACGCCACTGCACCCCGGGTTGGGCCACAGAGCAACACTCTGTCGAAAAGAAAAGAAAGAAACAAAAACAAAATTAGCCGGGCGTGATGGCGCGCACCTGTAGTCCCAGCTACTCAGGAGGCTGAGGCAGGAGAATCACTTGAACCCGGAAGGCAAGGGTTGCAGTGAGCTGAGATCGCACCACTGCACTCCAGCCTGGACAATAGAGCAAGGCTCCGTCTCAAAAAATAAAAATAAATAAAATAAAAATAAATCACCACTCTTGAGGTAGCTTTTTTCTTTCAAGTACTTGAAGTTCATGCTTAGGATAGGAACTTGGCCCACATTCTGAATTCTCTCTTCTAAGCTGCAAGCAGTGGTCATTGCCCTGTGAATTTATTCTACCTAATAGCTCACTGGCACTGGTTCATTCTGTTGGTGATCTGCGGAAATCACCATTCATCCTGCTCCCCTCTGAGTGTTTCACCACATTTGGCAAATCGATCTTCACATTCTTCCAGAAATGTTTGAATTTGCCACCAGCTTTCCACTGTGCATGTACAGGAAGGTGTGCTGCCCCAGATTGGCCGCATTGATTACCTGATCTCTTCCGTGTGCTTCCAGAACTGAATCGCCTGGTAAGGAAGACAATAAAAGTCACACTTCCTCTTAGAGGGTGAAACCTCAAGTTAACTGTCAAGACCCAGCTTCTCACTTTAAAGGATCCAGTAACTTGAGCCCAGCTGACACACATGAAATTTCTAACCGCTGCAGTGGAGAGGGAGGCAGGACCCATGTGCTCTATGTCTAGTCCTTGCTTGTTTTAAATCTCAGATACTTCTGATTAAATGAGAATGTCCTCATTAATCAAAATAATGACAGAAGAGTCAGCTAGCTTGACATTGTAAATGTATAGTGACAGTTAAATGTTGGCAGAGAGTGGAGGCCAGTGGAAAGAGACACATCGATCACTCTCCCTGTGCTTCCAAGATAGGAGTGGCAAGCAGAAAAAAATGCCAACCGTTCTCTCCTTGGTTGTAGATGAAGAGTTTTCAGTCTGCTCAGTTACCACTAGGTGGCAGTGGGTTAAAGAAAACTGCTTACCTAGAGGTCCCAGAAGGACTTAAGTCTCTAGGTCTCCAGTCACTGCTACAATTTATCCTTAAATGCTCACCAGTCAGGACTGAGTTAATTAAGGAAAAACAAGCTATAATCAACCCAAGTGGCAATATAAACGTTTCTTTTCAATATTGAATTTACCTGATTCGAAGCTCGGGAAGCCTGCCTGATGGCGTTCAGGTAGTTAATGTGCTTGGGGAAGAGTGGCAAAGAGGGATTTCTCAGTGTCTGCTGTTTTAAGGGGTCTCTCACTACTCTTCCATCCTGAGACTCCTCATCTCAGAAACTGTCAACTCCAGCCAGCCTCTCCCACCTGCTGGCAGGGGATTGCCCTGGGAAGCCTCTCTTAAAGCCCTTGTTTCTTAGCAACTGTCTCACTTTGAAACAATTCAGTTCCACCCAATGTTGCCTGAAAGCCCATTTGTGAGAAAGGTTGCAGCTCTCTCACGATTTTATGGCCAGAATTGAGCCTCCACTCCAAGATCGTAAGCAAATATGCTCTTGAGCCAGAGGGAATTTTATAATAAACAGAGGAAAACCTGTTTTAGGTTGAGATACTGGGGGGCAGAAGTGGGGGATGGGCAGTGCTAGCCAGACTTCCGGCACATCACACCAAGACCTTCAAAAAGGCTTTCCCTCCCTACCTCAAGCATAATTTATCAACAGCCTATTCCTGTGGTGTAGAGGAATACAGTATGTGAGATAATAAATAGATACTGGTCTTCAAATGTTTAACTAAAAATAAGGTTATAATAAAGAGCCACTTTGATCCTTGGCAACTTGCACCACATTTCACTTAGTCATGCTGTGTGAAGAGGCAGAAAACAGATCATGTGATAAGAGATACCGTCCTTTTATAACATTTCAGCCCTGCATTAAACATATTACATGCATTAGCTTGTTCAGATACCACCATGAGAGGAAGACTCTATCCCCTTGATATATGTGAGGAAACCAAAGCTCAGAGAGGTTATGTAACTTGCTAAAATCTCTCTGCTAATAAATAGTGAATTCAGCAGTCTATCTAGGTCTCACTGACTCTTAAGTTTATTGCCAGCCAACTGCACATTTAAAATATTAGATTTCTCAGACATTAGCCAGAAAATTTTGAGAGTAAGCTGAGCCATCTCCCTAAACTAATCAGAAATCAGAGAGCTGAATTAAAATGCAGCGTGGCTGGGCGCAGTGGCTCATGCCTGTAATCCCAGCGCTTTGAGAGGCCAAGGCGAGCAGATCACAAAGTCAAGAGTTCAAGACCAGCCTGGCCAACGTGGTGAAACCCTGTCTCTACTAAAAAATACCCGCCCCCCCCCAAAAAAAAATAGCCTGGCGTGGTGGTGCATGCCTGTAATTCCAGCTACTCGGGAGGCTGAGGCAGGAGAGTTGCTTGAATGTGGGAGGCGGAAGTTGCAGTGAGCTGAGATCGTCCCACTGCACTCCAGCCTGGGTGACAGAGCAAGACTGTCTCGGAAAATAAAATGCAGTGTGGTGGTTTACTACAAGTGTCTAGTCTCTTCTAATTCACGCTGCTCTTTGGCTGGGAGTGGGCACATGCACCCAGGGCTTCCTGGCTTCTTGATAGAACCAGGGAGGTGAGCACCGCCAGGGGCAGCAGGCCAGCTGTGGCTCTCAGAAGAGTGGCTGCCAAGCGAGTGCTAGGAGGCCTTTGCACACTTGTTAGTTTGGTCCTGGAAGGGGTATTGATCCCATAGTCTTGTTGAAAAGAAGATGAAGTGACTGGTGGTCTCCCCAGCTCTTCAGTATGCATTGAGAAATGCACTCACCATCCCTTTCCAATCTTCCCCAACACTTGGGAAGGATGCTTTGTCCCAGCCTTGACTACTAAATAGTCTAATTAAAGAAACTCTTCTCAAGGCTAAACTATGGAAGTGCCTAAAGCTACAGAAAAAAAAAGAATATTACTTGAACGACTGTATCTTTCTCCTAAGAGCTAAAGGAGGCATTTGGCAAGCTGTCTGTCCAGCTTGTCAAATTGCCCTTCAACTTGTATTAATTTCCAAAGGATGGGAATCCTGGGAGGATCCCGAGCTCTTTCACTTACTACCTCGGGAAACTCCTGATCCCTAATATAGGGATAGTACCACCTTCTTCATAGGTTTGTTGGTATAAAGTACTCAGCCCATACAGCAATCACCTAATATCATTTATGCTTGATGAACACGCTGTGCCATGCTCGCGGCTTTCTTAACTTCCCTGTGCTTCCATTCTGCGTCCTGAGACCAGACCTGGCAAACAGATAGACAGAGCTGGACGTTTTCCTCCTTTTTTCCCAGCAGGCAGGTGTTTGAAAGATTGTTTCTAGGCTTCCTGAGTTCTCCATGTTTCCTCAGTTGGCTCTCCCTGCGTTAAAACTTCAGAATGTTACCAACTTCTCCACTGCTGGGAGAGCTGTGTGTTCCCCCAGGAACGACGTTAGGCTCCACAGGACATTCATTAGTTGGGGTTATGAGGGGGTCACAGGGCACTGGAATGGTAATTTCCTACATGGGACCCCAGTGACCCAGAGTGAGCTAGCTCAGCTGGTCTGAGCATGTGGCTAATGAGGACAAGGTCATGGTTTCTCTCCTGTGTGGGCCAATTAGTGTCACGTGGAAGGCACGTTCCCGGGGCATCAGGCAGCAGCGTTACACATGTGGCACTGGTCACTAGGATGGCTTAGTGTAGCTATCATCACTATCACAAGCCCAACACAAAGCCTACATCTTCTTATTACATAGCCCATTGTTCCAAAACTTGGGTCATTGACAGAGCACCTTCATGATTTTTGCCTTATCCTAAGCAGACCAGTGCATTTTTATATATTCAAGATTGTTCAATAAATTCTATAAATTGACTCACTCTTAAAAAGTTACCAGTTTTAAAAGTGACTCACTTTTCAAAGTAACCAGTGCCACACGTGTAAGGCTGCTGCCTCACTTACAAGGAAGCTGTACATCACTACCGCCAATGGAAAATCGGGAAACTTGCCCTAAATGAAAGTCCACGTTAGAATAAATATATAACTATTGAAATTAAAATGTCTTTGTGCCATCTGCAAACAGTTTCTGGGCCACTGTGATCAATGCAGTGCGTGTTAATAAATGTTGCATGTATATAATCTGCATATGTTACATAATATTCACACTGGCAATAAAATGGTACCGTCCACAAAAACAAATATTATAAAACACCTGCTTTAGTGGGAAGAGCTGGGATCAGTGACTGGGGAGTTTCACACTTGAAGTGATGAAATTATTATTCTTAAAGCAATTTCAATACCAAGAACCTTTCTACTAGCCATAAATGTGTAGCTATAAAAACTAAACTCTGAACAAAATCCAGGGTTTAATTTACCTCTCGCTTTTGCTCAACATCCATGGCTTTTGTTCACACCCTCCACTGGCACTCATTAACACGGTGCTTCTTACATGTCCTATCATTATCATATGTTTTATGATAAAGAAAGCACAAACATGCAAAGCAGATGTTGACTGCACAACATCTTTGTTCTCCTTCAGTCATAAGCCAGTTGACGCTCATCTCCCCTGGTCAGCCAGTTCCTTATGGAGATCAAGATATAACCAAGAGTGGTGTTGGTAATAAAAATGTATTCCCTAATTAACTGGGCATGTTACATCCAATCCCGTTATGAAAATGTGCCCTGGAAGATGAATAAACGTGAACACACAGACACGAGGTTGAGAGACAGCCTAGCCACTTCCATTATTCCAGATTTCCAATACATTAAAAAATGAAGACACGTCAGAGCAGAATTGTAAAAGTTCTGGTGTATTTTTAAAATCCAGCTGGAACAATGGACAGCGTTCAGTCCTCTCTGCGTGTGTGTGACTGCTGTGCAGCCTCATTTGGAGCTGAGCCACAGTCTGCATGTGAGATCCCAAGGGTCCTCCCCTCCCCACCGCAGGCCCAGAGATGAACCCTGCCAGGAGCTTTGCCTCCCATAAAGATCTGGGCTCGAATATTCCATAAGACAGAACATTTGGCAAGAAACACAAAGTGGTCTGGGAAGTAGAAAGGCCAGAAGGTGAATAGCTCCACTTTCCTTCTTGCGTCTCCCCTATCTTATGATTCCCACCGCAGCCACTCCTCTTATTATCCCACTTTTAGAGCTTTCTCATCATCCTTGAAAAGCCACTAATTGGTAGCAAGAGGGCCAGGCTATTTCATAAGTGCCAGAAGGACTTACGTAGACTAGAAAATCCGAATGTTAAGAGGTGAGAAAGTAGTCATAGCTTTTCTTCCTTTGCTCACGAACCCGATGACTACTTTAACCACAAGAGCTTCCGTAAAGGATTGCACACATGAATGCACATGTGCACACATACATACGCATGCACACACACACACGCACATAGATACGCACACACGTACACACAAGCACACACACGCAATACATATGCACACATACATATGCACAAGCACATACATACGCACACTCACACATACACATGTCCACACTCGAGCACACATACACACAAAAACACATACACACACACACACACACACAGGCACACACAGTGAAGACCAGGCAAAGGACCCCATGATGTTAACATCTACAAAGTTCTCTTGCACGATACTTGCTGGAACAGTAAGATTGTGTAATGAGGGAGCGTTGTGTATAAATGTATGTAAAATAGTAGAAAAATAGTGTTGATTGAAAAATAATCTATGAGGGTTCTGTTGGTAGGGCTTTGTGCTAAGACTGATGCATACTTCTGATCTTTGCCTCTGAAGGCAGAAAGTGATGAGCTAATTTGGTATTCTGGAGGAAGAATCTGGGGTCCAGTGCTACAGCCTCTTATCTACTGTTGTCAGGTCCAGTTATGCCTCAGCCAAGTCCTCTTGCCCCCGTCTCCTTGCCTGTCCCCAGAGCCAATCTGAGCACATCTGTTGCTCCATGCAAAGTATTTTGGCAGAAGCTGCCCTCCCCTGTGCTGGGAGTCATTTGTCTTCACTGGTTTGGAACTGTTTTTGCTTGTATTTAAATAATGTAGGTTGAAAATATACATATATATATATATATATATGTCTGTATATAATAGAGACCAAAGTGAAGTTATGATACCAACCTACGAATAATATAAGAGATTCCAACTCAAACAAATATTTAAAAGAAACTGTTTTAACCCCCCACATGCCAGATGAAGAACCCAGAAGGATTCTAAACATTTCCTTCCAGCATTACCTTTCATTTCAGTCCTCAGCTAGAATCCTCAGGGATCTTGTCTCATATCCAGCCTCTCGGGCAGAGTAGGTATTCAAAATCCAATACTTAGTCTTCATTTTGAAACACACTGTAGCAAGGACTCAGTAGACCTATCTCAGGTCACAGAGATCTTAAGTAACATACTTGGGGACGCATCCTACACGGGATGGTCCAAATGGCAAGTCGGTGCACCTTGGGGTATGATATTGATGTCTCGCCTCTTGGGGCAGCTAGAACCTCTGGGTCAGTTATTTCCAGCCACAACAATCAACAGCTACATCAGGGTCCCTTGAAGGTGGCCAAATGGAGGAAGGTACAAAGGTGTGGCCCACGGTCCTGTGAACATGGAACCTGCAGAGCCTGATGACATCCACATTGTTATGCTCCATGTCAATGAGTTGAATGCAGCGGCTAAGAAGTTGCTTCACCTGTGGTAGCACAGGCCACTGCCCATCATGAGCAAGGGCGCAGGGTAGCTACTAAAGGAGTTCGTATTCCAGTTGCCCAAGATGCCAGGCATCAGCTACATAAACTGCAGAGCCCAGTGAAAAAGGAAAATGCAGGGCCCCTTGTTCAAAAATTATTAAGAATTTCAAGATGGTGGCATCAGAACATTAAACTAAGCATAGGGTCTTTCCAAGCACACGGTCCTGCGCAGCTGTCTAGGTTGCAAGTCAGTGAAGCTGGCCCTCCAAGAAGCACAGCGTTAGGCCAACGTGGAACCAGTTGGAAGTTCAACTGTGCCAGGGATGGGGACACTTCTTGGCAGGCACAGCATTGAACCTATCACCACATATATCAGATTCTTTCAGCTGTTTGTGACTGGCGTGCCCTTTCTGTGGTGTCCAAACTGGCTGTGCTTAGTAACTATGTGTGAGTGGTCCACACATTAAAGCATTGTCATGATTTTGAAATACTAGAAAGTTCCATTCGATTTGAAAGTCGTTCACATGATTGCAGGAATTTCAACACTGCAGTTGTCAATGAAAGAAAAGGAAGAACTCTTTGTTTCTTAAAATATGACTCAGGTGTTGTAAAATTTGAGATGATTTCAAAAAATGTTTTACTTTTTTTACATGACTTACTTGTGTGAACAAAGTTTATCTTAGTGGTGACTACCAAGAGCTTGAAGAGACCATTGTTAAAAAGTCTTGATGGGATTAAAAGAAGTCTGTCTAGGAATTGCTGTTTTAAACATAAAATCAGATATTAAAAAGCTATGTGCTGGTGCGGTGGCTCACGCCTGTAATCCCAGCACTTTGGGAGGCTGAGGCAGGTGGATCACTTGAGGTCAAGAGTTCGAGACCAGCCTGGCCAACATGGTGAAACCCTGTCTCTACTAAAAACACAAAAATTAGCCAGGCATGGTGGTGAGTGTGCCCATAGTCCCAGCTACTCTGGAGGCTGAGGCAGGAGAATCACTTGAACCTGGGAGGCGGAGGTTGCAGTGAGTTGAGATCATGCCACTCACTCCAGCCTTGGTGACAGAGCAAGACTCCATCTTAAAAAGAAAAAGAAAAAAAAAAAAAAAAAGCTATGTTCATAAAAGCAAATGCAAGCCGGGTGTGGTAGCTCACGCCTGTAATCCCAAAACTTTGGGAGGCCGAGGTGGGCGGATCACAAGGTCAGGAGATTGAGCCTATCCTGGCTAACACGGTAAAACCCCGTCTCTACTAAAAATACAAAAACTTAGCTGGGCGTGGTGGCGCGCGCCTATATTCCCAGCTACTCGGGAGGCTGAGGCAGGAGAATTGCTTGAACCTGGGAGGCAGAGATTGCAATGAGCCGAGATCACACCACTGCACTCCAACCTGATGACAGAGCAAGACTCCGTCTCAAAAATAATAATAATAAATTAAATTAAAGTAAATGCAAATTTCTTGTTAAAAATTGAAGAGGTTATTTTGGGAGGATTTTGTAAAACTTTAGTGTTTAATGTGTTCTTTACATTTTGAGCTTTATTTTCTTATATAGTGAAGGCTTTTGCCAAGTCCCATATAGATACCCCAAGTCCTCTTCAATTTATTCCAGTGGGTGGCTTAAAATGTTATTATTTTCCATGTGAAGCAAAAAATGTTGACAGCAGTACTCTAGCCAGCAGCTGTCTCAGGAAATCTGAAGACTATGGAGAAACTCATCTGCTTTTGCCCACTGGTGGTAGGAGAGGCTACTGGGGTTTGATTTGGGAAATCAAGCCACGACAAAAACAGAATTCAATCATGGTGACAATGAGTAGTACTTTATAGAGCTGTTGAAATGATTCCATGAGACGCTGAATTGAAAAGCACTCAGAATGATGCTTGGCATGTAGGAAATACTCAGTGAATGAGAGTTGCTATTACCTGGTACCCTGATAGCTAAAGCGGCAAATTCTGTTGATTCTGTGTCCACGATGCCTTCGCTCTGCTCTTGACTTGACTTTCCATTCCTTCTGTCCCACCCCACCATAATTTGTTATTTTACTACTGCTCACCTGGACAATTATATGAGCCTCTTATTTGTCTTTTAGCTTCTAGAGTCTTTTTTTTTTAAGTGACTTGAAGAAGAAGTTAGAGTCTTCATTTTTGACCTATCTGGTTCAGTTGAGATGCTTTAGGCTTCAAGAAACAGAGTACCCAACTAAAACTTACTATTTCATACATTAAGACATCCAAAGTTGTCATAGTTGGTTCAGCAACCAAACAGTATCAAGGCTCAGGTTTAGGGAATGTGTGTGTGTGGCGGGGGGGCGGGGAGGGCGGGGGTTGTCTTCTTGTTCTTTTTTTAGACAGAGTCTTGCTCTGTCACCCAGGCTGGAATGCAGTGGTGCAATCATGGCTCACTGCAGCCTCTGCCTCTCAGGCACCAGTGATCCTCCTGCCTCAGCCTCCCAAGTAGCTGCTACTGTAAGCATACACCACCATGCCTGGCTAATTTTTGTATTTTTTGTAGAGTCAGGGGTCTTGCCATGTTGCCAGGCTGGCCTCGAAGTCCTGGACTCAAGCAACCTGCCTGCTTCGGCCTCACAAAGTGCTGGGATTACAGGTGTGAGCCACCGCACCCAGCTGGGTGTGGCATTTTGTTGGTTTGTTTTGTCTTCCCCTTCATGGTCTCAATAAGGCTGCCATAGCTCCAGTCATCACCTTCACTCATGATAACATCCAAAGGTATGGAAGAAAGGAGTGTCCTCCCTGTGTATCTCTTTTTTACCAGGAAGGGAAATTATTCCACAAAGCCTCTTAGATTTCCCGGAATACATCCACCTTAAAGCAGCCACAGGCAAAGAGGAATGGGATTAAAATAACTGGTAAGAGCATTCATCATTCATCCCTGGGCCTCAGCCTACATTCCCTAGGCATAGCCCTGCCCTAGCCCTGCCCCTGTACCCAAACAAAACTGGGAATCCCGTAGGCAGGAAGGCATGATGGCTGTTGGTAAGAAACTACTCCAGCCAGTCCTTCCTACACCTTGGCAGATTCATCAAGCATTTCCTGCTTGAACAAGAGTCCTCTACTGTGTAAAGTCCCAGTCCCCTCGACTGAAATTAAGTGTTCGGTTCCTAATCTATCAGACAAGGTCATATTTTCCCAGAAAAATCCTCTTGAAGAATCTGACACTTTTTTTCACAACCCCTCATCGCCTTTTTTGTAATTATGCATGAATTTGGGGACTACACGACTAGTGTCTCTGCCCAACCAGTTCCAAAATGCAACCTCCACAAGGATTGTGTCTGTTTTTCTCACTGTTCTACCCGATACCCAGCACAGTTACTTGAGCACGAAAGGTTTTCACCGATATTTGTTGTTGGATGAATGAATGTACATACCTGTTGAAGGGAGCAAGAAGCAATTTCAACAGTTAGATATGTAATTTGGCAAAAGCAGATTTCTATTTAGCTATCAAAAGAGGTTGAAAGAATTTGGTACCTCGACATCACCAACATTTTGTTAAAGGACTAATTGCCAAGCCCTGTGTACACGTGGGGCCATTAGTAATTCTGTAGCTATGCAAATTAAAACAGTGATGTATGATTTATAGCTTTAATAACATTCTGAAGGCTCTTAAATTTTAATCACTTGCAACATCCTTTTTAATATTCAATTACTTTATTAACTAATTAGGTCACTTGCTGAAAAAGCACATAAGGCTGGTGCTATTTTAATATCAGCTGAGCCTCACAAAATACCTTTGAAATGGTGCAAATGGTTTATTTATTTTAAACAGATCATTAAGATGCTATAATTAATAAACCAATTACCAAAAAAAAAAAGGCCCAGTAGTGATAGATGCACAAATACAATAGCAATGTCCAATGGATTAGTCATTTTTATATACAAACATCAAGGAGCAAAAATTAAATGAAAATCCCCTGTAAAGAGTGCTTTCCTAAATAATTAATTTTGCAATGACTGATAACCCTATCACAGCAAAGCTAACTTGAGGTTCGTTCATTACCCAAACCTGTAATGTGTACTTTCGTTTTATCTAATGACACTCTGGATGGAAAATCCACAGCAAGCAAAACTTGGTCTTCCTTGATTACTTACAAGAGCCCTAATTTGCAGACAGAGTTGGGCACTTCACTACTTATCGGTGTGTTGGAGTAAGGTGAGCCTCCCACAGGAGACTCAGAAGGAGACACATAACGGGGCAGCAGCATCCCTGCTTATTGATTTCTCAGCACCGAGTTAAGGTCTTCAAAGCAAACAATGCGAACAAAGACAGCCAGGGCCAGCACTGCAGGGATTTTCCACCGAATATTCTCAAAGGAGACTGTGGATCGCAGCACTAGCCCTGTATTGCTAATGCACAGAGCTGCTGGGACTATTGCTGGGGGTGGGACTGGGGCAGCTTTCAGGCTCAGAGTAGAATTTTATTTCTGGGATCAGGGTTAAGTAAGAGGAACCAAATCCTTGTGTTGAGTTCGGAAAGAACACTGTCAAATTCTGAGGCCAGGTCATTTTTCTGGCTCAGAATAATAACTTTTTTTTTTTTTTAAGACAGAATCTCACTCTTGTCGCCCAGGCTGGAGTGCACTGTCACAATCTCCAACCTCCGCCTCCTGGGTTCAAGCAATTCTCCTGCCTCAGCCTCCTGAGCAGCTGGGATTACAGGCATGCGCCACCACACCTGGCTAATTTTTGTATTTTTAGTAGAGACGGGGTTCACCATGTTGGCCAGGCTGGTCTTGAACCCCTGACCTCAGGTGATCTGCCTGCCTTGGCCTCCCAAAGTGCTGGAAATACGGGCATGAGCCACCGCACGTGGCCACATAATAAATTTTCTGAAACATAATAGCTAGCCAGGTGTAGAGGCTCATGCCCATAATTCCAGTGCTTTGGGAGGTTGAGGTGGGAGGATCACTTGAGGCCAGGAGTTCAAGACTAACCTGGACAACATAGTGAGACCCCCATCTCTACAAAAAGTTAAAAAAAAAAAAATCATCTGAATTCTGTGGTGCGCACCTGCAGTCTCAGCTATTTGGGAGGCTGAGGTGTGAGGATTGCTTGAGCCCAGGAGTTCAAGGCTGCAGTGAGCTGTCATCATACCAGTGCACTCCAGCCTGGGTGACACAGCAAGATTCCTAACTCAAAAAATATAAAATACTAGCCACCATTTATTGAGTGCTTATTATCTACTTACTAGACACTGTTGTGGATTGCCTGTAGTGTCTCCTTGTATATCCTTGCAAACATCAGAATCTACCAAACAGCTCTTCTTGGGTTCCTTCCAATTCTAAATTTTGTAATTTTTTTCTGCTCTTATTTTCCCTGTGTTTTGCATATTCCGCGGTATTTATCCCGTCAACATTGATTTGCTAAACTCCTTCTAGGACCAGGCAGTGTTCTAACCTGGAGACACCGGGTGAACGGGACAGACAAGTTCCCGCTGTCATGGCATTTACATTCTACTGGGGGAGACGGACCATCCACTTAGAAAGAAAATATAAATAAGAACTTTAGATGATGCAAAGCGCCATGAAAAAAAAAGAAAAGAAAGAGGAGGCCGGGTGCAGTGGCTCACACCTGTAATCCCAGCACTTTGGGAGACAGAGGCGGGCGGATCACGAGGTCAGGAGTTCAAGACCAGCCTGGCCAACATGGTGAACCCCGTCTCTACTAAAAACACAAAAATTAGCTGGGCGTGGTGGTGGGCGCCTGTAGTCCCAGCTGCTTGGGAGGCTGAGGCAGGAGAATCGCTTGAACCCAGGAGGCGGAGGTTGCGGGGAGCCAAGAGCTCACCATTGCACTCCAGCCTGGGCAACAAGAGTGAAACTCCATCTCAAAAAAAAAAAGGAAGAAAGAAAAAAAAAACCAGGAGAATGTGATAGAGAGTGTCTGGGGTAGCTCTTTGTAAGTCATCAGGGAAGGTCTCTCCAAGGAAAGTGACTTTTGCAGATGAACAGCAGGGTCTCGAACGACCGAAAGCTGTTCTTCCCAGTTTTACCGGTTGTTTTCCACCTTGTGTCCTTTTCGAGTGGGTGGATGCAGAAGGCAGTGAGGGGAGAGATACGGGGATGCCGGGTGTGGTGAGAGTGGCAGGAAAAAGAGAGACTGAAGGGAAATGGTTCATAGCATTATGATGTCACTGTTGTTTTCATTATTATTAGTTGCTTGCAGTCTGCCTATAAAATGAATGGGTGTGCGTTTTGCTGTTAGTGTGTGTTCAGGTAGGTGAAAAACTGCAGAGAGCTATTTCTCATTCTGTTACTTCTTTCCCATCACTGTCATGCTCCGCAAGTGGTAACAGCTATGTTTTATGTATTCCCAATCTGTTTCAGCACCTTTGCGATGTGTTGATGGAACTTAAAATATTCATAAATTTCTACATTGCCCCACGGATGCTAAGTTCTTTGGTAGAGCAGCCTAGCCTAGGTGATAAATCTGACCCATAGGTGCTGCTTGAATATGTAGAAAAATATCGTTTCTCCTGGGTCTCAAAGGGAAAACATCAGAAAAGACCCCCTTCATCTCTTAATTGGGAACTAAACAGCATTCCAGCAACATTTGAATGGGTCCCTTATCTGGTGGGCTTATTGGCACTTTTTTCTTTTTTACCCTTAGGAACCGATATTTGTATGCAATTCTGAGCACAAGCTGAATTATGTCTCAGAGGTGGATTAAGAACATTCTTTTCAAATGAGACAGGAAAAGATTAAATATAAGCAGATCCCTATATGAATAAATGAACTACTTTGGTGAATAAAGTTACTATCACATTCAAATAAATACACTCAGCCCTCCGTATCTGCGGGTTCCGTAACCTCAGATTCAACCAAAAGCTGATGGAAAATATTCCGGAAAAAAACTGCAACAGCAAACATGATATAAATAAAAATACAGTACAACTATTTATATAGCATTTGCATTATATTAGATATTATAAATTATCTAGAGATGACGTAAAGTATATGGGAGTTTCAGAACAGGAATCTCTGAGGAAAAGAAATAAATAAAAAATAAATAACAAGCCGGACATGGTAGCTCATACCTGTAATCCCAGCACTTTAGGAGACCGAGGGGGGCGGATCACTTGAGGTCAGCAGTTCGAGACCAGCCTGGCCAACATGGTGAAACCCCATCTCTACTAAAAGTACAAAAATTAGCTGAACATGGTGGTGCGTGCCTGTAATCTCAGCTACTCAGGAGGTGGAGGCAGGAGAATCACTTGAACCTGGGAGATGGAGGTTGCAGTGAGCCTGAGATCGCACCACTGCACTCCAGCCTCGGTGACAGAGCAAGACTCCATCTCAAAAATAAATAAATAAATAATAAAGTGTATGGGAGGAGACACATAGGGTATGTGCAGATCCTGCACCATTTTATATCCGGGACTTGGGCATTTGTGGATTGTGGTATCTACTGGGGACCTGGAACCAATCCCCAACAGATACCGAGGACGACTGTAGTTGTTCTTTCCTTGTTCACCAACCCAGAATGGATGCTAATCAAGGATCCAAGTCAAAGGAGTGTACTAGTGATTCCCTAGCATTAGGACGAGAAGAGCTGTGAGTTTTGCAGTGAACTTGGACAAGAAAAAGCTAGTTCTGTACATCTTTCATGTCCTCAAAAGAGACGAGAAGGCCCTTTCAAAGTCTTCACAAAAGCTTCTATTTCTCATTGTCATAGTTTTCTCTAAGTACCAGAAGGTTTAAAATAAACTTTTCGAGGTGGGCGGATCACAAGATCAGGAGATCGAGACCATCCTGGCTAACACGGTGAAACCCAGTCTCTACTAAAAATACAAAAAATTAGCCGGGCGAGGTGGCGGGCACCTGCAGTCCCAGCTACTCGGGAGGCTGAGGCAGGAGAATGGTGTGAACCTAGGAGGAGGAGCTTGCAGTGAGCCGAGATTGCGCCACTGCACTCCAGCCTGGGCAACAGAGCGAGACTCCGTCTCAAAAAAAATAAAAATAAAAAAATAAAAAATAAATAAAAAAAATAATAATAAACTTTTTTTTTTTGAGACAGAGTCTCACTCTGTCGCCCAGGCTGGAGTGCAGTGGTGCGATCTCCACTCACTGCAAGCTCCGCCTCCCGGGTTGAAGCAATGCTCCGGCCTCAGCCTCCCGAGTAGCTAGGACTACAGGCGTGCACCACCACACCCGGCTAATTTTTGTATTTTTGGTAGAGATGGGGTTTCACCATGTTGGCCAGGCTGGTTTCAAACTCCAGAACTCGTGATCCACCCACCTCAGCCTCCCAAAGTGCTGGGATTACAGGCGTGAGCCACCGCACCTGGCCCAAAACAAACTATTCTCATTCTACTTTTGTTTCATTTGATCACTGGGTCACTGGTATTGTAACAGCATTATAATCTACAAATTGTCATTGCAAATCTCTGTGTCTGCCACTTTGAATATTATTAAGTAGGTCTTGTCTAAGAAAAATGAACTACTGTAAACCTGTTTTTTTTTTTTTTTTGAGACAGGGTCTTGCTCTGTTGCCCAGGCTGGAGTGCAGTGACACCAACATGGCTCACTGCAGCCTCGACCTTCCAGGGCTCAAGCGATCTTCCCAGCTCAGCCTCCCGAGTAGTCGGTACTGCAGGCCTACGCCACCACACCTGGCTAAATTTTTTTGTATTTTTTTATAGACATGGAGTCTCACTTTGTTGCCCAGGCTGGTCTTGACCTTCTGGGCTCGAGCAATCCTCCTGCTTCCATCCTTTTCACTTCCGATCCTCTCATTTCGGCCTTCCAAAATGCTGGGCGTGAGCCATAGTGCTTGGCCTTGTAAACCATTTTATTAGAAAAACAAATTCTGAATTATCAAAAACTACTAAGAAAAATTGGAGATCACACTCCATCTATGATCTTTCATTTTTAAAATTTAGAACTGGATCAAGATGGTTGGGTCTTGAGGATCTCCAAAGGACTGTAATAAAACAGCCTTCGAGCCCTCAGATGAGACAGTGACCGCTGGACACACATCTTCTATGCAAGAGTGGATTCGTCAGGGTCCTGTGCTTTCTCTCTCTTTGCCCTCCTTCTGGTGCAGCTAGGGCGCAAGAAAGCAAGTGCGTGGAGAGGAAAGAGCCGCAAACAGCAGTGCACGTGCTGGGGCTCAGCAACTCGTTTCTCACGTCTGGTAGTGACCAGACCTTTTGGATTGAACATCCTATCAGTAAAATCGTTTTTAGTGTACCACCTCCGAGTATAAAATAGATACCTCACCGGGCGCGGTGGCTCAAGCCTGTAATCCCAGCACTTTGGGAGGCCGAGACGGGCGGATCACGAGGTCAGGAGATCGAGACCAGCCTGGCTAACATGGTGAAACCCCGTCTCTACTAAAAAAAATACAAAAAAAACTAGCCGGGCGAAGTGGCGGGCGCCTGTAGTCCCAGCTACTCGGGAGGCTGAGGCAGGAGAATGGCGTAGACCCGGGAGGTGGAGCTTGCAGTGAGCTGAAATCCGGCCACTGCACTCCAGCCTGGGCGACAGAGCGAGACTCCGTCTCAAATA